>NW_024063142.1:0-600000 GCF_006381635.1 Hibiscus syriacus | reverse complement strand
AAGCACGAGGCGATTCCGTGGAGGGTTTGTGGCATAAGAAATTAGGAGCGTGTGAAGCTGTGACATAAATGCCACGTTGCCTCCATCACTGATGAATCTATAATTTTTTTTTAGGGTAGACACATATATTAATAATATAAATTTTTTGATACGGTAAAATTTTAGAGTGTGCATCATAGAATTTCAGGGTGGACACACATACATTAATAAAAAAAAATTCGATTTTTTTCTAAAAAATAGAATTCTAAAAAATTTTAAGATGAACACGTGACCACTCTAATATCGATACGCCACTGGCATCCATCGAAAAGCGAAAAAGAATCATGTTTTTGCATTGATACGAATAACATGTAAAGAATAAATGCAACAAGATGGTTGATTCCGTCTGATCTTTTTCTCCTTCTGTTGTTGCCATCCATTGTCAGTTTTTTTGTGAAAGGTTCTCGTGGGGTCTCTAGTCGTAGTGATCGTGGTGGAATTAGAGGGGATTACCGAACGGGTTGATCGCGGGTTAGGCAGTATGCGATTCATGCTCGTTAAAATATTTTATTGTTAGACTCGACTCGTTGTTCGATAAACTCATTAAAATTTTACTTAAATTATATTCGTTAAAAAAACTTGTTGCTCGTTAAGTTCACCGAAATTCTTACCTTATCTTTTAATTATAAATAAAATCTACTAATACTATATAGAGTTTAAGATAAACGTAAATTAACAAATTTAACTAAAAAATTATTAAGAGAGTGTATAAGCAATTATTAATGAGTTGCTTATAAACTTATTGACTCGAGCATTAACCAACTTTTGACCGAATTAGGTCGAGCTGCTCATCTCAGTAAGCATTCTTAAATGAACAATATTTAACCCCCAAATTTATTTTACTTGATTTTTATAATTTATTAATAATAAATGTAACATTTCTTAATTTCAGCTTAGTTTATAAAGACGAATGGATCTTAAAGATTTATATGTATAAAAAAGAAAAGGTTTGCATTTTAAACCCATTATAGGCCCAAATTAGCCCAACCATGAAATGACCCTGTGGCCTGAACCAATGGCAGCCAATCGTTTCCCTGGCTGACATTAGCCGTTTGCCTCGGCTTCAAACCGAAGCCTCAAGGTTGCTCCATGTAAACTAAAGCAGAAGCTCTCGTTTATTGAACCAATGGCTGCCGCTCACCTTTCAGCTCAAATTCTACAGCCAGTCCTTCCTTGCTGCGGCAGTTTCCGACGCGTTAACGCCACCGGAATCCCATCTACTTCTCCTTCGCCTCTTACAACAACCTTCAAGACAAGAAACCAAAAGTTAAAGTGGGCACGTAAATTAAGCCTGGTGGAGCAAAGCAGCCCGCCGAAACCAACTTTTGATGTCGAAGGGTTAGTTAGTTTCTTGTATGACGATCTTCCCCATTTGTTTGATGATCAAGGGATTGATCGAACGGCATATGATGAACGAGTCAAGTTCAGGGACCCCATAACCAAGCACGATACCATTAGTGGTTATTTGTTTAACATTTCTTTGTTGAAGATTCTCTTTAGGCCTCTGTTTCAATTGCATTGGGTCAAGCAGGTTCGGTTTATTATTGCGTTCTTTTTTAATAGCTTCAGAACTCTTTTCAGCTTGGGTCTTTGCTTATTTGACGGGTTGAGTTGGTATAGACAGGACCTTATGAGATAACAACAAGGTGGACTATGGTGATGAAGTTCATGCTTTTGTCTTGGAAGCCTGAACTAGTCTTTACTGGAACCTCTGTTATGGGCATTAACCCAAACAATGGAAAGTTCTGTAGCCATGTGGTTAGGTTTTTACTTTCTTCAAAAAACAATTTTTCATTAGGTAATTTTGATGTCTTTGTGAAATTCGCTATATATAATGTACTGTAGGACTTTTGGGATTCTATACAGAGCAATGAGTATTTTTCACCAGAAGGTTTATGGGATGTATTAAGGCAGGTATGTCTATTTGATTCTGCAAAATGGCATTTTTAAAGCCATAAATATATGGTTTTGCCGCGTCTTATATGTTCTAGAATGTTATCTTATTTCTCAGTTGCGGATTTATAAGACTCCTGACTTGGAGACACCAAGATATCAGATACTGAAGAGGACTGCAAATTATGAGGTCGTGTTATGTCCTCCCCTTTCTTAAAAGAAAATTTGGAACAAATCAGTTCTACATCTATAGTTTCTATTAACTATATAGTCTGCTAGGTAAATAAACTCATTCCATTTCGGTTTTATAACCACACAGGCATAAGTAAGCTTGTAATTCGGAAAATATGAATGAAAAAGGGGGGGGTAATTGTTTGGTAAACTGATTCAGTAACGAGTAGGATCTTTGGAGAAATTTTGCATCCACGATGTAGTATTCACAGTGTATAACTGTTGGATGTTATGCAGGTAAGGAAATATGCACCGTTCATAGTGGTAGAAACAAATGGAGACAAGCTGTCAGGGTCAACTGGCTTTAATGCTGTTGCTGGGTAAGTGTCTTCCATTTTTCTGGAAATCCAATTCATTATGCTTTTTTCGATAAGGTTTACTTATTCCTTTATGCCTGATATGATTGATCAATTCCATTGGCATAGGTATATCTTTGGTAAGAATTCTACAACTGAGAAGATACCAATGACTACTCCTGTGTTCACCCAGGCACTTGATCCTGACTTGTCTGATGTATCCATCCAAATTGTTCTTCCATCGGAGAAAGATTTAAGCAGGTGAGGCTTCTCGGTTTTACAGGGGTCCGAAACATTGGTAGATACTTGTATTTCCGACTTGGAAAATGACAATAATAACCTTTGTTTTCTACTTTGATACTTTGTTTAAGCAACTAAGCTGTGTAATTGTACTTCAACAGTCTGCCAGATCCTAATCAAGAAACAGTTAACTTAAGAAAGGTGGAAGGGGGGATTGCCGCGGCATTGAAGTTCAGCGGAAAACCAACAGAGGATGTTGTTCGTGAGAAAGAGAGAGCACTGCGCTCTAGCCTTGTTAAAGATGGTCTTAAATCAAAGATGGGTTGTTTGCTTGCACGCTACAATGATCCTGGACGAACATGGAGCTTTATGATGGTATGATTCTGACTTTCCTTAAAAATTATGCTTCATAAGTAATCTAAGAAAATGTCATTTCTCTTGAACGTGTGCTCCCTAACTTTGATCATGACAAAAGTTTATTAATCAAGTTCCCATATAACTTCTGAATTTAGCCATGAATCTTCTGTTCTTGAACGAGTACTATGGTATGCATACTCTGTAATTTGCTTCTTTGATGCATACTAGCTTGGTGGTGGCCCTTAGATAATTGCTACTTTTCTTCGCTTGCTGGCTTGTAGGGACTTCATCTTACATGTTACCTAAGAAACAATATAAGATGTCCTTTACCATATTGTTTTTATTACTATATATACTCACCTTAGTTACTGATTCCATCTCTACGTTGTTCTATGGGGGATTGCATTGAAGAGAAACGAAGTTCTAATTTGGCTTGAAGATTTCTCTTTGGATTAACAAGAATACTCTTCACGGATCGTTATTTTCCCGATCTCAAATCGTCTGTTACAGCTTGAAGTGGTCATTAAAGAAACATAATAAGCCGTCTCTGGTACCTAAGCAACTTGCAGTGTAAAACATTTTATTCTTGCCAATGGTCATAGATATGCATCAAATTAAACTATCTAGGAATGAAACTTGTAGAGGCTGATTAATACCAGCGCCTGTTTAGAGACTGAACTGATCTGTATACGTTCTCCGGCAGCAAAGCCTTTGTTTTATTGTCAAACATGAGATATTGTACTGCTGAAGCTATCTATATACTGTCATTCAGCCATGGTTGCATGAATTAAAAACCGTCTTAAAGGAGTAAGTAAATTAGAGAAGATAGCCCCCATCTAAGTTGAATTTTAATTTTTTTGAGTCTCTCCAACTTTTTTCCAATAAAATAAAAAAATTACAATTCAAAGATGTTATTACTTATTACCACTAACTTTCCCAATAAATCTCGAGTCTTTGATCCCACCATCATTAAGGAGTCTACCTGATTTTTAAGAAATCAATTAAGCTAGCTGAGGTATGCGAAGCTTGGATATTAGGCAAAATTGGCCCAGTATCGGACTAATTATTTAGTCCAATATTGCTTCAAATATTTTATTTTGGGAACTATGATTTTTGTTACAGTGACTTGGAACTCATTAAGTAGACATTATAAGTTCTAATAAAATATATTTTTTAATTAGAACTTGTCATTACGACGTGACATTCGATTAATTTTTTTTAAAACTTGTTACTTTGATGTGATGAATTTGAATAATAAAATATTATTTAGACAAACTTGTGTGCGTGACGATTTTATCCGTTTATCATAAATCCCAAAATAATTCTGAAAATGACCTAAGAGTCAAATTTTTTTACCCGTGTGACCTGTTGGGCGAATTTTGCCCGGAGCACATTGCCTAATCACCCATGGATTGAGCCCCATCTTGTAGTTATAATCGCTGCTCAGCTCTCAACATTTTCTGTCCAGGATCTTTATGATCTCTGGGAGCATCTTCAGTTCAACCTCATTTCTGTCGTCATCTGCACGACACTTCTTGTTTTCTTGTCGACCCTTTACTTTCTGACCCTCCCTCGCCCTGTTTATCTTGTCAACTTTGCTTGCTACAAACCGAAGGAATCTCGGAAATGCACAATTCGTTGATCATTCACAAATGACTGGTACATTCACAGATGATAATCTTCAGTTTCAGCGTAGGATCCTTGAAAGGTCGGGGCTTGGGGGTTCAACATATCTTCCGGAGGCTGTCCTCAATGTTCCCCCTAACCCATCAATGCATGAAGCAAGAAAAGAAGCGGAGGCTGTTATGTTTGGTGCTATTGACGAGTTTTTGGCCAAGACCTCCGTAAAACCCAAAGACATTGGAATTTTGATTGTTAACTGTAGCTTGTTTAATCCAACACCATCGTTGTCTGCCATGGTTATCAACCATTACAAGCTTCGAGGGAATATTCAAAGATATAATTTGGGAGGAATGGGCTGTAGTGCAGGTTTGATCTCAATAGATCTTGCAAAACATCTTCTTCAAGTCCACCCCAACTCCTATGCACTGGTTATCAGCATGGAGAACATCACCTTGAACTGGTACTTTGGAAACGACTACTCGAAACTTGTATCAAACTGCTTATTCAGGATAGTAGGGGCTGCGATACTTCTCTCAAACAAATGGTCAGACACAAGAAGATTCTGTAGGCAAGATCGGTGTTTCATTGTCAAAGGATCTCATGGCAGTTGCCGGTGATGCTTTAAAGACCAACTTTACCACATTGGGGCCTTTGGTTCTTCCAATGTCTGAGCAGCTGCTTTTCTTTGCTACATTGGTTGGCAAGAAGCTTTTGAAGATGAAGATCAAACCATACATCCCAGATTTCAAGCTAGCTTTTGAGCATTTCTGCATTCATGCTGGAGGAGGAGCTGTTTTGGATGAGCTGGAGAAGAATTTGCAGCTGTCTGAATGGCACATGGAACCATCAAGGATGACTCTTTACCGATTTGGGAACAGGTCAAGTAGTTCTCTTTGGTACGAATTGGCTTATTCTGAAGCTAAGGGTAGGATTAGGAGGGGTGACAGGACATGGCAGATAGCATTTGGTTCAAGGGTAACAGTGCGGTGTGGAAAGCTTTGAGGACGATAAATCCAGCAAAGAAGAAAAACCCATGGATGGATGAGATACATAATTTCCCAGTTGATGTTTCAAGGGTCTCGACCATCTAAATTCCAGGACTTGCTGCAATTGCGGTGTTATTTTCATGTTATCTCACTTTTAATTCATCCCAAGTTTTGCTTTTGCATAACACAGGATAAGTGATAGTTTCAGCGTTGGGTGCAGGACATGTTTGCATTTAGTTATCTAGTTTCCGAGTTATTTAATGGGAGTAGCCCGAGTGGGGTTATTATTATTGTTGTAACAAGGCATTGATTCGAGGGTGTTATGGGAACATTAGAGCATTCTTTTGTTGCCAAGATAATTTCATGAGAGGCTTGGCTATCTTCCAAGATCTCATCATTTGACCAGAGATGTGTACTGGGATTTGCACCTTGTTGCTTCATTTAATTTATGGATAAGTGATAGTTTCAGCGTTGGGTGCAGGACATGTTTGCATTTAGTTATCTAGTTTCCGAGTTATTTAATGGGAGTAGCCCGAGTGGGGTTATTATTATTGTTGTAACAAAGCATTGATTCGAGGGTGTTATGGGAACATTAGAGCATTCTTTTGTTGCTAAGATTATTTCATGAGAGGCTTGGCTATCTTCCAAGATCTCATCATTTGACCAGAGATGTGTACTGGGATTTGCACCTTGTTGCTTCATTTAATTTATGGATGGCATTGTTGACTGAAGCTCCTTCATACGTATGCTAAGGGTTATGATTGCAGCTATTCGTTTTAATCAGTTGAAATGAACCAAAGATAGCTTAGAGGCGGCTTATAGATCAATCTAGTCCACTTGCAAGGGCTACAATCTACTCACTAGAAACTGTCGAATGATTTAGTGGGGTGGTGAACGTTGCATAGTTGATTTAATGCTGAAAATACTTGAATCCTGATTGAACACATGGATCAATGACCAAGCTTTCACATAACCCATGGTCATGGTGTTTTTTTGGTACCATTACAAGTAGGGGAGGATTTGGACGTTGATCATTTAGGATGTCAACAAAGAACTTATTCACTATTCTCTTGTTTTGTTGGCTAAACTTGTGGTAATTCAACCACTGCTTTAGGTTAAATAATCTTATGGTTTGAAGCCTCGAGTTAAAAGCACACAAAAAAACATGCAGTCTAGTCCTTGGATGATGTGTCCATGACTGATTTGTGGATAGGAGGCAATTGTTACCTTACTGAGGGTATCAAGTTCGTCGTCATTCACACTATAAGATCCATCCTTGCTTGCATTTCCAGCCAACTCCAACACCTTTGTCTTGGGCCAACACGTTTTACCATAGGATCCTGCTTGCATTTACAGCCCCAAAATAGAAAAAGATAAGTAACAAGAGCTACTCAAAGGCCAAAACGAAAGAGAAGCTCCACCCTGGAGGCCAATAAGAGAATTTCTTTGATGCATCCTATATGATTTAATCTACTTCATAAGAAGATCATCCCAAATCCATATACAAGATTGAATCCAGAAAAGAATGCCCAAGCAGAACATGAATAACATTAACCTGATTCATTAAAGCACCATGATACAATAGATGCCATTATTATATCTTTTACAGAGCCACTGGTCTTAGTCCTGCATATATTAAATGCAAGAAGACTATAAATAATACAAACTACAGTTTGCTCTAGTCTCTATCTCTTAATAAGCAAAACTATCTTCAAGATCTTGGACAAATGCGGTTATGCATTGACTGCAAAAACTAAGCAGGAAATCATCACCCTTCTTATTCCTTCCCTTTTTCTTTCCCTTTGGTCTTGCCCTCTTCTGCAATATGGAAGCCCTCAAATCTTGTGCGAAAAGTCTTTTGCAGTTACCTTCCCCTTCCCAACCGACCCATTTGCTGCAAATGGTTCAGTGTCATCTTGAGTCAAAGGGCCTGTCATCCATATTCTAATCGTTCCATCCTCAGATCCTGAGGCATATGATTCCCCTCCAGGTGAGAATCGTACACAATGTACAGGACCATGGTGACCCTTGTTGCATGCTGCACATCAGATGTATTAAATGTTATGGAAAAATGACAGAAACCAGAACACTAGATCACATGTGAAATTTGAATTCAAGCGCCAAATCTACTAAAAATCATAAATTATGGTCCAAGTTATGCTTTTGGGAACAATACCTAGTTCATCTCCAGTGTGGAAATCAAAAAACACGAACCCACATAGCTTCTCCTCCGGCAACAAACTTATTTCCATATTTTGGTTCCAATGAAGCTGATTCAACCGTGCATGGCATATCATAGCTCTTTACCAACCCCTAGCTGAGCAGAGTAAACACAACAGCACTAAGAAATAAAACAAGAAATTCCAGCACAAATGTTCAATCTGGCTCAAAAATAAGAACTTATTGGTTTGCATCCAAGAACTTAACAGTAGATCCATCAGCAGTTGTGATATATCGACCATCTTAACTCACTTCCGCACTGGTCACAGATGACTTGGTCTCTAGGATTTGAACTATTTTACCACTCCTTACATTCCATAATCTGTGCAATCGCTAAGAAAATCAGTAATAGGAAACAAAGAGAGAAATGCTATAGAAAACCAAGCCAGGTATTAGATTGGGTTAATAAAAAGCATTTTAGGAACTTTGAATGGATATTATAAACAATTTAACAAAAATCTTTTAAATTAAATATAAAGTTATCAGATCAACAACAAAGCAAGCATTACAAAACTTAAACCCCTTCCCCGCTGACATTAATGCATCCTGGATTTTGATCTCAAAACCTCCAAACATGGAAGGAATGGATACCTGACACCCCCATATCAGTACAAGAACTTAATATTGTCTGATCGCTATGCATCCAAGTAACGGTTCAGACTGAACCGGGAGATTTGTCCACTTCTGTTGGAGGCGCATCCGGACGATTCAAATCATAAATACGGATTATTTTCTCTACTCCCCCGGTCAATAGAAGGTGTGTATCCTGCAATCAGATAAGGAAACCTTGAATGAGATTTAAAAGCAATAAACAAAATGTAAAATAAACAGATCACCAAAATTGAACATAGGGTACAAAAATACCAACAATTCCATATGGCGGTTTATGGTAAGCAGAGGTCACTTCAAAATCCATGGTGGTTAGGCCACGATGTTTGGTACTACCTCAACCATCCTACATGTCAGTGATCTTTAGATCAATGAGAGCGATTAGATCATTACCTTAAAGACTATCTAATTCCCACCAAAAAGGGAAGGAAACTTTTATCTCCGAAACAAAGTGATGTGTTAACTAAACACTAACCTTTTAATGTGTATATGTACTTATTTCTTTTTATTATAATTATAGTAGATTCAGTTTAATTCTCCAATTCTTTTACATATTTACATTATTAAAGTTAGATTATCTATCAATAAAAACATTTCTTACTTTAGCAATATAGTTACGCCTCATTATTAAGAAAAACAACTATATTAATATTTTACAAATTGATATGTTTAAACAGCATTGAAATTATTTGGAATAGCTTTTGTTTCCAGTTCCTAATAATTAAAGGTAAAAAAATAAATCCAAATCATGAGCGATAAAGATCTTAATGGTGATTAGAATAACACGGTGACTTGAAAATGATACCAAACGCTTCCTTACACAATTTTACTGGGGACGAGGAAAATACCTTCGAAACAAACTACAACTATTGCTACTTGGAGATAACATGCAAATGCACTAACTAGCTTTGCAATAATCCCAAGTTTCAGCATGACTCCTATGACTTCAAATTGCAGCAGAAATGCACATGTTGATTCATAAGTTCTCATGGTTTTCATACTAAGAGAATGGCATCAACCTTTATGGCTTTATCGGTGGAAAAAAGTTTCATCTCTGTCTTTAATAGCAGAGAAGGTAGGGATTGCTTCCTCGGTGATGGGTAGAAGGTTAAAGAAATAATTCAAAAACCTGTTGTGGCAGCCAACATCTTGTAATAAATTCCCCATTTATATGATAGTTGTGAAGCCATCTGTTACAAGTTGACCAGGCAATCAAAAGTCAAGCATGGTAAAGATTTCTTCCTCGAGACAACCAATGAAAATAGAGATCAAGAGTAGCACTAAGAACAAAAATGTTGCAATGCTGGCTTTGATTCAGAAATAGGATTTCCTATTCCCAAAAATTAAGAAGGGCTTGCTAGAAGAAATGGAAACTACTTTTCACACGCTAATAATGAGAGCCAAAGTAACATCGAAAGCTGTTCAACAACCTAGCTATTTTGTCATACAGGCACCCTTTTATCAGAACTTGATGATTCCTAAACCAAGCTGTTAGACATCTCAAACACCATATCTTACTTTTATTTTCCCCAGCAAACCCCCCCCCCCATACCTATGCTTCCATAATTCCACCAAGTTAAAGCTTAAACGGAGTAGGGACCAAACTTTACCTCTGAAAAAGCACAGGCTCCAACAATATGCCTGTGCTCAAATGAGTGCAAAACATCACCGGTTAGTGAATCCCACACTTTCCTGCATGTAAAGACAATTTCACAGGATACGACAACCTTTTATCAATAAAGAACCAAAAGTGCAAACATATGAAGAATTTTACACAAGCCTCTTTAGGTGTTTGAAGATATTTGGGATTAAACACAAAATCTGCAAATATAAGAAACTGACTAAAAACAATTAAACAACTTTCAGATTATAATAACAACAATATTGTGACAGAAGACAATCAATATCTGAAATAGCATACGCAGAAAAGTCAGCAGAAGCAGCACGCAAAGCGTTTGTATCCAAGCAAACACTCCACACTGCACCCTTGTGTCCTTCCAAGATTCCTATCCAATCTCCAGTTTGTCCATTCCTCAGCATGGGACTGGAATCTAAACCAGACAATCAAAACCCCATTTGTATGAACATAAGATCAATACCAAATTATCCCTCCAAAGAAGTGCATATCATTCATAGTTCTGTGGGGAAAATACGGTCTCAGCATTGATAATATACACTCACCATTTACATACGTATATAAAGACTTATGAAATGAAATCTTATCAATGAAACACAATCATAAGTAAGCCTAAAAATAGATGAGAACAATCAATTTTTAGATAGCCGATTATAATATAAAAATCACAACTTTGGCCAAATAAATAGTAATTACCCTTGCTGGCACTGATGAGAAAAAAACCATCTGGGGTGACAGGGCTGTAAAAGAGATCCACGACGGGACGTGAATGGCCATGGCATGCAAGTGGGACAGCAACCTTTTTCTTATCCATTTTCTCCTCGTTACTCAAAAATAAAACCCAAATATGAAAGAAAGAATCTTGCTGAATCTCTAACGAATCTACACAAACCCAAAGAATAAAAAAAATTAACTTATCCTTTTTCCAGCGCTTTTCTGAATCAGAATATACAGAGGGAAAGATATCTGTAATGAAGAAAAAAGGGAATGGCGGTAGTTTGATACAGGTGGGAAAGACGCTATGATAGCATAGATTTAAATAAATTTCGCGGTCACGTTTTTTATCGCGACACATTTATCACATTTATGTATATAACAAATATTATTATAATTATTGTAGGATAAGTTTTTTAAATATCGTACAATTTACCTTTAAACGACTAAATTAAATATAATTAAAATAAAAATATAAAATTTAAATTACATAAATTTAGATTACTGAAATTAGGATTAAATTAAATAAAAATAAAAATTTACATTTTAAACTATAAATTAAATTATAATTTTTAAAAGGTGTAAGAATGTCAAATTAATATATACTTTAAAATTATATTTAAAACATAAAAAATAAAACAAATGTGCCAAGTGCAACTCCCCTTCCCCTTCCCGACCTTTCATTGTTTGAAAAAAAAATTGTTATCACTCTCAACTCTCCCACCCCGTTCCTGCCCTCCCCTTGATTTTTTTAAACAAAAAAAAAAGTTGCAAGTTTCATCTTCTATCACTGGCGGAGAAGAAGCTCAACGACACACGTAAGATTTCAGTTTTTTTTCACAGTAACGGTAGATAACTGTAATAGTGTCTCATTATCAGCGCTATATACTGTTACTCATTAAATTTCAGGTGCAACTGGCCGTTTTTGCCGTTATTCATTTTTCCGAATATCGATTTTGAATGACAACTCTACCGTAAAATAATGACCGATCGATATTGTAGTTGCGTTCCACTATTTGAATCCCTAATGATTAGTGAGATTTAGTAAACGATCTTAGTCCACACCTCCTAACCCTAAGCCCTGGGCAAGATGATGATTGATGATGCAAAAAAAAAAAAAATGGGACACAGAGCAATGAAAGCCAAACTAGGGCTAGGTGCAAAGAAACTCTTGCCATTGATCTCCATTTATAGGGAAAGGCTCCTTACCCTTCTTTTTTTCTCTTCACAACAGTAATTGTGGCTTATGCTACAAATTGAGGCCTTCACTAGGCAACTTCTCTCATTTTAGTCCTCAAAATTTTTATCTCAATTTAATATTTAAACTTAAAAATAATTATTCAATTAATATCTAAATTAAAAAAATATTAAATTGGTATCCGATGTTATTATTATATCTTAAAGGCTTAATACAAAAAGAAATGTGAAATTTATCTCGAAAAACGTTTTAGTACCTAAAGAATTTTTCACTAAATTAGGTGTCTAAAGTTTTTTATCGGAGCACTTGCCTGAACCATAACAACCGTTAAATTTAATCATTAAGTGACATGTGTCGAGCTTTGATAATTTTAAAAATTAAAAAAAATAAAACATATTTTTATTAAAAAAACCCAAATCCCCCGCGTGCTCACCCCCATTTCTTCCCCCTTCTTCTTTCCCCCTTCTATGTCGTCAGCTGTCCAGTCATGATCGTTACTGTCACCTTCATTAGCATCGGCGTCGACCCCCAATCAAACTCTCGTTGAACTTTCGTTGTAAGCTGCCACCATTTGTCGTGGAGAATAATTCGAATGTTCATCGGATTTTAAGCCATCGTGGTTGTTTTTCGTCAATTTCGACCGATCTCGATGTCCATAAGTCACATCGTCACCACCATTTGAAACACCGTGCAATTCCGCTCAAAACTCATTATCGTCCTCGCTCTATCGTTGCTACTCTGCCGTTCATCGTGGAGATTAAGATTTTAAAGGTTTAAGGATCTGGATATTGGAGATTTTAGAGATTTGGGTGAAGTTTAGGGCGACAACTAATCAATGGGTGGGCGACGACAGGTGGGTGACCATTCGACAATAACGATGGTGGCTGGAGATGACCGACGACGGTTGGTAATGAGGTTGAAATGAGAGATTTTAGTTTTTTAAAGTTTTTTATAATTTCATTAAAAGTTTGGGGTTTTTTTATAATTGAGTTTTTTTATTTTTTTTTCATTAAAAAATAATGATTTTATTATTAAAAATTTTAAAAATATAACGATGGACACTTAAAATTATAACTGAGAAAACTTTATGCACCAATTTTTAGTGAAAATTTCTTTAAGCAACAAATCGTTTTTTGAGATAAAATTTAACCACGTATTTTTGTATCAATCCTATATTAAATATTAACTAGATTGTGATACATAAAATTTAATAATATCATTATAATGATCATCAAAGTAATATTAATAATTTGATTGGTGGTTAAAGTAATAAGTTAATAAAGATAAATATATATTTTTGATTTAAATATATAAATATTTATTTTTTTTAAAAACATAAATTAATGCCAATTTGTATAATAAGCTAAAGTCATATAAGATGAAAATTGAGCTAGCCTAGTAGAATTCGTTACACTTCCCAATCCAATAAAAAAATGCTTTTCGCGTTTTGGGTATATTATCTATAATAGTAAAAAGGCCCCAAAAGCCCGTGACTTTCAATAAACACTGAAAGTGCGTTTGATTCATAGAATGTAAGATTATTAGTGAATAAGATTACTGGGAATGTTGTATTTTGTGTTTGGTTGGCTTAGCAAGAATGTACCATGTTTGGTTAAATAAATAAAATATTATTTAAATATATTTTTAACCAAATTGTCCTTATTATATATTTGTATAATATTACAAGTTGAAAAATATTTATATATTTTCTTTAAAAAAATCACATCATAATATTTATATATATATTTTTACAAAATTAAAAATATAAAAAAGTTTAATGAAATGATAAAATTTTATTTTAACTATTGAATTTCATATAAAATTTTAATTATAATTTTTTTTGTAAATTTAAAATAATTTAAGGATAAATTTTTAATTTAATCTTCGTAGAATTTTTATTATTCAATGATAGAAGAATGATATTTTTAAAAATAAATAAAAATTTAAGGGTATTTTAGTCTAAAATATCGGTAACCCAACAATATCTAAAGAAAAAAATAAAAAAATATAATGGCATTTTCAATAATATATCAAAAAATTTACTATTAATAATCTTAGGTTACCGAAAATAAGATTTTAAGTCTAACCAAAAGGGGAATGTGGTATCCAAACGCCCCTTGAGAGACCTTGTATATATATAAACCAAAAGATCCATTTTTGTTGGTAAGTGAGAATCAAACATTTTGTCGAAGACAACCCCTTTCTTTCTTAAGAATCCGCGGGATTGTAGTAGAGTACAAAAGCTAGAATTAAGAATACTCAATGGCGACGGTGGATTTCGAGAGGAAGCAAACGGCGTCGGCGGAAGAGATGTGCACCGCCAAGAGCGGCGCCAAGCAAGGGGAAGGCCTCCGGCAATACTATATTCAACACATCCACGAACTCCAGCTCAATCTCCGTCAAAAAACACACAATCTCAACCGACTTGAAGCCCAACGCAACGAGCTCAATTCTCGAGGTCCTCTAACCCTAATTTAATTTTGTTCATCTTCGTTTATTGTCTTTTTTTTTAATTATGGGTGAATTGCGATTGTCGATTTGTAATTGTTTTTTTTTCACATTTAGGATAAATTGTTTCCATTTTATTTTGATCCGTGAGAAAATAGTGACGTTTGAATAAAGGTTAGTAAGGCAAGAGGAAGATTTTTGTGTAATAATCCGCAGAGTTTAAGGTGCTGCATGCAACCGCTAGTTACTTAGAGATTTGGTTTCTGTTAGTTGATAGAAAAAATAAAATGTGAAACAAAGGATTATATTGATCTCGCAGGTCTGTTTTACTTTGTTCTAGATCTGACAATTTTTTAGTTGCTGCAATGGAGATAAATTGTTGACTTTTTATATTTTCTAATTAAACATCATCTAGAAAAGTCTCAACTGGATTGAATAGAAGATTATGCAAATTATTGGTTGAGTTTCAATGGCCACAATTTTGTAGGATAAAAACGTAGCTGGAACTCGTCATTTAATGGTCAATAATCTACACTTATAGAGTGTTTTCGAAGCTTGCTATTCTGTACTCTTATCATGTGGAAGCTCTTGGCTTTTGTGTTAGAATTTGGCTTCTATGGATTGAGTCAGCTGATATTTTTGGCTTCTAATAGTTGTTTTTGCTTTGTGGTGTTTTTCAGGCCAAGTTTAGGCTTTTAGTCTGGTCAGTCTTATTTGAGGCTGTTGTTGTAGTTAAGGTGGATTAGGCTGAGTTAGTGTTGTTGTATAGGGTTGTTTTCGGTTGTTTTTGGTGTTCTGTTTATGTTGGGGGTGGCTCTCTGGATGTTTCTTGTATTTTCTTATGTTTAATGAAATCTTAAGGCACTCTTTTCCTCCTTCTGCTGATTAAGGAGCTTCCCTACGACCTCCTTTAATCAAGAAGGAGGTTTTTAACGAGGCCTTCAATTCCTATAAAAAAAATCTACACTTATAGATCCATGTTCCTTTTTCTGTACGATTGGAAACTTCACATGGTTGGGAATGGGATGCTCATATCGATAATTGCTGATGCTGCATAATAAACTTATCTTCTTATTTACCCGTTTAGAATCGTTTTGATTGGAAGAGGATGGGTTTGTTCAAACATAATTGCATTTTTAGTTTGATAGTGCATTTGCTGCATCTGACAATACCATGCCAATGATTAGGGAACAAGTTTTTTGTTTTTTACCACCAGGGAAAGAGAATGCTTTTTAACAGAAAGTTTTATTCATTCTGGTGCATTTTTCTTGCATAGTTACTTACTATATTTTCATAGTGGTCAGTGAGAATGCTAAGAGAGGAACTGCAGCTGCTTCAGGAGCCTGGATCCTATGTTGGTGAGGTTGTGAAAGTTATGGGTAAAAACAAGGTCTTAGTCAAGGTATGTGATTCTTCATGATTCTCTCTCTGCCATTAAAATGGGAATAACATCTTGTTGCTGACTAACTACATGGTATCAACATAATTTAAAACTGTAAATGTTCTCTTTCTGTAATGTCATGTCATTTCTAGATTTGTGTTTCGATCTTACTCTGTTAACTCTTTTATTATTTCTTGTCTAGGTTCATCCAGAAGGAAAATACGTTGTCGATATTGATAAGAATATTGATATCACAAAAATCACACCATCCACTAGAGTTGCTCTTCGTAATGACAGCTATGTTCTTCATCTGGTCTTACCAAGCAAAGTAGATCCCTTGGTTAATCTTATGAAAGTTGAAAAAGTACCAGATTCTACATATGACATGATTGGTGGTCTTGACCAACAGATTAAAGAGATAAAAGAGGTTTGCACTTCCTTTATTTGTTCATTTATGGCTTACCATCATTTTTGTTTTCCCATTATCTCCTATGGCTCCATTATTAACCCCACGTTTGGTTCTTAAATGATCCAATACTTTTCACCTGCTAATTGGTAAAATTTGCAGGTTATAGAACTTCCAATCAAACATCCTGAACTGTTTGAAAGTCTGGGAATTGCTCAGCCAAAGGTATTATGAATATCATACTTCCAAATTATAGAATTTTGTCAATTTGTTTCCCATGTGGTTTCATTGAGAGATTAAAATTTGCTCTTTCATAATTTCTAGGGTGTCCTGCTGTATGGACCGCCTGGTACAGGAAAAACTCTACTGGCTAGAGCTGTGGCCCATCATACTGAATGTACTTTTATCAGGGTTTCTGGTTCTGAATTAGTTCAGAAATACATTGGAGAGGGCTCTCGAATGGTTAGAGAACTTTTTGTTATGGCCAGGTTTGCTCTTCTTCTTGGTTCTTCCTTGCTTGTTGTCCTTGAACAAATTAAACCCTTTTTAAATGTCACCGATATAGAAATTTTGGTTTCTAATCCCTTTTAATTCGAGTTTGAAGAAGACAGGGAACTTTTGTGAATGTGGTTAGTTTCTAATCTCTTTTTTAAGTATCACTTATATATGAATTGTGGTTTCTAATCCCGTTTAATTAGAGTTCGAGGAAGATAGGGAACTTTTGTGAATGTGGTTGGTTTCTTGCATCTGGAATTACCTATTAGCCAATGGCCAGTTCTCATGTAGTCTGGAAAACAAAGTAGAACTGCCTCTATCTAATTATCTACCACACTGTTCTGCTTTTGTTTTTGTATTTAAAGTAGTTCCTTCTTGCCGTTCTTCGTATCCCTTCTCTAGAGAGCATGCTCCATCGATCATATTTATGGATGAGATAGACAGTATTGGGTCTGCTCGAATGGAATCTGGAAGTGGCAATGGTGACAGTGAGGTGCAGAGGACGATGTTGGAGCTTCTCAACCAGCTTGATGGATTTGAAGCATCTAACAAGATCAAGGTATTAATTACTTGACAGAAATAAAGAATGTTTGAATTAGAAAGACCAGCTTGTAGTTTGCTTACATTTATTATTTTATTTCCTTACCTGCTTTGATATACTGAATAATAGGTTCTTATGGCCACAAATCGGATTGATATCTTGGATCAAGCTCTTCTTAGGCCTGGACGAATTGACAGGAAGATTGAATTTCCAAATCCTAATGAGGAGGTGCATGCGATTTAATGTCATCATTGTTATGTTCCTGCAAGCATTTTAGTACTGTTGTCTATAATTTTCATTTTAGGGCTATACAATGCCACTCCGCCATTGCCACTTGATTTTATATAATGTTTCATTTCATCATGCTAAGTGTTGTTTTAAATGCGCTGCCAATATACGATAGAAACTTCCTCTGTCATTTTGGACTACATTCAAAACCCAAAAGCTTTTGAGGTTCTTACTTTTTCATCAACCCTTTTTGGTACTATGGAGAACCTGGTAATTTGTACCAAAATGCTCTGGAGGAGCCTGCAATGCCCCTTTAGGTACTTATATTGTCTGTTCAATTATATGCAGTCTCGCTTTGACATCTTAAAAATACATTCTAGAAGAATGAATTTGATGAGAGGGATTGATCTAAAGAAGATTGCAGAGAAGATGAACGGTGCTTCCGGTGCAGAGCTTAAGGTATGTTTGCAGATGCCCAGTCAATTAAGTTGAATGTGTGGTCTTTGGGTAAGAAAATATCATCCTTCCGATTGGAATATGGTTGGCAAGCTGTAAATAACATCCTTTTCTTCTAGATCCCTAACTCCCTTCCCCCGACCTCATAAGCAGCAGAGGTAGAGACGATTCATTTGAAATGTTTCCTGCTTTCTGCATTCTAGGAAATATAGTCCTTCCCCGTTAGTAATTTATGATAGATGCAAGAATTCATCCCAGTCTTTGATATCTTGTTATGTATGCTCTGAGGTTTATTCCGACTGTTGTAACTTAAGTTTTTTTTTAAATGTTTTCAGTGCATTAGTACGTAAGTTGGATAATCAAAATTGCTACTTTAGCAAGACCATAGGCTTCTGATTATAGAACACAACTTAGCAAGAACTGTCTGTCTCTGTTTGTGCTAGTTTGACAAAACTCTCTTTGTATCTTGCAGGCGGTATGTACAGAATCAGGGATGTTTGCTTTGAGGGAAAGGAGAGTCCATGTGACACAAGAAGATTTCGAGATGGCAGTGGCAAAGGTGATGAAGAAGGAGAGTGAGAAAAACATGTCCTTACGGAAGCTGTGGAAGTGATTTTGTTATATTTATCGTGCTTTCACCATATAGGATATTAGCACAACAGGCATTTAGCGGGCTACACACATCTGCTTTTCTAGACATGGCCGTCTATCAAATTTGCTTCAAGTAGAGGACTTAACTTAAAATTTATGAATAATATTTCCAGGTTGAAGTAGCAGGTTTAAATTAGCAATCTTGATATTAAACTGCAGGATCCGGTGATCAGTGGTGGTTTTAACTCTTAACTAATATCGCTTCTTGATATTATTGCATTCATGAGAATAGTTGATGATTAACCGCAAGACTAAATATATGAAAGTCAAAAATCAGAACTTTTAGTTATTAGATTAGATGGATGTATAATAAATGGAGTAATATTTAAACCAGTGGTTGCCGGTTATCTGTCTCTGTCTCTGGCATGCCAGTCACCACGTCATCGTTCACATGCTTGGTTATCCAAAAGCTTTTTAATGTCCTTTCGATGATTAATCGAGTAGTTTTCAGGTATAAATCAACTTTCATACAAGGGCATTATCTCAAAGTAAAATAGCCAGCCTTTATCATGTCATTCCGCGTGAGGAGTAAGCTCCGAGTAACTTGGATTCGATTTCTCCATTGAAAATTCGTAGTTTATCAAGTTGACTTAAAAAGAGGATTCTTCTTTTGTTTTGGTCATAAGGCGGAAAAGTAATATAATATACAAAATACAATCTTCTTTTTGTTTTCCACATCCATCATCTGTTTGCAAGGATGCAGACCCAACTAGTATCATGCCTGCTTATTATTTCCCAGCTCTTCCGTTTCTGCCATGCCGATGTTGGCACTGCTGCCCAGTACACCCCACCATATCTACGTGAGTATCGATTATTTTTACACCCACAGCAGCATCTTTAAGCTCATATCATGTCATATATGTGCAGCGACAGCGTGCTACGGTGATGATCAAACTCAGTTTCCATCAAGCAATTTGTTCGCAGCAGCTGGCGATGGGATATGGGACAATGGAGCATCGTGCGGGAGACAATACCTGGTACGATGCATCAGTGCGTCGCGACCAGGGACTTGTGCTCCCGACCAGACGATCCAGGTCAAGATTGTCGATTACGCTCCTACTGCACAGTCTCAGCCTTCGACTCCATCCACCACCATCGTCCTGTCCGAGACAGCTTTTAGTGGGATTACCAACATGGCTATTGACTCCATCAACATAGAATTCCAACAGTAATCTCTCTTCACTTTACTCATTAATTGATTTCTCCCGTTTTGCCCGTTATTCCAAGTTAGAAGGTCTGAGTTCTTTGCTTCTCCATTTGCAGAATTTGAGGATATGGAAGGGTCTAAGTCTCTTACATGGCTTCCTGCGTTCAAGAAGAAAATAAACCTATATTTTTGTGTAGGATATGGAATGTACTTGATATTTACTTTTGTTGTGGGGCGTCGACTCCTAATACGTTCTGTACTGTATTTTCTGTTGTCTGTCTGTGCACCATTTTTTTTTTTGAATGTAAAGAGAGAGGACCTATAAAGCCTAGAAAAACAATTCAACTAGAATCCATGCCTGCTTCGACATGAAGAATGGCTGTCACTGCAGTCGGGGGGGTCTGGAAAACAAGCGTTTCACCCAGGTGATTCCATGCAATTTTTGCCAGGCAGTCGGCTGCTGTATTAGCCTCTCGCGGTACAACATAAAACTTGAGCTCCCAATCACGTTGCAGCAAATTGTGAATGTGCGGTTCAAGTGAAGAGGTTCCATGATAAGCTAGGTCTTTAGTAATTACTGCAAGAGTTTCTTTACTATCAACTTCAATCCAAAGCTTTCGGATGCCTTCCTCCCATGCTATGCGAAGGCCTTCATAAACGCCCCATAACTCCGAGTCCAAGATGGAGCAGCGGCCAAGATGCTTCAAAAAACCGAGCATCCAACTGCAGAAATGCAGCTTGTGCACCATTAATCTCGAGATTTTTTTTATTCATTAGAGTAATATGACAAGTTGAGAAACTATGGTTTAATGATATTCCATTAAATTAATTCTTAATATCACACTCATAAGTCATAACATATTTATATTGTTAAGTATAATTAAAATGTCTAACTATTTTGATAGTAAAAATGTACAGCAATATAAACTTTTAATCGTAATTAAAATTCGAATGAAATAATAACTGAATCCATTTTTTCTTAAAAAAATAATTAATAACTTTTTTTCATTAAGTTAAAGTAAGTACAAAGTTAGGTATCTATTCTAAATACTCTCAACTATTTAACAATGAACGCTCAATCACCCTGTTACAGATGTTAGTGCTCAAACATGTGACCTCTAGAAATAATTAATAGTTAAGTTTAGTAATATAATAAGGGATGATATTTTTTAATTCATTTATTCAAAATGTATGCTTGAATATTTTATAGATTATAAAAGATCCATTAGCAACTTATTATTAGTTGATCAATATTTTAAGGCTTATTATAATTTTTTAGTATTTGAATTATATCTTAAAATACGATTTGTTGTTTAATTTTTGTGTGTGCTAACTATAGGTGCTTAACATTCCCAACATCACACTTTTAGGTGTTTGGACCATAAAGATTGTTAAATTTGTTTGTTATCTGACACGTGTCATGCATATAAAATTTTAAAATTTATTTTATTCAAAAAATAATAATATTATAATTAAAAAATAAAAAAATCCTCAAATTTTCCATCGTCCATCGTCGATCGGTCACCGTCGGCTCATGACCGTCACAGTTGACACCATTAGAACCATCTTGCCACCGCAACCAAAACCTAGTTTCCCAACCACCATGAATCTGGCTTGATCGTCATGAAAAATATTGCGAAGGGTTACCAAATTTCTAAGTTTTTGTTGTTGTTTCTCAGTGATTTCGACTGCTACAGTCGTCTGTACATTACACAGTCGTCACCTTTGAGTTTGTCGTCCTATTCCAAACAAAACCTGACCGGTAGTGACCCTTCGACGTCAGCGATTAGGGAAAGGGATAACGCGAGGAGGGTTATTTTTTAAATTTTTATCTTTTAAAAAAATATTTTTATTATTAAAAAATAAAAAAATAAAAAAATATAATGATATACACTTAGAAATGTAACGGAAAAAACTGTAGTTACATAAAAGTGTAACGAAAAAATCTTAGACACCTATTGTTAAAAAAAAAATCTTTAGATACTAAATTTTGAGGCGTAATTTAAGCACTAAAAAATGGTATAAAACCACTCTACTCGAGAAAATTACCTTAATAGGACCACTTAATTCGATAACATGGGCCCTGCGAAGACTCGCCCGACGACTATACGAATGTGAATATAACATCAGCTCACAGTCAATACGAAACAGAACACGAATAGAAGTATAGAACCACTCTACTTGTTGGCTGCCACTGAGTTTCTTTCTACTTAGCTAAATATGATAACAAGGAATTATAATTATTATTAATTTAGAATTAAATCCATGTCAGCAACTCGGCATTATATTAAAAAGTTTGTTCATTTGTTGAAAAACAAGAAAATTGAAAACTCGAACCTTTCTGGTTATAAGGAATTGATCCATTCTTCAGGTAATTGTCGCAGTGTCAAGCTCTGCATATGTAATAGACAAAGACAAGTGCTCTTGGCAACACATTCGGTGTCGGTTCAACTGTCGTCGCAGCATAATGTAACAAAGTTCTACTTATGCCCGCCAATCAATCCACATCACACCAACCCAGAGTGGGGCAAATGAAGGCTGGTCTTGGCCATTGCCAGCATGGTGGGGATGGGCCAAAACGACACTTGTCCTAATTTTCAGTGGCTCATTACCAAATTGGGTTAGATTCGGCAGCAGGAGCTGTGCAAATTAATTGGATTATCGGATTCTTGAAGGTTGGGCCACAGTGAATGCTAGGCCCTGCTCTTTTCATAAATCCGTGCTTCCATTGCTATTATTCTGGGGGGAAATGGGTTGTCTCTGATAACACACACACTGCTGCCTTTATCTTTTTTTTTTGCTGCAGACATGTTTTTAAATTTGGTATTGCTAATTTATAATCATAAAGAATACCTATACGCATCTACATTTCATCGTTTCCTAATTGGTCTCAAAAATAAAATTTTGAATTCTCTTTGAGGGGAAGCAATTATTACAGATTACGACCCTTCATCTCATTTTTGAGCAAAATTCCAAGACCTGTGATGCAAACTGAATGAATGGACTCATGGAAACAAAAGCTGCTAGCAATTCTCTGCAGGGAAGAAGAGCTGCAAGTATGGCTTTGAATTAGTTTTCACATACCGAATTATATAAATAAAAATGTTTCGACTGCTTCTTATTGTGCCGGTGGAGTTCTGTATTGGTTCGGATCATTCTCAGACATATATTATAAAATGATCTCGATCAATTTGTTACTTTTGAAACTTCAATGGAAAAAACAAAAATTTACTAAAATATTAATCATCGTTTATGTAGTTCACCTTTTTTAATTTTATATACTCAATGATACTGTTAGAAATATAACAGAAATTAACTCAATGATTATATCTTAATTAAATAAAAATGATAATGATCGAATATTATATTTTTGAATTTTGCGAAAAAATATATAAAAATTAGACAAATCATATAATTTATTAATTTAACATCATATAAATGCTCGTTTCCTAAAGTGTTGCTAACCAGAAGATTGCAGTGTCATTCCAAGGATGACGTACCATTTCCATGATAGCTCGTGACAGCACAATGATGGCAAAGTTTTAAAAAAATCCAAACAAATATTTTCCTTGTAAACCCTTGATTCTTGTAATTAATACTTAATTACTCAATGGATTTAATTTTTGAGAATAATATTTTTATTCAAAACTTTTAAAATGTTTTATCCATAATTAATGTAATCAACTTAAATCATATAATTAATGATTTTTCCGACCTATTGAAACGACCCATAAAATTGTTAAATTTCGATTTTGTAACATCCTAAACCATATATAAACTATTCAACAGATTTAAGAGTTTTACGTTCAGACCACCGAAATGACTCATAATTTTTTTTTCAAAATCAAACCATTTTAAAAAAATTGAAAACGAATCATTAATAGATTACATGTATCATACAAATCACAAAGAAGGATTATATGATTTTTTTTTGTAAGTTGGTAAATGTGTTGTTTATCTTGTAATGAAAAGATAGTTACGAGGGGTGGTTTGTTTGAAGGAGAAATGAAGGAAAAGACTCCTTTATGGACAAAATACAAGCAGACGAAGACAATGCCGTTGGAGAGAGGGACATAAATAGACAAAGATAGTTTTAAAGGGACAAAACATATGGCTTGAAATGTGCAACTTTGTGTTTTTCTTTAAAAAATTATTTTTAAAAAAAACTCCTTGAGATTATATATATATACCAAATTAGTTACGTCAAAACAATTCAATCATAACGTAGGTTTATGTTTAAAAAATTGGATTAAATAAATTTTTATTTAAAAATTTATGATAAAATAAGTCTTTAAATTACAAAAACATCGATTCAACTCAAAGGTGTTAATTGATCTAATATGACAGCATCTAATTATTTTGAAACTTGTTTTCTTTAAAAAAAAACATTAAAATTAAAAGAATAAAATTTATTTTTTAAAGGATTTTGGAAAATAATTTTGGAATTAAAGAAAAATAAATTCCAGCCAATCATTGGCTTCAACGTCTGTTTAATTAATGACCACTAACGGGATCAGCATTTTTGTAATATTGAGAGCTTAATAATCACAAATTTTCTGGTTTGATTTTTTTTTTCAAGAAATGAATTGTTTGATAATTGAATTACCTTCAGAGGGCCAACCTGGTATTTTATCCATTGAAAACTATCAACTATTGCATTTAATGTAGTAATATTTTAAAAATATATTTATAAAAAGAGGATATTTTTATTTGATTATTTAACTGAAAAGCTGAGAAAACACTGACCCTCGATTCACGAGGGCTAAAACCAAACCAAAAGTACGGCTTTGGTCTGTGGATTCTTTCTTGTATCGCTGCAGAGGTTGTTATCTTTGTACTCTCAAATAAAACATAACTCACTCTTTTCCTTTCTTTAAAGATATTTAATTTATTGTATAAAAAACTATTTTTTATAAACTCTTAGGGCTGTTTGGATGGGGGAAAAATGATTATCGGGGTAGGAGTTTTTTCTAGAATGTAATACTTATGTTTCGATTGTAAAGATTCTCAATAAGGAGTAATATGTCATTCCTAACAGTGTCATTTTGTGGGTGTTTTATCGGGAATGTCATTCCCCTAATTTCTTAGGTATTTATTATTTCAAAAACATCCTTCTGATTGTTCAAATAAAAAAATTCTATGAAGGGTAAATTACAAATTTATCATTAAACTGTTTTAGATTTGCAAAAAAGACCATACCTAAAATTTTATATGAAATTCAGGGGTTAAAATAAAATTAAACCCATTTATTAAATCCATTTATCTTTTAAATTTTATAAAAAAATTATAAATTTTATTAAAAAATGTAAAAATGTAAAAATAATATATTTTATATGAATTATTATATAAATATTTTCATTTGAATATTCAAAATTCAACTTGTTTAAAAAGAAATATATCACCAGGACAATTTGATAAAATATATATTCCAGTAATATTTTATTCCTTCGACCAAACATTGTAATATTACATTCCTGCCAAACCAACCAAACACAATAATGTAACATTTCTAGTAATGTGTTAAATAATGTTACATTCTGGTAATCATATTCCTAGAGGTAATGCTACATTCCATGAACAAAAATTGCCGCTTACGTTTATTTATACTTACATTTATGTTATTTTCTTATCTTTTATTTTGAAAATTGATTGTTTGTATAAGTGAAATTTATTGTGGGTTGATGAAAATATTATTTTAAATTTTAAAAATATTATTCTAAATTTAAAAAAAATAATATATGAATTTAAGTGTTAAAAAATAAGATTTAATTCATGCAATTAATAAATTTCAGAAAACTGTCATGAATTCATGATTAATAAATATATTTAGTTAATTATTATTTTTTGAGGAAGCTAATTAGTTTTTTTTTAATTTGACTAATTTATGTAATGTTATTATTTGTTATAATGTGGTTTCTTTTGTCGCCTCTTCTTTAAAAGTAAAGTGAAAGGCCAAAATTTTACCGAGAGAAAAAAAAAACGGCATGCTGTATAATTTCCCCCCAATTTGGACAGGATTTGACACATGATTTGTCAAATTTCTAACTTTACATGGAACTAAAGATTTGATGGAGTTTGGAAACTTCTTTTTACAATCTCATGTAAAACAAGCTATTCAATTTGAGCATTGATGTTAGTTTCTTTTGCCATTAATAATAAATGGGTACCATTTACTCTGGAACAATGAATTTACTGTTGGTGGAGACTGATAGCTTGGAAGCTTTACATATCATCAATGGTGGTTGTTCTGATAGTGTTGGTATCAATCTCGCTCCACACATGTTGGACTTGCCTGACCGTAATTGAAATCTCCATTTCCAGTATGTCGCTCGAACGAGGAATCGCGTGATCGATATGCTTACCAAGTTGGCGCCTGCTGCTGACTTTACCGTCCAGTGCTGGAGTCATCCTCCCTTTGAAGTTCAGTCCCTTCTTCAGGACGACATGACGGTTCGGTGCTAGTTTGGTGCTCCTTTTGTTCCCTCATGTTGTTTAGCTGTTTTGTTTTGATTTGCTTGTTTTTCTTCGAGTTATCAGTTGTACTTTTTTCCTCTAACTAGGCTTAGAGAAATGTTCAACGAATCACTCGCATCTCTCCCCGTGTATGATTGATCTTCTGCTATCATATAAACTTTATTAAAAAAAAATTACTGTTGATGGCAAAATATATTTGTATTTCATTGTAAATGGCATAATAGTAGGAGTGAAAATGAAAATGGAAGTTATTTTAGTTTAAATTTTCAAAGTAATATAATTTTCTAAAAAAATTATTTTTTCTTATTTTTTATTTTTTATCATTCAATTAATAAAATGAAAATTACTTTTTTAAAAAAAAATCCATATTTTTACCAAATACATTGATAAAAATAAAGCTGCTAAGTTTTCATCTTTTAATTCCCCCCCCCCCCTTGATTACAGATGAAGGACAGTAGATAATGAGTAAATGGTCACTTATAGGTCAATAAGAAGGGCAAAAAAAAAAGGCTATGGTCCTTTTTCGCAAAGTTGAAACTTGTATTTTTGGATATATGGGGTAGCATGCGCATAAGTATGCAATCTTTGCCATAGTCAGTGGATGATTTCTTGAGATGATTGCTTGACCATCTAATTAGTGCCCATTTTCAGACCTTATTAATATTATAATCAGAAATATTAACGAAAGGTTAGACCCAATTTCCCTTTCAAATTGGATTTGACATTGAGTAGCCATGGATTCTCCAAAGCTTTCAATACGATATAAGTCAAAGGTTTATTTGTTGTTTTTTTTGCCATCAAATGGAATTACACGTGGCCATCCTCCAAAGGCAGCTAAAAGAAACACCATTTTTGTAAAATGGGGGGGTAAATTTAGATTAGGGTTAATGATATGGGAAGATTTGATATGGTAGTTGGAAAGGGATTTGCTACCAAATCATATGTGCAAATCCCTTCTTTCCCTCTTTACTTCACCGATCATTCTTTATTTTTTATTGTTTTCAGATCAACTTTTTCACGCGGCCAAATCCCAGCCTGATTTTTATCTATTTAATTTTTCACAGTCTAATTTTTAAGGGTGTACAAACTATTAAAACATGACTGAACCGAATTATAATTAACCGAACTAATCGAACTTATTTTCTTTAACCGTTAATCGAATTAAACTTTTTTTAAACATTAACCGAACCGAATAAAGTTTGGTTATTTCGGTCGGTTAACCGGATTTTGTTTATAATTTTTTTAATTAAATTAATTTGAATATAATAGAAGTATTTTTTTAACTTGGGTTAAAATTTAATTAGATATTAATAATTTAATTAGTCTAGTGTAGTTAAAAAATAATTGGGTCTTAATTCTTAATGAGTTTGAGCTTAAAATATGTATTTAATATATTTAATATTTAATAATTTCATATGATTAACTGATTTCAAACCGAATTAACTATTAACCAAAATATTAAAAAAATTAATTGTTCTCCGACTGAACTAATTCGGTTAAAACCGAAAAAATGAACGCCCTACTAGTTTTGACTCATTAAATTATTTTTATATTAACTTTGTTGATTTAAATTAAAATGTTTTTAAATATGAATTATAAACTTAGATAATTCAAGTTTAACTCTGGTCATTTGAATAGATGAATTCTTAATTTTATTTTTCCTTTATAAAAAAGCAATGATCAATCTATTCCAATTATTGTTCTTGGCATATGAGTCCAAAATTATGATTGGGGTCCAATTATTTTCGTCCATAAACTTTGTATAATCATATTCCTCACTTCATGTCAGGGCATGATTTTCATAACTACATCTGCTCCAGGCTTTGATTTATTCTGACTTTTTTTAATACCGATTTCAAAGTAATTTCATGTACTATTATGTCTTCCACACACACACAAAAAAAAGTTTTTTTTATTAGTAACTAATATAATTATATATATGCATTAGTTGTTAGATGCTACAAGTTTGCAGCTTTAACGAAATAAAAAGCAACTTTACTATAAATCATCTACAGTGTTTTTCTGAAGTAGAATATTGGGCATTTTCGAAAACTCCAGGGGCTATATTTATAATTTAATCTAAATTTTATTACCATATATTGTAGTAATTGATTTTAAGGGTACTTATTTATTTTTTATATAAATATAAATGTATTTATTTGGACGTACCACTTCTAAAAAAAGGGTTTGAATTCTAATAAAATGATTAATAGAAGTAAATTTAAATCAAAGATACGATTATGCAAATTCAAAGACGTGAAATTTTACAATGTTTATGTTTTAAGTGCGATGAATATTCGTTGATTCTGAGATTTCAGTTTCATTACAGTCTCATCCGTGTACTTTTAGACAAAAGGGTGTCTTTACCAACTGTTTCCAAGTTCCAACGATAAGAAAGGATTTGATATAAATATACAACAAAATAACATCTCTACAAGATGGACCAGTCAAAATCTATGCAAACTCATTGGATCAAGCTGTCTTAAAATTTTGTTTGAATGGTTAGTCTGTGTATAATCTCATAATAAACATGAAATTAAACCACCATAAACATTCTTGTTTCTTTGTGTTTGTAAGACACGACACCCTTTGTCCACACTTATAAATAAACAGGGTAAGGGTTGAATTATATATGCTTATAATTTATGGGAAGGGGCATATGGACCCAACATGTCGTGGGTTTATTAGGAATGGATTAGGGGAAGAGGGTTTGAGTGGGTACCCCAATGTTGAGTGATGGAAAAGCATAGACATCCCCACCTGATCTGACCCTTAATCGAAGTTGGGGAAACCCTAAAAGTATACAACCCTTTGTTTTTCCATGTGAACCAATTTAAGAGTAACATTCCAAAATAACAACCCCTTTGTGCCCCTTCGTCCCTCAAATTCTATCTTTTTGTGAACTTAGGAATGTTGTTATCTATATAATTATCAAATGATCTCAGTGATAAAAAAGAATGTTGTTATTCATAGAGATCTTGGATTCAAGCAGTTGCGTTTGCAAGATGTATGTACGTTGTCAATAAATTAAAAAATCTATGAAAATATACTACTTTATAATCACTTCAAACTATTAAGAATGTTATCACATTATTTACTATCATAGTAATTAATGTGTGAAAGAGTTATTTATTTTAAAAATATATATATCAAACACTTATATAGCTTTTTTTCAATCAAAGCATATAGTTATTTTTATCTACTATAAATGCATAATTTATTGTATGCTATGAAACATCAAATTAAGGAATATGGCTGTAAAATCTATCACAAGCTACACATAATCAGGGTATAGAATGACTACTGAGGATTCATAATGATAATAAAATCATTGACTTAGATTTAAAGAAGAATCAAAGTTATAAAACGACATCAGTGATTAAAGGGATGGTTTTTATCTTTAAAACTCTTGAGTTCGAATACGAGCGATCACAAGGTATTTGAGCGTTCGATAGTTCATTTTCTAATGATTAAATAATCTTTAAAATAAATATTACCACTTAATCATCCCATATTAATAAAAACCCTGAGTTCTAATATAAAAAATTTACCGTGAAAGAAAGAATTTAAAGTATTCTAATGTCAATTAAGATTTTCGACCTAAAGTATTTCATGGACACGTGGTTCACATGAATGTTGATAAACTATGTAATATGTCATTTTAGAGTGACTTTACTGGTTTATTTATGTTTTAACATGTTAACTTTCACGTTTATGTTATGTATTGATTAATAAAATTATGTAATTTTGTTTTCTCTTATCGAAAGAATTTAGTTTTCTCCTATTAGTGTGCGGTACATCTCTTTTTTTTTCGTCTTTGTTGATCGGCGACAACATCAACTTTAATGTTAGGTGTCAACCGTCAATATTCTTTATTGTCCTTTTCTTTTCTTATATAGTATCTCTATTTTCTTTTGTGGTTCATTTGTCGATGCAATCAGGTCTGTTTGTATTTATCTTTGTTTGAGTTTCTTGATTAGATTTTTAATCTTTCTTTATACGGTCCGTGTGTGATCTTAAGTTGCTAGTTTTGTTTCAATTATTATAGAAACTTTTCCTAATTGCGTGCTTAATTTCCTATTTTGAATAAAATTAGTTGCTTTTATCAGTTTTATCGATTATTATAAAAAAATCAAAGATACATATTTTTTTACTATGATTTTACTTAATGTATTAGAAAGTTGGTGTGAATCCTTTGAATTTTAAAGTAAGATTAATTAGACTCTTTAATTTGATTGAATATGTTGATTATAGTGTTACATAGGAAGGTAGTGTTGTTGAAATTGTTCCTTGTTTCCTCAAAATTCAATCTTCAACTTTCCAAAATCCCTTTGTATTATCGTTTTATAGGACATTACAATATATCTTTCGAATCCCATCATCATGACAATGCTTCTTATAACTATCAGGAAAATCCAACATACCAAGTTGAAGTTTTTGACTTCAACGGCATGTGATCGATTTAATACTTTGGATTTGCTTGTACGTTATCCAATTACTCTTGTATGTTGTTTAGTACAGCTCTTTTTCCTTCTTCTTTTTTTTTATATAAATTGGGTACGCCACATCAATATATATTATTTTATTTAAATCGTTCATGTAATCATATTTATATAAAAATACAAATTATTTGTTATTGTTTAATTATGACACGTGATCTGTAAACATAATACTAAGATATGATGTTAAGTGGTAAATAGTTAGGAGTTTAATTAGTATTTAAATAATAAAAATATACTATGTTGAAAAAAGAAAACATATTCCAAATTCGGAAAAAAGAAAAGGAAAAACGTTGTTTAATCCCGAATACACATATGAAGGTCACGGTGGGGTAATAATTACATTAGACTTTTGATGATAATGTGTAAAATGAGCTATGATGGAACATGGTTTTTTGACAATGTCTTTATTAGGTTCATGTATAACATGTCGAATTTCAAATTCCCATGTATTTATTGGATTCATTGAATCAAAAATGATTTAGGTATATAAACTGGGTTGATTTAAGTGATAAGTAATTTGATATCATTTAAGCAAGGTTTTGAATTCGGGTATTTGTGTATGCAGGAAATTTCCTTTGAGAGACTTACCCACTAAAATCAGGTGTGAGACAAGGGTCAGTCCCGGATTAATTAGGACGAAACTTTAGAACCGGGAGGACAATAAAAAATGACTTAGATATAAAATCACCAAAAATAGAAAAACTAATAATTCAAAAATATTGACCTAAATTTAAAAATAAAAAATTGATCTGTCAAGTCTAAGTGAAATGGTCATCCATAATAACAATGTAATTTTCCTAAAATTTGGAGAATCCAAAAATAAGATAATATCAATTTTTTTAGGTTTAACACGTCGATTAGCACACTAAATTCGAGTAAATTTAAGTAACTTATGGCATCTTTTTTTTTATTATAAGCTTGCAACCCAAACTAAAATTTTAAAAAAATAAAGTTTAAAATTGAATAAAATTTTACAATAAAAAATTGAATAAATTTACATTATGTTGATTAAATAATCTTAATCAATTTAAATATTTAATAATATATTTTAAAAAATAATAATAGGGATATAAAAAACATAATATTAATATAAATATATAAAATATTATTTAAATATATTAAACATTATTTAAAAAATAAATTAATATAAAATAAAAATATTTAATAAATTTACACATCAGATGATCAATTATCTAATTGAAAAATACGTAACAAATAATCCAAATGAAAAAAAAAATTTAGGCTATTTTTCCCTAAATTAGTAAAAATTGGCAACTACTTAAAAAATAGTAAAAATGCCGTTATTATTACTTTGAAAAAAATCACAAAATATTAACTAAATAATTTAACAAAATTATTAATTAAAAATTTACATGAATTGAGCTATAACAGTGATAAAAGAATTATTGTTGTTCACCTGAGTAAGAACACAAAAAATGTTAATAGTATGAACGTACAATGTCATATAATTAAAATTTATCTTTAAATATACATTATTTTATACTTGTCTCATATCAATAAAAAAATAATTTAACAATTGAGTTTTTCTGCTAACTAAACGTAATAGTAAGAACTCATGTAACTCCCAACACTCAGTCATAGGGAAAAAGAAAAACACTCTTCACGTTGACCCTTATTCCCGTTGCAGCCCGTACGCCGTTGATCTGGGTTTGTTAAATCTCGCCCTTTATTTTTATTTTTTTATTTTTAAAATAGAACCTTTATTTTCCACCCTCTCCCCCCCTTTCGTTGTACTAATAAAAGGCCAACAAAGGGAGGCAAGTAAACCAACATAAGCTAAAGCAGATAAGAAGGGGAAAAAAGGCTGCTCCACACTAAGGAGTAAAACTGTGCGAAAAGAGAGAAGCCAAAGTCATTTGTCTTTCTTTCTTTCTTCTTCTTTGTTTAGTTCTTTGCTGAAGAAAAATGGAGGGTGTTCTGCAGTGGGTGAAGCTGGTAGCCATATCGTTCATGGTGTTAGTTTTGGTTTTAAAAGTGACAGTGTTGCTTTGGTGGAGACCAAAGAGGATCGAAGATCATTTCTCAAGGCAAGGGATACGAGGACCCCCTTACCATTTCTTCATTGGAAATGTTAAGGAGGTTGTGGGCATGATGTTAAAGGCTTCATCTCAACCCATGCCTTTCTCCCACAATATTCTCCCCAGAGTTCTCTCTTTCTATCATCATTGGAGGAAAATCTATGGTATTGTCATTATTCTTTCTCCTTCTAGACCTTCAACACCATCCCTTTTGATTTTAGATTTCTCCTTTTAAATGTGTTAATGTGGCTTCTTTTTCAGTCCATTGTTAAAGCAAAACGAGAGGGTTTCGATCATCATGGTTTACGTCTATGATCGATCCTTGAAAATTTTGTGACTTCTCAAAGGTTTTTTTTTTTTGAGTTCGGGTACTTGCCCTTTTAAACTTTACAGCCTTTTTCAGAGCCTTTGATGCTTGATGTTGAAGTTGAGGAATTTTTGGACGGTTCCACTTCTATTTTTCTTCCCTTTTTCCCTTATTTTCTTGCACCCTCTCTCCTTAACCCCTTGATTTTCATATAATCCCATCTCTCTCTCTCTATATATTTCTATCCTTTTCAAAGCACTTTTACTGTCTTTGCCATCTTTCTCTGCTTTTTGTATGTCATCTTCCTTTTGGCTTTTGTTTCTGATAATGAAGTTGTATTATGTTTGCTAGTAACCACTGTTTCTGAGTTGTCTTCTTCTCTCTGCCCTCCCTCATTTTCTATTATTATATACAGTACTATACATGTATCCATCATTTCCTTCTGAATTAATTAATGGGTTGTCATTTCTTTGCTGCTCATTTTTCCTCTTTCGCAAACTTGATACTTACTACATGAGGTTCCCTGCCACTCCCTCCTCGGTGTAAAATCTTCCCTTTTTTTATTTTTGTTTCTTCGTCTACAGCAGAACATGTGTTGTTTGTTTAATATGACGGTGTAAATGTGTTTAATGTTTTTTCACTGTTAATTCCTGATTCTCAGGTGCAACGTTTCTGGTCTGGTTTGGTCCAACGGTTCGCCTCACTGTGGCTGACCCGGATCTCATAAGGGAAATCTTCACTTCCAAGTCTGATTCCTATGAGAAGAATGAAGCCCACCCTCTCATGAAACAGCTCGAAGGCGAAGGCCTCCTTAGTCTCAAAGGCGAAAAATGGGCTCATCATAGGAAAATCATCACCCCCACTTTCCATATGGAGAATCTCAAAGTAATTAACTAATCACGTCATTCATTTCTCATATCAACTTTTTCATTAAAACATAATCCTTTTTCATTTTCTTTAATTGTAGCTACTGGTGCCATTGGTGGCAGAAAGAGTAACAGATATGCTCGAGAAATGGTCGGCAATGCCAACCGGCTCCGGCGAGATCGAAATCGAAGTTTGCGAATGGTTTCAAACACTCACCGAAGATGTTATCGGCCGTACCGCGTTTGGGACCAGTTATGAAGATGGAAAGGCCATTTTTCGTCTACAAGCTCAACAAATGGTGTTAGCAGCCGAGGCGTTTCAAAAAGTTTTCATCCCTGGTTATAGGTAAATGTTTCGAAATTCTATATCATCAATCATTGCATCCATTATCCCTTGTCCTAGTTTTTCACGTACCAAAAGGTTTATATTCCTTGTCGTGTAGTCATCTGGCTCAGTACTATACGAAATGCCTAAATTTGGGGTCTTGAAATTTCAGATTTTTGCCGACCAAGAGGAACATAAACTTTTGGAAATTGGACAGGGAGATTAAAAAATCACTGATAAAGCTAATCGAACGACGGAAAGAGAACTTGGGGAGCATAGTGCAAGAGAAAGGACCAAAGGATTTGCTGGGATTAATGTTGCAGGCCTCAAATTCGTGTCCAAGTATCACAGTCCATGACATAATCGAAGAGTGCAAGAGCTTTTTCTTCGCCGGCAAACAGACCACATCCAATTTGTTGACGTGGACCACTATTCTACTAGCAATGCATCCCCATTGGCAGGTGCAAGCACGTGAGGAGGTGCTAAGGGTGTGTGGATCACGTGACATACCTTCCAAAGAAGATGTTGTAAAGCTTAAGACGGTATAAAAAAAAAGCCTAAGGCCCCCCCTTCCTTTTGCATTAAAGACAAGTGTCATATGATTTGTCTCTTTGCTCTTGTTTAAGCCATGGTTTTAACTCAAGAAAAGGAGTATAAATCAGTAAAACATTCTGATTTTGGGTTCACATATTTTGGTGTGCAGCTGACCATGATCTTAAATGAATCCCTGCGGTTGTACCCACCAACGATAGCCACGATCAGACGGGCCAAAGCTGATGCAGAGCTAGGGGGCTACATGATCCCTCGTGGGACCGAGCTTCTGATACCAATCTTGGCCGTCCATCACGATCAAGCCATATGGGGGAACGATGCTAATGAATTCAACCCGGCTCGATTCTCCGAGGGCGTGGCACGTGCTGCGAAACATCCGGTCGGGTTCATCCCGTTTGGGCTAGGGGTTCGCACGTGCATCGGCCAAAACCTGGCCATTCTACAAGCCAAGTTGGCTCTCTTGATCATACTCCAACGTTTCTCTTTTAGATTGGCCCCGACTTATCAACACGCACCAACGGTTCTGATGCTACTTTACCCACAATATGGAGCACCGGTCATCTTTCAACCTCTGCCGGACTCTACTATACCTCAAGACTGAAGGGTCCTGATTTGATCCCATGGCTTTGGAAGCTCTTCTTATCAGTTCCTTTAGGATTTTGGGGAAATGGCTAACAAAGTAGATAAGTGTTCGTCATCCCAATATGTATGTAAATTATGCAACACAGTTTTGTAATATTATGAAATTCATGAAATTGTTTTCTATGATTAAAAAAAAGAAAATCTATGGGTCTACATGAAATTAACTGCTCTGCCCTGTTGCACTGCAGCATGACAATCCCTAATTCCTTCCTCCTACTGAAAATAAAACATTTACTTGGAACGGATTTCAGTTTTTTTAAATATATCATTGAATTTGAACACTGACAATTAATATGTTGCGACCCCAAACATTCTTCTTAAGAGGCATAATTCGTGGGAAATGGTAAATTCTGAGTTTCCCCAGGTAAAGTACGGTGCAGATACCAACACCGAAGTTTCTTTGTCATTTTTCGAGGTTTGCTAGACAAAAAAATAGAGGGAGAAAGAGGGCACGGCCACCCAAATCGGCGATCTTTACGTTACTATGAATATTAAAAAAAATGAAAAAGACTGTTGCAGTACCCAAAGACATCAAATGTTCCTTTAAGCCAAAAATGCTTTAATCCAGCATGCAAGTGTACTTTTTATTCTATATAAGAAACACGATAATACATTCACTAATTTCACCTACACTACTTTATGGGGCTTTGAGTTGTATCATAACGAGAAGTAAGATATTATTTAAATTTACAATATTTTTTTTTGGATTTCTTCATGCTCTACTTTCTGCAATTAATTAAGAATTCTTGTCATTTACACACAGACAAAAGTAAAATGAAAAAGGATTTGCTGGTTCCCAAGAGGCATGTGGTTTGAGGTACATTTCGTTCTAATATTTGAGAGAGAAAGAGAGAGAGAAAAAAAGATGTTTGTTAAAGGAATCAGAGCATGCTACCGAGCATGTGATCCCATCTATGATTACATGCTATCCCTAATTTTCATTTCTTTAATCAATTATCCTTCTCTTTATGTCTTCGTATATATTATTTTATTAAACTAAAGTGATTATAAAGTAGAATTTCGAACTCTTGACCTCTTGAAAGAACAACGATTCTTTTAACAATTTAGGTAAGTTGATTCGTGCAACAACTCATATATATTTACATTGATCAACAGTTATCCTATGGTCAATGACATATATATTTAACAAATTAATGGAAGGCTTCTTTTGTTCTTTTGTGCTTTGTCTTAAGCATGCCTCTCAACATTGACATCTAGGCAAATTTCTCCCCCTACCTTACTACCATACCACGAAATCAGCATTCTAGTGGACCCAAAATTTACGTCGTCTTTATATATTATATCGTCATTTGTCTCCATAACACAAATTTTGTATGCATGTTTAAAAATTATAATACTCTTAATTAATTTAATTATAAGCTGGATTAGCAACAATCTTACTAGCTAGTTAATAATTTCATGAGATATAATTGTATATATAGATACCTAGGTACCGAGCTAATATTAAATTCATTAGGTTTAATTAAATATAGTTACCTAGGTACCGAGCTAATATTAATTTGGTACTGTTAAACCCATGCTATTTTCTTGGGCTCGCTTTTGTCTGCCATTGATCGATGCAAACTTTGTCTAGGCCTCCATGCATAACACCAAATGAGCAATGCCATGATTTTCCATCCTTCTCCTTGAAATGATTGCCCAAATTATATAATCACCTTTCTCCAATCACCGTGACACCTTATCTTCTACATATATTAGTATATATATATATATTTATTATTATTATTATTATTATATATATAGTATGAGTATGTCACGTTCGACGAGCACTACTGAATACTACTAATTGAATTTATAAAAATTTAAAATTTTAAAAGATTCAACGTATAATTATAAATTAGTTAAGAATTTAAAGGTAAATTATTTAAAATAAAATATAATTACATTATTTTCTATAATATTTTTAGTAATAAAAAAATATAATGTACCTTTAAAAATCATATAAAAATTATAAAAATAATTATAAAATAATATAATTAATATTTTATTTTAAATAATTTATATTTAAATTTATAAATAATTTATAATAATACGTTGAATCTTTTATAATTTTAAATTTTTTAATATATATATTTCATAGTCGTTGTATGTTACAGTCCGGGATTTGTTATTATTTTTCTAATAGCATTGTTTCCAAAAATTCAAATTTAACATTTTAAAAAAATATAATATACTCTGCTTCTACGCACAATATTTGTTGATTTTCTTTTATTCTTTTAAATATATTGATAGGTTGATTATAAAAGTGATTATTATGAAGTGATGAAAGATATGTCATTATTTTTTTATATATATAATTTTAATTATTCAATTAAAATATTTAATCTATTATAGAACCAACTCCTACGTCCAATTTACTTTAGTTATATTTTTTATTTAAATTCTTGACTTCGCTCAAAACATAAAAAAACCCTTAAAACCCTCGTAACACACACTTATACCATTACACAATAAATACTAACTTCTTTTGATGAAAATTTGAAGAGATCAAACACAAACTAAAAAAGAACCTCATGCCACCTAAATTTAACTTTTTTTCCCTTTAAAAACATAATATAAAATATAGGATAAAGTACACAAATGGTCCCCCGATTATAGGATATTACTTTATTAAGTCCCTCGACTATTAAATGTTACAAAATGGTCCTTCGATCATATAATATTACTTTGTTGAGTCCCTCGACTATTAAAATTTACAAAATGATCACCCGAATATTCATTATGGTCTAAACTCATTATTTTCTGTTAAATAATGGACGGTATTTTGAGCTGAATGTTAACAAGTAGACTATGATATAATAAAATTTAATCATCATATTAACGTCCAACTTAAACAACCATCACTTTTTTAATAGAAAAAATGACGATTTTGGAACATAATGAGTAGTTGGGTGACTATTTTGTAACTTATAATGTCGAGGGACTTACAAAGCAACATTCTATAGTCGGAGGACTATTTTATAACTTCTAAAAGTTGAGAGACTTAATAAAGTAATACTCTATAGCCAGTGGCCATTTGTATACTTCATCTTAAAATATTGTATATTCTACTCTTACACACCATACTAGTTAATTTTCTTTTATTCTTTAGTATATTGATAGGTCATTCATAGTAGTGACACTATTACGAAATGATGGAAGGTATATGTTATTGTTATTTATACAATTATATGTATTCGATTAACTAATCGATTAAAACACTCGATCCATTATGGAAAGATCTTTGAAACCCAATTTATTTAATTTACAACGTCTTAACATACATTAATACCATTACACAAAAAGATATTTAACTCATCTCGATAAAAAAAAAATGAAGAGATCAAAGACACACTAAAAAATGAATTAATGTCACCTAAATGTAGTAATTTGGCCGAAAACATGGAAGAAAATGAACCCTCCATAGCATGGAAATTTGAAGAATAAGAACAAAAAGAGAAAGGCAATGGGTGGGGGCAACGAAAATGATAGAGAAATCGGTGTCTCCCCATAGGGAAGGGGGTGGGGGGGACATTACCACATGGGAGCACAATTGTTAAGAGTTGCAAATGATCCAGTGGCAGAGGATTTGGTGGAACCCCATTAATACTCTCTTCGGTTATATAAAACCAAAATACTATATATATTACATGTATATTTATAATTGAATCTAAAGTGTTGTTATTTTTTAAAAAATTATGTTCGAATAGATACTTTTGTAGGACACGTGTATGTTTTCAATGACTATGAAAGATTTTGAACATATATTATCTTAAAATCACTCCAGAAAAAAGTATATACTTAAATTTTTTGTTTCGGTCTCAATCAAAATCGGACCTAGAGAGAGTAAAGATAAAACGTACGTAGCTAGAGCTGGCAGAGTTGGTCTTGTGGGAGTGGAGTCAATGCTACAGTGGTTTTTGTATGTCGGGTAGATTGTTTGTGAGTAGGCTGTTGATATTGTCGCCTTTCTCCTTCAAATTTCTCTTTCCAGAAGCTAACCACTCGGTCCCTAAGCTCCTCATATATACACACTAACATCGACGTTTGGACTGTTTCCAGGTGGGGGCGTGATTGTCAAGTAATATTCAGTGATGAAAGCTCGGTGAATGAAAGCAACTTCACTTGTACCTCTTAAGAACACGAATTCACAAGGGGAATGCATAAAAACAAGGATATCGAATCTCCTATGTACATATGATTGACGGCTGAACTAACTTGTATGATGTTTTGGAAATATTGTAAGAAACCTGTTCCGGGACCCCACATTTGTTGTTACAAGAACAGGATCCAGCACGTAAATCGAGTAGGACGGGGATCCGCCAAGGCTCTCTTGTTCGTTACCGTCGCAATAGTTAAAGGGTTCTGACAAAATGAACTGGTTGGTGACAAATTTATACAGTTTTTGTTGTGGATTTCAGCATCATCTGCACTGCCCCGTGCAGTATGTTTACTGCCAAAAACATCAGAATGCCATTAAAACACACATACACACACCAGAAGTACAAATAGGGATATGTATGACATATTGACAACTTAATATCTCCTAATCAGCAACCTATTGTTTTATTTAATTATAACAATGGCTCCAACATTCTCGTGTCCTAAGAACAAGTTTTAACACACAATTAAAGGGGATAATGTGTTTAAGAAGCCATAACATATTAAAACCAGAATCCAAGGTAAATGGATTTCTATTTCAATGAGTTGCGATGATGGTAATCCAACTGTTGTTGCTGCTCTAGAAAGCAGGGATACTGCCATTGCGGCTAGTGACAAGTTCAGGAAGAACTCAATATTCGTTAGCGAGTCGGCATTGCTTGATCAGAACGAGGACGACAATATAGCCATTGTTGTAAGGCGTTGAATTCAAATTCCATACATAATGACAGCCCTGGTTTGGGGAAAGAAACAGAAATAGCAGTTTCTACTAAAGCAATAAATTTAGATGCCTCAATAACTTAACAAGTTCCGGTACATATAGTAGCTTTCTAGTTACTAACATCACGTGTATCTCTAGCAAAACTACACCAACTCATGTTTTATCAACTGAAAAGCAAAAGGATGATTCGGGTAATAACCAGCCAGTGGCGATATATACATTACATAATGTTGAAATTGCGAAAAATAGAATCAGCCATTCATTGCTGTCCTCACTCTATGTAGAACTTATTAACTGGAGGGAGTACATCGCAAGAAGGTTTGCTGATCTTAACATCAAATTCAACCTCCATTAATCGATAGAACGGTTCATTGAGAAAGAAGCATTGAGGTTGGTCTCTTCATCAACATGAAGAGGATGAAAGAAAAAAAAAACTGTACAAAAATAAAAAGCAATAAAAAATCATCAGGAAAATGAAGAAGCAAATACTCATGATCATACTTTATGAAATAAACTAGGCTCCAAAATATTATGCAACACTGCCAAACCAAAGCCTTGCATATAAACAAGCACTAACTTTAAATGCATGCATAAATTAGGGCAGAAGGGCAAGTAACAAATTGCTTGATCAGGCTTTCTAGAACTGGGATTCAAATGCATGATTTTAAATTGTTCCCAAATGTTTTAGCAATCGCATACTTGTAGTTGAAGTATGTGGGTTGATTTGAGCAATTCAGACCTGTTGACCCAATAAGTGCCATTATTTGGACTAGGAGCAGTTGTTAACTCAATCTCTTGCTGAGCATGATCCTCCCTTCTTCCCTGTTGCACAAAAGATAAGAACAGGAGTTATCTCGCACACATGAAGCCATTTCATTCGGTTGGTCCCGCCAGACTAATAAGGAATGCTGAGGCTCAACTTACTCGGAAATGCACATCAAACCATCCAGCAAATCCACAGAACAGATTGAGCACCATGCTCTGACAACTTGGTTGCTTCAACAGCATAGACCTTCCTTGCACCAGCCTGGGCAGACCAGATGGCTAGAATGCCACTTCCAGTTCCTACATCTAACAAGGGACCGAGCTATGATCAAACATTGGAAGGGGCTAATTTTATTTACAATGAAAGAACAAGGTTCAATGAAGTATTTAAATATAAAAATTGCGAGGAAAAAAGTCTTATTTAACTAATATTTAAACTAAAAAGGACCTAAAACGCTATTACACCCAAAAAAAATTGGGAGGGGCTGTCAAAACTAAACATAGTGACAAAAACAATCCACCCCAAAACGATATATACAATAGCAATGTAATCAATAAGAAAACTGAACACCCCTTTCAAAATTTATTCATTTTCTTTGCTTTCCTAGTTTATAATAGTTGCATGTTATCTAAAAATGTTCTGCTTTAATTTTTTAAACTTTCATAGCTTTCTCAAGTTTATTTCCACTAAGGAATAACAAAGCACAAAGGAAAACAAAAGAGTAACTTTGAGGCATTTCAAACAACAAAACAATAACACCCAACTGTCTCTCGCTGATATATAAGTTTTACCAACTTACTAAGTTAATACCCAAACATAAAACGTCTCTCTTTTTACATATTTGGATTCAAGTTCTAAACTTTAAGGCAGAAAATAAAAGGAAAAGGCGTTACCTTTCCTTGGAAGTGATGTTTGTTCTTAAAAACGGCATTGTAGTAAGCGTCCATGCGGACTCGATCACTGAGCATCTCTTTCTGGTGGTAAAGACAAGCATAACTGCAGAAGTAATTGGCAAAATCAGCTCCTTTATCCACCGGTCGATTGCTGCTACCGCCTGCGACGCCATTTGTACGGCTCCCCATTCTCCCTCTTTGTCACTAAACGCTCTAAGCTCAAAGTTTTTTTTTTTTAAATAAACTCAAAGCTTTTTACACGGCGGGAAATAGTGAAAGTAGTTTTTAGGGCAACGTCGTCATAGGCGGTGAGGTTTAATACCTTATTGCGTCTCATGATAATTTATGCGGGAGAATGAGCTTGAAATAAATTTCAAAATTACTTTATAAATTATTATCGTTAATAATTCAAAATTTAATTTACTATATATACTTGACTTATCAAGAAAAGGTTAAAAACAAATTTATTCTATTAATTAAATTTAAATTATATTTAGATGATTAGTATGAAAATTAATTTTTTTTTTTGATAAATTGCTCATATTATTATCCAAGAAGTAGTAGACAAAAACACACTACTACAAAAAATACATATCCCACAAAACAGACCAAAACGAAGCCCTCTAGGAGGTAGCAATCCCCTAAACAAGGCAAAGATTACAATTAATCACACTGCTCTTAATCACTATTCTAGCAGCTCTTACTCTAATTATCTCTTTAATACAATTTATCACATTTTCAATATCTCTACTAATTCCCCTAAACTGTCTATGATTCCTCTCCTCCCAAACACAGTAAATGTAAGCACACCAAGCAACTCTAAGGATAAACATAGGGAAATATTTTCCTTTAAATCGAGAAATTGCCCAACTCAACTCCTCCTCCCAAGTCCCCACAACTCTGTTAACGTTGCACAGTCGTGTAATTTCCTCCCAAATAGCCTTCGAGAACGAGCATTCAAAGAAAATATGACTACGAGTCTCGGGCACATCTTCACACAATCTGCACTTTTCATTCACCTCAATTCTCAAACGAGCAAGTTTATCAGCAGTTGACAGCCTATTTAAAATAGCCATCCAAGCAATTAGCGAGTGTTTTGGTATGTGCATTGGAAACCAAATAACCTTATGCCAATCAACCTTCGCACTTCTCCCCCTAATCTCCTACCATATCCAACGAGCATTTACCTTGCCCCAATTCATAGTACCTGAGAACAAAGGTTGCAAGTCACCTATGATTTTCATGATCTTCCGCATACTCCAGCTGAAAGAAGGCTTGCTCTCAATAGACCAGAAGTCCACCCCTTAAGAAAATTAATTTTAAAGTTGATTGAAGTTTATATTATATCAAATCGATGTTTTCTTCACAAAAAATATTACTTAATTATTGAATTCATTGAATCATCTTAATTGTAAAATAGAGTATTATTCTTTTTTAGGTGACTCGAATGTGACCAATTATGTTTATAATGTACGTGTGCATTGTTAATAAATGAAAAATTTATAAATAAACACCTACTTTATAATCACTATAGATTATTTAAAATTATTACTTAATTATTTTCTTTATATAATCTATTATGTACATATATTTGACTTAAATTGGATGCTTTTTTCAACTATATAGAATTGGTCCTTGAGGAGATGGAAGATGCCTGTGCTTGGTTAACTTCATAAAGAACAAGAGAAAATAATTAATTAATAAATCAAAAAAATTGGAATTGGAAATCTAATGACAACAATTAAAATCAAAGTCATGCAATGCACTCTCTCCTTTTTTAAGCTTCTTTGCGGTCGCAGGTTCGAGCTTCTTTAATAAAAGATATATCCGAAGGTCCCTCTTTTGGTGAGAGCAACTGCTTCTCCGTATCTGTATCGTCGATTTCTGTCGAGTCGCGGGCCCTGGCTATTGAGACAGTTTCAATTCCTTCTTCTGGAACCAACCCAGCCAAAAGAAGCAGAAGAAAGTCTCAGCTATCAGAATTTGTAAATGGAAGATTCAACCTTTCATATACAGCAGAAAAGACAGGAAGCATACCTATTTCGTGGTATTCAGGTAAGCGTTTCACTGTGGTTACTTGAAGGCTTTCAGGAAGCAGACAGCTGCATAAATAACCTACATTTTTGGAAAATAATCGTCCAGCTCAGTTGGTAGAACACAAGGATCTTAACTTTGAGGTCGTGGGATCGAGTCTCACAGAGGACATTTCATAATTCGGAGTTCTCCCACGGAAGCTGCTATCATACATCCTCTTACCCCATTACATATGGAAATAAAGGATCAACTAATTTAATTTTTTTTGGAAAATCACAAAATGATTTTCCTTCTTTTTTATCATTTTAGCGGAAAATGCCAAATACGGATGACGAAAAGCATACTATATAACAATATAGACTTGGCTTAGGGGTTGTTTGCCCCTCCCAATGGGCCCAAGGACCAGCTTTGTTCAAACTTCAAACGTATCAAACAAAGTAGCTACACATATGCCAATTCCTTGAGGGATACCCCCATACAAAATCTAACAGTTGACATAATGTAAGGAAGAGCAAATCATCGATATCATCAAATGTCATGGACAGTTTGAAGAAGAAAGATAAGAGACACGTATATATATATGCATATACAGAATTTGATAAACAATTGGAAGGATCAACAAACCTATCCGAGCCAGCCGGTTTACCCATCCGGGGATATGTTTGCCAGTCAATCTATGCACTATGTCATCTGTAAAGTGGTTACAGTTCTTGGAGATGAGGTGGTAGGTATCTCCATGGTACTCAGAAGCTACACTCTCGATCAATGTTCTGAATTCAGAGAAAGGCATGTGTATGCATCCCAATGCGATAGAACATCTGTAGATAAAACCATGGCAGCTCTTTGGCTCTACTTCAAAAACTCCACTAATTGGAAAATCATGTGCCCCAAATCCATACTCTTTACCATGAACTGTTCATAAATATTGAGATAGATAGTTCAGTTTCCTAAATTAGAAAAAAGGATTATCAACACAGGAAGTATTTAGCCTAATGCCCTCAACAGCATGGTTTCAGATTGAAGCCACTAAACAGCAACCAAGTATGTAGCAATAAGCTGTTTTATTTCAAGCATGTTACAAGTTCCTCGATGTTCGATGCATTTCAATCCTACCAAGTACTAACTACCAACAAATAGCTAATCTTAATCTAACCAAATGGAACTTTGAGTCCTTTAGCACCACAACTATGTTCAACTAATCTGAATAACATATACTAGAAGTAGAAATAGAGAGAATTTTATGACCAAAAGCAAAATGTAGTAACTTCATTTAACATATGAAACCTTTGTTCAAACATTTTCAAAACAAAATCTTGCTAAAATAGAAATGCATTGCCTCATGCATACACAACTTTTCAAACCACGGTAAAATTAGATGACAAATTCACTAGTTAACAAAAAGATCTAAGCAAACATCAAAAGATCTCATTTTCTCCATAATTCATACCTAATAAAAACCTAAATGAATGTAAAGCTTCAGCTACATATTGGAGAAAAGCAAGCAAAATATTATTTAAAACAAATCGGGAATCCCATATCCATTTTCTATCGAGAGAAACCAATTTCATCATTTTGGAGCAATACGAAACTAAAATAATCTATAACCCACATCCCGAAACATAAAAAAGAAACAGACGGCCAATATAAAAAAAACAAAGAGAAGGCAGAAAAGAGAGGAAACCTTCAATACCGGAGTGGAAAATCCCGAAACCAAGACAATAAGAGTAATTATTGATAGGAGTTAGATCATATACATTCAAAATCACATTGGTTACGTCGTTAGAGCACCCATTTTGATTCCCAGAGCTAGAACTTGAAGATTCTCCCCCCGCCCCCATCTTTTTTCTTCTCGTTGACACAAACGCACACATAAAAAAAAAGAGTTTGCCGTATAAGATTTACAAAAATCCCAGTATTGTGTTTTCTTTTGTTTCAGTATGTTAGGACTCGCTGAGATCAAACTATGTATTGAGGCTAAAAGGATCTGATTTCCCTTTCTATTTTTTTCCTGCAGGAGATTGAAAGGAAAGAAAGGGAAGAAGGATAATAAATGGGGCAAATACGGCAAAACAAGTTATGATTGTCTATAGGCTATAGCTTTACAGTTGATTCAGATGTTTGTTAAATAATATGTTCCCAAACTATTACTAACCGATTCATTTGTACGCCAACAAAATTAATCAAGGGTAAATAATACAAATGATCACTCGATTATAAAATATTATTTAATTAAATTATTTGACTGTTAAAAGTTATAAAATATTTTTTTATTATGAGGTGTTATTTTGTTGAATACATCGACTATTAAAGGTTATAAAATAATTATATAACTCTTAATTATGTTTCAGACTCATCATTTTCTGTTAAAAAATTAGTGAATGTTTAAACTGAACGTTAACATAATGACTAGAATATAATAGTCATTTCAGATTTTGTGATCAAATTTGATCATATCACAGTCAACAAGTTAACATTAAACTCAGATATCTTCCAATTTAACAAAAAATGATGAGTTTGAAACATAATAAAAAATCGGGTGATATTTTGTAATTTTTAATAGTTGAATGGCTCAATAAAACGACACTCCATAATCGAAGAGCCATTTTAAAACTTTTAATAGTCAAATGACTTAATAAAACAATATCCTATAATCAGAGAACATTTGTGTTATTTACCCAATAATTAAATAAGTTTGTTTCTCATACAACGATTAATATGTCTTTGAGTTAATGTACATTTTAGCTGTCGTTTGCTATTTTTAATTTGTTTGGATTTAAAAATGATTTAAATTTCTAACATTTCTACTTCAAAAATAAAAATAGCTACATACACAATCAACGATGTTTTATATTTACAAAAGTTAGCTACATACACAATCAACGATGTTTTATATTTACAAAAGTTTATTCAGACGGACTTTATGTTATACAGTTAAATAAAAAGGTTGAAAACAAATAAAATAACATCTAAGGGAAAATCTCACATGTCACAGTCTAATATACAGTTAAAGAAAAACGTTATCAAAAATATTTTTTAACTTTTTGGTAAAGAATTATCGAAAATATTATTATTTCTATCGAAAATGTTATTATTGGCGCTTTACCAGATTTATTAACATATCCGGTAAAACGCTATCTAAAACATTATTTTTTCTACCGAAAATGTTATTGAGCATTTTACCTAAAATGTTAAATTTTTTTTAATGTTTTAAATAAAAAATAATAATGTTTAAGATAATATTTTACTTTAATATTAAAAAAATATATATTTCTAATAACGTCTTTATTTAATCAACATCTAATCGCCAATAGCCAATGTATATATATATATCTTATACGTAAACCAGATAATAATCTCATTACTTTAAAAATAATTTAGAAACTCCTGCAACGTTGAAATTGGGTCTCGTTTGACTTGTATTAGGAAATAGTATTTTTAATCAGATGACAACTTGGCAAGAATAGGGGAACAAATAGCTCTGAACATCATCACAATTCTCCAAAGAAGAAACCAGAAACAAATATCCCTCAACAGTTGAGAAAAGTAAACCTTTCAAATTATTGCGGCCAAAACACAGAATATTAAATTGCTGCGAATCAAAAAGGGTATACTGCATGATTTTAAGTTCCCAGGAACCTTTTTTGTTCACTCATTTGATAAAACAACAAACAACTCGGGACCATCTGTGTTGCACCCTGTGTGCAACAGATACAGTGGCACTCAAGCAGTGGACTTTATGTATTCCTCTCCTTGTCCAACCTAAAACAAAACGGAGTCAGACCAGATATCTATTAGCTATACCAAGTAACAAACTAAAAAGTAAATGGCATAGATTAGTATGGCATGGCACTTACGATTAAAACTCCCACATGCAAAGAAGAAACCGAGCACAATAAAGTTAAAATCACAGTCATGAATGATTATCAGGAGAAGTCCGTCACCTTACACGGCTCCTCCAAGGAAATGATCCGCCATCTGAAGACTCGTTGTCCTCGTCTCTGGTAGGTCCAGTTTTCCCATCATAGATTTCTCCCCAATATCTGGTTAATCTCCCCCTAATTCTCAGTTGAGCTCTTGCCCCTGAGGTGCCAGACCAACTGCTGCTCCTAGGACTAGACCCTGGCTGGAACACTCGAATAAGGAAAAACACAGTGAGCCAACTTCCATCATCAACCGGTAATATGCTGTCATCAGCCCTCTCCTCCCCAAATGAAGATTGCAGTGTGCTGAGCAAGTTTCCAAGGTCTCTTTGACGCTCCAACCTCCTCCAATTCCGCTGTCGCTCAGGATCAGCCTCTGACGGATGTTTCGGAGGAACAACTTCTAAATTTGGCATTCATGAAATGCCGAGCAGGCTCTACAACAACCCAATCTTTTATCTCACCAGGACATAGAAAGCACACTAGTCTGGAGAGCACTTGCTTCTCACATGAGACAGTAGATGGGGCGGAGGGGCCTTCCTCAGTACTCTCTTCCTGCAACTCAGAGACAGTTGATTCTGAAGTTGCAGCTGCATCTGTGATTACAAGCTGAGCTCCTTCTTGTTGAGGATCTTGTGGTGCTGTAGCAGCAGCATCTGAAAATTACTTGTGAAACTGATCAAAACAGTTGAATGGCGATAACTTGTATCACAAATGTATGGACGACAACCCTTTTCATGTGAAGAACATACGAGGAGAATTGCATTGTGAGGATGCTCCATGCAGACAGGGCACTTGGCATCTTCTCATTCGTTTAGATTTTCCTCAGTTTCTGAAGGGAATTTGGGTGATGATTGATTACAGAAGGGGGATCTCCTACACCTATCGGAAGAAAGGGAATGGCTTCTTCTCTCCTTCGGCATATTTAAATCTCTAATGTCCAAAACTAATGCCAAGTCACTTGACCTTTGAGAAGGCAGAAATTGAGTGATTAAAAGTACAAAACATAACATCATCACTGATTAAAACACAGAGGATACAATTCAGCAGAAAATGAAATTTGGGTTAACAAGTAAAATAAAAGGAAAAAACAGAATCCTAAGAAAAAATGAATCTTTCACAACATTAGATAAACTTTAGATATAGCAGACAGACATCACTAAAAATAAGATTTTGTTGATCAAGTAGCTAGCTAGCATTCAACAGCCAAATAATGAGAAATATTGCAGTTAGTTATGGTTGTAGCATAGATGATTCTAGGACTGCATTATAATTCCAGGCAGTTAGTTCACAGTCAGCTTTTTCTAACATTAATCACTCCAATTTCATCATCCTTACAAAGCTGACACTTCAAGAACTGGAATCTATAACAAAGATGAGAATCATAATCAACAACAGGTGGCACAAACAACAGAATGAATCTACCAATGTTCAAGGCAGTGGCATTGCTAAAAGGCCAAGCTACAGCAATATATCTCATCAATGACATTTTCAAACTGCAGAATTAAGCTGAATGTAAGTATTATTCCCTACCGGTAATTTTTTCTCTTATGCAATTGCAACTCCTTTTAGATTCTGTTTTACATCAGTTTGCTTCATTTAGGGTTCTAAAACTATCCCATGCTACTATCATAATCGTTTTCTCCACTTTGCACAAAAGTTTTCGTCTTACAACCAACTAGAACAAGATAAAAGTCCATACAAAAGCTACTCCAAGATAAACCCAAAACGGTGAAACTATCCACCTGCATATCTATTTTTCCGTCAAAAGTGATTAACCTGACATGTAGCGTTATCAATTATCAAGAATAAAACTCAATTATAACAAAATGTCAAGTATCCAAAAGAAAAATAGCACTGAACATTGAATCGCTTAATTTCACAATTTACAGCATAAGCTTTTCAATTAAAATCACTTTCCGGCACCAGATTAATTACATGCGCAAACACACACAAGTTAAATTCAAGTGCGGAGTGACATCGAAATACAAAAACAAGGACACAACAATATGAGAGGCTATATTAAGGAATAAAGTTTCTCTGAGCTCCGTTTTCTTTAAATGACTTCGAATAAAACAAGAATATTAAGTTCAAAATCCCCACAAACAAACAAAAGTCTTCCAAAATGAAATATGTGAAAACAAGAAGAAATTTAATCGGGGACTTTTAAGAAGTCAGAGAAATTTTTAGGAATCGATAAGATTAGGGCAAAACTGAACCCTTCGAATCGTGAATACAAACGAAAGATCAAGAGTTCTATATTTTGAATTAGGTAATTACCAACAACTTCAACTTCGATGCGTCAACAGAAATGACTTCATATTCGATTTGGAGGTTAAGGTGGTGTTTGTTTTTACAGAGATAAAAGTTATGTAAACTGCAGATCAGTAAAAGAGGTGATCCAAAAGTCTATAGTCTGTAATAAGAAGATTGTTTGTTTTTTAACGTCTGCAGACTGCCAAAATGAAATAAAATATAAATAAATTGATTTTTTAAACTTAAAAGAGTTTTGAAATATTGAGATTTAAATAATTTTAGTTTTACAATATTAAAATTTAAATAATACATACAACTACAATAATAAATTATTTAAAATAAATCAATCCATATTTTAAAATAAATCAATCCATACTAATAAATTATTTAAAATAAATCAATTTATACAACTACAATAATAAATAAATCCATATTTTAAAATAAATCAATTCATACTGATAAATTATTTAAAATAAATCAATCTATACTAATAAATTATTTAAAATAAATCAATCCATATTTTAAAATAAATCAATTCATACTAATAAATTATTTAAAATAAATCAATCTATATTTTAAAATAAATCAATCCATACTAATAAATTATTTAAAATAAATCAATCTATACTAATAAATTATTTAAAATAAATCAATCCATATTTTAAAATAAATCAATCCATACTAATAAATTATTTAAAATAAATCAATCCATATTTTAAAATAAATCAATCCATACTAATAAATTATTTAAAATAAATCAATCTATACTAATAAATTATTTAAAATAAATCAATCCATACTGATAAATTATTTAAAATAAATCAATCTATACTAATAAATTATTTAAAATAAATCAATCCATATTTTAAAATAAATCAATACATACTAATAAATTATTTAAAATAAATCAATCCATATTTTAAAATAAATCAATCCATACTAATAAATTATTTAAAATAAATCAATCCATATTTTAAAATAAATCAATTCATACTAATAAATTATTTAAAATAAATCAATCCATACTAATAAATTATTTAAAATAAATCAATCCATATTTTAAAATAAATCAATCCATACTAATAAATTATTTAAAATAAATCAATCGATACAACTACAATAATAAATCAATCCATATTTTAAAATAAATCAATTCATACTAATAAAATTTTTAAAATAAATCAATTCATACTAATAAATTATTTAAAATAAATCAATTAATACTAATAAATTATTTAAAATAAATCAATCCATACTAATAAATTATTTAAAATAAATCAATCCATATTTTAAAATAAATCAATCCATATTTTAAAATAAATCAATTCATACAACTACAATAATAAATCAATCCATATTTTAAAATAAATCAATTCATACTAATAAATTATTTGAAATAAATCAATCCATATTTTAAAATAAATCAATTCATACTAATAAATTATTTAAAATAAATCAATCCATATTTTAAAATAAATCAATACATACTGATAAATTATTTAAAATAAATCAATCCATATTTTAAAATAAATCAATCCATACTAATAAATTATTTAAAATAAATCAATTCATACAACTACAATAATAAATCAATCCATATTTTAAAATAAATCAATCCATACTAATAAATTATTTTAAAATAAATCAATCCATATTTTATAATAAATTATTTTATAATAAATTATTTTAAAATAAATAACCTTATTAAATTATTTAAAATTATTTTAATAAATAACCATATTTTATAATTGTTCTTGAAGAGGTTTGAAGACCTTTGAAGACATAAAACAATGTCTACACTAAGAAGAGCTCGCGCAAACATTAGAGGAGTTTCTGTTTTCTAAAAAACAAACGGTCTGTGAAGTCTAATGTCTGCGCGTGGTCTGCGCCATGCAGACATAAGAGGCTTGAAGAGTTTACACAATGAAAACAAACTAAGCCTAAGATCCTTTAAAGTAGATTCAGTAATTCCTTTTTTTCTTTTTTTTAATACTAACAGAATTTAAATCTGGTAATTAGGGATTTAAATAGAGAGATAGAACCAGAAAAAAAGAAGGAGATCGAGAGGCAAACTTTCTTACTTCTTAGGGCTCTTTCGAGCTTCCTTTTTCTGTTTGAGCTCCAACAATGATAATAATAATAAAAAAATAGGTGCGATTATTAGAGAGAGAGAAAAATAGGAAGCATCTTATATTTAAGGTGGAAGCTGACGTGGTTATGCTAGTGTCGATGATCCACGACCACGACGTCAAATCTTATTACTAAATTACAGCCATTGATAAGTTGTGGCTTAAATTTTAAAATATCTTTTTAAGGTGTATTTAATTATTTTAAAATTATTTATTATCTTAATAATTATATTATATACAAATTATTTTTTCAATATGTTGTTATCTCTTTTCAAATTCGATCATCACATACGTAGGATAAAAGTATTAATTGTTAATGATTTAAAGTTTTTAATTAAATGATATCTTAATTCATTTAAGATATATAAAAGCAATTAATTAATATATATATATGTCTAGCTATTAAGATTCACAATTAAAAAAATGTTTAATCATAAATATTATTAATAAAGAAAAGTTGACTTCTTTTAATATGAATGTCCACTTATTATCGATTTATTTTTTAATTAAACTAGAGTAATTACAAGTGATAATATTTATGTTAGAGATACTCAATCATTTAATAATAAATGTTAAAATATCTTACAGTTGCTAACACTCGAACCCTAGACTTCTAAGGATAATAATCATCTATTTAATCATTCAATTTTTTAATTATACAAGATAAAAAAATAGTACTATGTGTCTAGGGGCGGAGCTAGAAAATTTGATTTAGGGTGTCAAATTTAGAAAGGATAAATTACAAGATTAGTTACTTTCATTTACGTTGTATATTTTTTCTTATTGAATTCAAAAAATATAATATTTTATTACTTTCATTCTTTTAATTAAGATGTGGTACTAAAAATTAATTGTCGTTAGACCTTTAAGAGATTACTGACTTGACATAATAAATTTATAAAAATAAAAAAGATAAACCGCACAATTGGTCACTAATGTTTGATCAATTTTTTGTTTTCTCCACTAAAGTTTCAAAAGTAACAAATTGGTCAGTAAAACATCAAATATGTCATTGAACAATTATTTTATATCAAATTCACCCAAAAGTTTTCTGATTTTTCCAAATTTCCCAATATTTTTTATATATTTACTTTTTAAAATTTAAAAACAAAACCTAGAAATTAACTTGTTTGGACATGAATCAATCATATATTTTTAAATTAAAAACAAAAATTAGAAAGATCTTGGAATAAGTTAGATATAAAACCATTGGTCAATGACCTATTTGATATTTTAATAACCAAATTGTTATTTTTGGAACATTAGTGAGAAAAATGAGAACTTACTCAAATATTATTAATTATTTTTATAGTTTACTCTTTTTTATTTTATAAATTCATTGTGCCACATCAGCAATCTGTTAAAGGCGTAACGACAGTTAACCCTTAGGCCTTAGTGATCACATCTTAATTAAACAAAAACGAAAGTAATCAAATCTTAATTAAATAAAAACAAAAGTGATAAAATATTACGTTTTCTGAATTCAATAAGGAAAAGTGTACAAAACTTAAACGAATGTGATCAATCATATAGTTTATCCATTTAGAAACTACATGAAGATTTTTTTAAAAGAAATTTTTTTATTATTAAATAATTTTTTAAAATGCGAGGTAAATTTATTTCTTAAAGGATGTCAAAATCTTTTAAAAAGGAGTGTATTTTCCCTTTTTTTATTATATATATATATATATATATATATATATATAATAAAAACTTTTGAGGTATCAACGTTGCGTTTGCACTTTCCTTACATTATTATAAAATAAAAAAATAAAACTTATGTTATCATGTAATCACTTTTAACTATTCAAAAAATATTGTAAGATTTTTTTTTGCAAACATTGAAATGTATAGAAATATTTTTTTAAAATGAAACGAACATAAATAAAATTTCAATATGAAAATATCGTTAATCAAATATAAATTTAACATAAAAATATTTAAATAAAATTTTGGTTTTTTAGCCGGATTTTATTCTCCGATCCTTAAGCGGTAATGCAAACGGGCTGCACATACACTAGTTAACATCGCGTCAAGTTCTTCTGAATTAATTTCATTTATGCATGATTATCCTTTGTGTTTATCCACTATTGTTGTTAACGACGTTATTTTAAGTTAACGAAGTGTGAACACTTTTTTTTGTTTTTAATAGGGTTCTGAGGTTCGTTTTTATCAAAAATAAATAAATAAATATATGTATATATATATACCCATTTTGCATGGCCGACTCTGGATATTTTTTTTGTTCCGGGTGAAATAAAAGAAATAAACCCTTATTTATGTTTTTTATTTTTAACTCGAGACGAAATAAAAGAAATAGACCCTAAACAATTTAATTCTTTATTGAATATTATGAAAAATGTCATGGGCCCTGGGCGGGTGCCCCTCCTGCCCCGGCCCTGCCATTATGAATAACAGTTGTACACACCATTGACCATGGGAATTAGCAAGACGTTCTTTGTTTTGTTTTCTGCTCTTTTATTGGGCAGGTTCGGACGGAACTGTGGTTAGGCTGATGGTTTTTCTCTTTGATGGGGCTGGGCTTGGGGTCCAAGTTTCTTTATTTTGAGATTTATGTTATTTGTATGGGTGTATAGAATTTGTTATGTCAAGATAACGAGTTTTAATAAAAATATTTTTTATTCAATTTTTTTTACATTGATGTGATAAATTTTAATAAAAATATTATATTTTATTAGAACTTGTTACCTCAAATTGACGAGTTTAAATAAAAAAGTATTTTTATTGGAACTCATCACCTCGACGTGACGAATTCCATGAATACCGTAAAAAATACCGTAGATCTCAAAATAAACTTCTACTTGTCATATTTTCTTAAGTAATTTACTTGCTTACCCTATTGGGTCCAAAAAACCCTAGGCACGAGTATTGCTGCACCAGTAAACAGAGTGGTGAGATTAGTTGTTGCTATGAGTTTCTTAACCATCGCAAACAAAATTACGTTTGCTACAGTTTTCTGTTGAAAATTTAAAGGGTAGGCACCGAAAATTGAAAGCAAAATCCACCTAATAGAAATTGTCAAAAAGTAAATGATTTTGTTGAATTTTGGTAAAGGGTAAATTACCAAATTTAGTCATTGTAATTTAGGGTATTTACAAATTAGTCCTTCAATTTCAACTATAAATACCCTAACTCATTTAGTTTCAAAACCATCCCAAAGTATTCTAGCTTTCTTCCAATACTAGAGAGAATTTAGAGAGTTTCTTGAGAGTTGTTTTCTCCTTTTTATCAAGAGAGAATTATCATTGTTTTCTCCTTAGTAGATCGAGAGAAGTTGTAATTCCTATTTTCTCATAGTGAAATTCTTCTACCGTTGCCCGTGGTTGTTACCCTATTTTATTTAGGGGTTTTCCACGTAAATTTTGTGTCTCTTTTTATCTTCATTTTTATTTTCTCAAATTATCAGTTGCGATTTTGCTCTATCTAATAGCCGTCTTCCGCAACAATTGGTATCCGAGCTAGATTAGAGTGTGTAATATCTGCTTATTGTCTTTGTGGTTGCCATCAAAAGGTGGATCCTCCAACATAAGAAAGTAAGAAGTTATTACCTATTATTTGAAGGTTCTAGAGAACTATTCACGATAGTGAAATAGTGGGAGCTATCCGTAAAAGAAGCTATGACAACGAAATTTGATATTGAAAAATTCAATGGGAGAAATTTCTCATTGTGGAAATTGAAGATGAAGGTCATCCTGAGGAAAGACGGTTGTCTAGCAGCTATCAGTGAAAGGCTGGTAGATTTCACAGATGACAACAAATGGATCGAAATGGACGGGAATGCAATGGCAAACTTTCATCTAGCATTAGCAGATGAAGTATTGTCAAGCATCGAGGAGGAGAAGACAACTAAGGATATATGGGATCATCTCACCAAATTGTACGAGGCCACATCGTTGCACAATAAAATTTTCCTTAAGAGGAAATTGTACACTCTCCGGATGCCGGAATCTACTTCAGTAACGGAGCACTTAAACACGCTGAACACTTTATTTTCTCAGCTTACATCTTTAAGATATACAATAGGAGAACAAGAATGTGCTGATCAACTCATCATCAACTTGACAAACAGTAATGTCAACTCATCATCAACGTATACTTCAAATTCTACCGGATTCGTATGATCAACTCATCATCAACTTGACAAACAGTAATGTCACCAGTCTAGTCTTCGATGACGTTGCAGCTGCTGTTCTACAAGAAGAAAATCGGCGCAAGAACAAGGAAGACAGACAAGTAAATCTGCAACAAGCAGAAGCGTTGACAACGATGAGAGGGAGATCAACAAAACGTGGCCAAAGCAGCAGTCACAAACATGGTAGATCGAAGTCGAGAAGCAAGAAGAATTTAAAGTGCTACAACTGTGGAAAGAATGGTCACTTGAAGAAGGATTGTTGGAGTCTAAATAAAAACTCCAATCCACAAGGCAATACTGCAAACACTTCAGATGATGGAGATGCTTTATGCTGTGAAGCGTCAACCACCGTGGAAGGTAAAAAGAGATATGCAGACATATGGCTCATTGATTCGGGAGCAAAATATCACATGACATCAAGAAGAGAATGGTTACATCATTATGAACATGTCTTAGGAGGATCTGTGTATAGTTGCAATGATCATGCCTTAGAGATCATTGGCGTGGGAACCATCAAATTGAAGATGTATGATGGAACAATTAAAGTTGTTCGAGATGTGCGGCACGTGAAAGGGCTGAAGAAAAATTTATTATCCTACGGATTATTGGATAATAATGCAAGCAAGATTGAAACACGGAAAGGAATCATGAAGGTGTTCCGTGGAGCGCTTGTGGTGCTGAAAGGTGAAAAGATAGCTGCAAACTTGTACATGCTTAAGGGAGAGACTTTGGTAGAAGTAGAAACATCTGTTACCTCATGTAGTTCAGATTCTGCAATGCTATGGCATCAGAAACTTGGACACATGTCAGAACAAGGAATGAAAGTCCTTGTGGAGCAAAAGCTAATTCCCGGCTTAACAAAGGTATCACTTCCTTTGTGTGAGCATTGTATAACAAGTAAGCAGCACCAGTTGAAATTCAACACATCAAATTCTAGAGGCAAAAGTGTTCTAGAAGTGGTTCACTATGACGTATGGCAAGCACCAGTTACATCCCTAGGCGGAGCAAAATACTTTGTCTCATTTATTGATGACTACTCCAGGAGATATTGGGTGTACCCTATTAAGAAGAAGTCATATGTGTTTTCCACTTTCAAAAACTTCAAAGCGCGGGTGGAACTTGATTCTGGAAATAAGATCAAGTGTTTCAGAACAGATAACGGAGGAGAATACACAAGCGAAGAATTTGATGACTTTTGTAGGAAAGAAGGCATCAAAAGACAGTTCACAGTAGCGAACACTCCTCAACAAAATGGAGTGGCAGAGCGGATGAACATAACCTTGTTAGAAAGAACAAGAGCAATGTTGAGGGATGCAGGCCTAGAAAAATCATTGTGGGCAGAAACAGTCAATACCGCCTGTTATTTGGTGAATCGAGCTCCATCAACTGCAATAGAGCTGAAGACACCAATAGAGATGTGGACTGGTAAACCAGCTGATTATTCAAACCTCCATGTATTTGGAAGTATTGTGTACGTGATGTACAACTCCCAAGAAATCTCAAAGCTGGATCCAAAATCCAGGAAATGTAAATTCTTGGGGTATGTTGATGGAGTCAAGGGGTATCGCTTGTGGGATCCTACTGCCCGCAAAGTGATCATCAGTAGGGATGTTATCTTTGTAGAAGATAAACTACAGAGAAAAGAAGACGATTATAACACTGAAAAGTCAGATACTACACAGATACATGTGGAAAAAGAGGTTGAACAAGGAGATTATTCTGAAGCAGAACCAGCACATGATGAACAAGAACCAGAGATTTCTGAAGCTTCAACAACTCGTCAATCAGATCGTGTGAGAAGACGTCCCAATTGGCATTCAGATTATGTTATAGAAGGAAATATTACATACTGTCTTTTAACAGAGGACGGTGAGCCATCAACATACGAGGAGGCAATAAACAGCTCATATGCTTCACTATGGATGATGGCGATGCAAGAAGAAATTGAATCCCTTCATAAAAATAATACATGGGACCTTGTGCCACTACCACAAGGAAAGAAGCCAATTGGTAACAAATGGGTCTTCAAAATCAAGCGAAATGGTGACGATCAAGTTGAGAGGTATCGTGCAAGACTGGTGGTCAAAGAATATGCTCAAAAAGAAGGTATTGATTTCAATTAAAATTTTTCTCTTGTGGTTCGACTAACAACAGTTCGAGTAGTCTTGGCAATGTGTGCTACAATAAACTTACATCTAGAGCAGCTAGATGTTAAAACAACTTTTCTTCATGGAAATCTTGAAGAAGAGATTTATATGCTCCAGCCTGAAGGTTTTGAAGAAGAAGAAAAGAAGAACTTGGTTTACAGGTTGAACAAATCTCTGTACGGTCTAAAGCAGGCGCCGAGGTGTTGGTATAAGAGATTTGATTCCTTCATTATGTGCCTTGGATACAACATACTTAACGCAGACCCTTGTGCTTATTTCAAAAGGTCTGGTGATAACAATTTTGTTATATTGATGTTGTATGTAGATAACATGTTGGTTGCATGACCCAACAAAGATCATATTGAATAATTGAAGGCACAACTGGCTAGGGAATTTGAAATGAAGGACTTGGGATCAGCAAACAAGATTCTAGGGATGCAAATTCACCGAGACAGAAGTAATAGGAAGATTTGGCTTTCACAAAAGAATTACTTGAAGAAGATCTTGTCAAGATTCAACATGCAAGATTGTAAGCCAATTTCTACCCCTCTTCCTATTAACTTCAAATTATCCTCCAGTATGAGTCCTAGCAGTGAAGAAGAGAGGATGAAGATGTCTCGAGTACCGTATGCATCAGCAGTGGGAAGTTTAATGTTCGCTATGATATGCACAAGACCAGATATTACACAAGCAGTGGGAGTGGTTAGTCGGTACATGGCGAATCCAGACAAAAAGCATTGAAATATTGTGAAGAGGATCTTGAGATATATAAAAGGGACCTCAAATGTTGCATTATGTTACGGAGGATCAAACTTATTAATCAATGGGTATGTCGATTCTGACTATGCAGGGGATTTGGATAAAAACAAATCTACTACAAGATATGTGTTTAAAGTTGCTGGTGGAGCTGTAAGCTGGGTTTCAAAATTGCAGTCAGTTGTGGCTACGTCCACAACAGAGGCAGAATATGTAGCAGCTACACAAGCCAGTAAAGAAGCAATTTGGTTGAAGATGCTTTTGGAGGAACTTGGGCACAATCAAGAGTATGTCTCTCTGTTTTGTGATAGTCAAAGCGCCTTGCATCTAGCAAGGAATCCAACATTTCATTCAAGGACAAAGCACATACGAGTTCAGTACCATTTCATTCGTGAAAAGGTGGAAGAAGGGACGGTAGATATGTAGAAGATCCATACCAAAGACAACATAGCAGATTTCATGACAAAGGCGATCAATGTTGATAAATTTACCTGGTGTCGATCCTCTTGTGGCCTGTCAGAGACGTAAGCAACCTGAAGGTACAAGGTAGAAAGAATGGTGTGAAGATATGATTATTTCAATCAAATCTTCAAGTGGGAGATTGTTGAAAATTCAAAGGGTAAGCACCGAAAATTGAAAGCAAAATCCACCTAATATAAATTGTCAAAAAGTAGATGATTTTGTTGAATTTTGGTATAGGGTAAATTACCAAATTTAGTCATTATAATTTAGGGTATTTACAAATTAGTCCTTAAGTTTCAACTATAAATACCCTAACTCATTTAGTTTCAAAATCATCCCAAAGCATTCTAGCTTTCTTCCAATACTAGAGAGAATTTAGAGAGTTTCTTGAGAGTTGTTTTCTCCTTTTTATCAAGAGTGAATTATTATTGTTTTCTCCTTGGTAGATCGAGAGAAGTTGTAATTCCTATTTTCTCATAGTGAAATTCTTCTATCATTTCCCGTGGTTTTTACCCTATTTTATATAGGGATTTTCCACGTAAATTTTGTGTCTCTTTTTATCTTCATTTTTATTTTCTCAAATTATCAGTTGCGATTTTGCTCTATCCTAAAACAAAATGTAAATACCATTGAGGCTCTTTAAACATGGTAATGTTCAATATTAGCACTTCGCCTTCTTGATATACTTTTTGTACACACAAATCATGCGAGTAAATTGATTCAGCTGTTTTCGTTCGGTTTGATACCGCTCAACATCTGAACCACACCTGAACCACGTAGCTTACTGAAACTGGCAAGCCCATACCCACAGCTTGTTGGGCGTCAGAAACCGAACCATCAATATGTGGATACCAAGGTTTACCATTACTAGTTATAGTTTCTAAAATCAGATCGAATTGCATTATTTTTATAATCATATGGATTTTAATTGTATTTAAAATCGAATCAGATGCTCTAGTGCTATTTTTTTCAATTAATAACTTTTGAATTCTTTACCATTTGACGTAACAGCCATTTAGATGTGAAAAAATATTGCTTTCTTCCTTCGCTTCACGGTGGCTTGGTGAAGAATCTTTTCTGCTTCATATTCTCAATGTCCACCAGCCACCTAGACAATCTGTAGGCTGAAGTTTAGTTGAAGACTTGGAGTTCAGGGTCAGGATTAAAGAAAACAAAAACAATAGAAGAACCTTGACTAAGTTAAATGAATAACTTGGTTCAAGGCATGAATCATTACAAAATAAATCATTGCACTTGTAGCTATATTGTATTGATGATATTTCCCTAGAAAAATATGCTAATTTATAAACAATTCAACTTAAATTAAATTGATATACGGCCTTATTCATAATTTATGCGAGTGTTTTCAGGTTTATCAGAGATTCAGACCCTAATGATCTTAAAGCGTAACCAAAGCTCCCATTATGATATGTCTCTACAAAACCTCCATTTCAATCCATATAGTTTTGAATTTGGTCCGATTTCTTTTCACTGAAATTGATGCCGTGAATGTTTTGTTCAAATAACAATGGCATTTGACAACATTGTGTTGTGGAGCTGTCAGGCTGGCCATCTTTTGCTGTGAAAAAGTCTGAATGTTTCTGTTTTTTTTCTTCTTCTTTTTTTCGTTATCTTGTTTCAGTTAATTTTGCAGTTTGATTGTTACCGGTTTTACTTGGCTGGACTGGAATCATCCCTAGTTTGGGGAGAAGAATGTATGGAGCAAGTTATGGAGCTTTGAATCTTCCTATACATTTGTCACTCTGAAATGCTGCAGTTTTTGCTGGGTCTGAATCTGCAGCCAAAAGTTTAAATGACAGGATTTTGTAGACAAAAGTGAAGCTCTCCAAATACCATCCCAAGACAAATCAATTCAAAGCACAAATACCATCTCTTCGTTCAAGACATTTAAAATGAAAAATATCAATCCATTTTTTTATAGTAATAAATTGGTTATTGTAAACATTAAAATAAGATGTAGATATATTTAAAATAATGTTTTTCTTCGGTGCATAACTTAAAATTGAAATTGGATTAATTTTTAATTAGATTTATAATATGATATGTTATTAAAAATCACAAGTGTATTAAGATATTATCATTAAAAATATATATTTACACTTAAATTTACTTCTATAGCATTATCCTACAAAATAATATTTTAAATGAAGTAAAACACAGAGACAAATACAAAAATTAGTTTAGATAGTGTGAATTAAAAAAGTTATATATCAAATTTTATAGGAGTAAAGTTATAAAATTTTAAGAGATGTTAAATCAAATAATAAATAAAACATTTAAAATTTATTTTTTAATTTTTTTTAGAAAATACGACCTACCCAACACCTTGATTTTATATGTAGTGAGACGAAAATGAATTAGGGGACACGGGTTCTTCGTGTAGCTCTTCAACCTTTATCAATGCTCTCACCTAACATCTTTAAATTACCATAAGCTCCGTTACTTTATTGTCTACATGTACATCTTTTAGGAAATTATATATATTAATTTTTATTTAACTTTTTCATGATAAAGGTTTAAGAGGTTAACTACCGCTCAAAGGGTGAGGGAAAAGATAAATGTAATATTTGGCCCTTGAACACGATAACGTTTTGATGGGATAATTGACCGTAAAACTGGGGTGCTTATACGTACCAGTTAAGAGTTCTTCATCGTTACTTTAAATTTGCTTTTTATAGTAAATATTTTATTTTTGATGGATAAAATGAATGACATGGATTATATATTTTTATAGATAATACGAAATCATTATTAGTTAGACATGATCACATGATTGAATATAATTGGGCATTAAGAGGTTTGGTTGCTGGGAAAAGTAGCTCGAAAATCGGTGCATATAAGCTTTATAGCAGGAAAAGAAGAAACACTAGTGACCAACTCTCACGAATTCTGATGATTTAAGTAAATTAATTTTTACAGTGGTAATCATAGACGATGCATTAACAAGGGCACTATTGTGATAAATGGTAAAAGAAGAGTCGTTTAGATTACCATAATTATTAATCAAAGTTGGAAGCCTGAATTAGAGGAAAAAGCAAGGCTTTGTAACTTTCTTCGATCAGGCATTACAAATTTCTTGGCAAAGTATTTCGTGTATAAAAAGCCTAAGAAAGCATCAAAAGAGAAAAGCCCTCGCAAAAACATTATAAACTTCTCGGATATCTATCATCACCGTTTCATGCTCCAACACCAACAATGGCAGCGGCCATAACCCGAGATGAATCCGGCTACGAAAGCAGCTCCTCATCGATAACCGTACCCGGCTCTAGCCGGAGCTGGATGAGCAACCTAAGCTCCGGCAGCCACCGGAGCTCGGTTACCCTTTTTTCCGTCGAAACTTCTCTCTACAGCTCACATAAGCCGCACAAGGCGAACCAGGCGGCATGGGAAGCCATGAAGCGACTCAAGAGAGCCAAGGGTAAAGTCGGGCTCGACCATTTTCGGCTCCTTCGTAGGCTGGGAAGCGGCGACATAGGGAATGTTTACCTTTGCCAGATAAGGAACCCTGTGGTTGGTTTGCCTCAGTGCTTTTACGCCATGAAAGTTGTGGATAGAGAAGCTCTTGCTGTAAGGAAGAAGCTGCAGAGAGCTGAGATGGAGAAAGAGATTCTGAGTATGCTTGATCACCCATTTGTGCCCACTATGTATGCAGACTTTGAGGCTTCTCATTACTCTTGTTTGGTAATGGAGTATTGCCCTGGTGGAGACTTGTATGTTGCAAGGCAACGCCAACCGGGAAAGCGTTTCAACCTTTCATCTGCTAAGTAAGTTTATCTTAATTATTAAGGATTAATTATGTACTATTTAGTAATTTTTTATTCAAGTAATGGTTCATTGACTTAAGGTCTCTAATAATAAAATACTGTGATAATGCAGGTTTTACGCTGCTGAGATACTTTTAGCACTAGAGTATCTGCACATGATGGGCATTGTGTACAGGGACCTGAAGCCAGAGAATGTCTTGGTTAGAGAAGATGGGCATGTTATGCTTTCAGATTTCGATCTTTCCTTCAAATGCGACGTCGTTCCGGAGCTACTAAGACATAAACCAAACTCGGAAGACACTGAAAATTACGACAGCTATTGCTTGATTCCCGCATGTGCTACCCCCATGCAACCAGTGCTGTCTTGTTTCTCATCTCCCAAAAGGAAAATGAAAGGTTCTAGAGTCACAACAATCACAGAACAAGCTGATAATTGCGGCCATGAAGTCGGTCCGGAACTGGTGGCTGAACCTATCAATGCCAAGTCCAAGTCGTTTGTGGGAACCCACGAATACTTAGCCCCAGAAGTTATCTCAGGGCAAGGCCATGGGAGTGCAGTGGACTGGTGGACGCTAGGGGTGTTTTTGTACGAAATGTTGTACGGGAGAACACCTTTCGAAGGCGAATACAATGGGAAAACATTGATCAACATCCTTAAACAGCCTTTAACATTCCCGAGAATCACTGCTAAAAGCGGCAAAGAGTTTGAAGAGATGGTCAAAGTTCAAGATCTCATCAGCAAGCTGCTGGTGAAGAATCCAAAGAGGAGAATAGGAAGCTTGAAGGGATCTGCTGAAATCAAAAGGCATGCGTTCTTCAAAGGAGTGAATTGGGCTCTTATTAGATCAGTAAAGCCGCCTGAAGTCCCCGGTGATGTATATAAGCGTAAGATCAGTAGGGTACACATTCCGAAGTTAAGCAAAGAAGAAAGAGATGCCCCATATTATATCCCTCATCATTTTGACTATTTTTAAGTCTTAACAGTGTAAATTAAAATACCCAAAAACAAAATAGGAAGCAAGTGAAAAAAATCATGCATTACACCAAAGCAAAGAGTTGTTTATCCTGCCCAGAGAGTTTTTTTTAAAGTTGTTGTAAGCTTCTAATTTGTATGGTTTGAATTACTTAACATTTAATTTATTTTTATGTATTCTGACGTTTAAAAGGGAGGGATCCCATAATTGTCCCAATGTGATTCCAAGAGAAATCTATGAACTTCATGTTATGACAATTATGACTCTCGTCAATGATGGTAAAAATATTATTAAAAAAAACACCAAGGGCTTTCCTTTGTAACTTTTTCTATCAAGTCGGTCACTTTTTTCTCTCTCACAAAATGAGCACTTCCATAGTCACGCATTCACATGTCCTTTCACGGACCAAAGGTAAGAAAAACATATAATAAAAGGACAAATTATCAATCATGTTTTCCTGCCGCGGGATCAAATATCATGTGTGGACCACTTTCATGATTATTAGAATGTGGTGGGAATAATAACATCATAATCAAGAAATATAAAAGAAACAAGATCATGTATTTAATTAAACTCGTTTATATACTACATCGATAAGAGTGATAATCTGACTCCTTATGCGGATGACTCATCATTTTCTTTCTTTATTTTATATCCCATTTGTAAATTTCGAGGAAGAACATAAGATATTAAGGTGTATTTGGTTCACGGAATGTAAGATTATTAGTGGAAATAAAAAGATTATTAGAGAATATGATTACTGAAAATGTTGTATTTTGTGTTTGGTTGGTTTAGCAGGAATGTAAGATTGTCGTGTTTGGTTAAAGGAATAAAAGATTATTAGAATGTATATTTGACCAAATTGTCCTTATTATATATTTGTATAATATTACAAATTGTAAAATATTTATATATTTTCTTTAAAAAATTAAATTCATAATATTTATATAAATTTTTTTACAAAATTAAAAATATAAAAAAGGTTTAATGAAATGGTAAAAAAAATTAATCCCTGAACTTCATATAAAATTTTAATTATATAATTTTTTTTGTAAATCTAAAATAATTTAAGTATAAATTTGTAATTTAACCTTCGTAGAATTTTTATTATTCAATGACAGAAGAATGATATTTTTGAAAAAAAATAAAAATTTAAGGGCATTTTAGTCCAAAACGCCGGTAATGTTACAATACCTAAGGGAAGGGGAGGTAATGACATTCCCGGTAATATACCCCAAAAAATCTACTATTGATAATAAAACATTACCGGGAATGAGATTCCCGGCCAACCAAACATGAGAATGTGGGAATCTCACAATCCTTGAACCAAACACTCCCTAAGAATCTAATGAAACTGCATGCTTATCTCTTGTGATTTCGAGGTTCTAGAACAACTGATCAAGTTCACTGTTTCGTTCCATGTTATCTAACGCTTGTTCCATGGGAGCTTATTATTTGATCAAGGATAAGTCGAATTTTAATGAAATGGATCAAAAGTTTGGAGAGGAATATATGTATATAAATGTTATGGTCAACAGGTTCATTATAAAGGTAGATTCAACTTTGAACGGAGATAGGCAAAGCCAAAGGCGAAATTGGAGTGACCCATTTGATATGGAATATTGGGACTGGGACTGGGACTGGGGACCGGTGGGTCGTCGGCTTGCAGAAGCACGCGAGGTTTCTCAAATTCAACTTCAACCCCACTAGCTCGTGTTGGTTGCAAGGAGAGAAAGTGATAGCGTTATCTCTAATCTACTATTCATATTTCTCACTTTTCACCCAGCTGCTAATTAAACTGAACAATTAAGTAATATCAGTACGAATCTTCAATTACGTAATACCAGAACGAATCTTCCTACATACAGACCATCTCTTAGTTCCCTTCACTAATCTTCGGTGTTAAGAATGGTAAATGTTTAGTAACCAAATTCCAAACACTTTTATCACAAAGTCCACGAAATTGTTTTTCTTTTGACTTGAAAGGGATAACACTCGACTTTTTAACTTGAATCTTCTTTTAACCATGCGCGACTTCCTTTGTTATATAGATGAAAAAGGCTTAATACAAAACTAAATGACCAAACTGTACCTTAATTCTCGAATAGGTGTTTAAATTATTTTTTTGACATATTCAGGTTTCTAACGTTACAAATATTATCATTTTAGGTGTTTGGGCCGTCAACAACGTTAATTTTCCCGTTAAGTGACACGTGTCACAAATATGATTTTTTTTAAATTTATTTAAAATTAAAAATAAAATTATATATATATGTATTCATTTAAAGAAAAACAAAAACATTTTGAAATGACCCCAAACTTTAGAAACCTTCATTTCAATTCCTAAACCCACATCGACTGATACTCTTTGTTGTCGACGAAGCTCCACTCGACCTCTTCTCCCCCCGGCGACCAAAACCCCATGAAATCATGACCAATCAACGATGAATCGACGTTTTATATCTCGTGAACCCTAGGATGAAAAATCGCGATCCCACGCAATCTCGATGGCAACTACGACGGCGTATGACTAGGAGGGTGGTAAGGATCACGTTGGCAGCGATAGTTGTGATCAGAAAGGGGGGTGGCAGCGGGTTAAGGATAGGATTTGGGTTTGTTAGGTATTTTGTGGTTTTTTATAATGTAAGAGAAATTAGGTTTTTTATATTAAATATAATAATATATTTTTAAAAAAATAAATTTCAAAAGTATCATATTGTGACACGTGTCACTTAACAGGAGAAATTAACGTCTTTGAGGGTCTGGACACCCAAAATGATAATATTTGTAATGTTAGACACATGGATGAGTCGAAAAATTGTTTAGGCACCTATTCAAGCATTTAAGTATAGTTTAGGCACTTGTTTTAGTATTAAGCTATCTGAAAAATATGGGTAATAAAGCAGCAAAATATGGGCCAGAACTACTCTAGAAACCGAAACGAAAAATGGGTATGGGTTTGAGCAAAACTATTAGGCTTTGAGGGTCTGGGACTTTAAATGTGACAAACTTTTCTGTTCCCCTCTTTAATACTTAGTTTAAATGAACCAACAACATTTAGGTATAACTATCAATATCCGATATATTGATTGACTAATCCAGATTAAATATCGTAGAGGCAACTAGGCAAGGATGATCTTCCAGCTTTAATGCACTCTTTTAATAATTTTTTAAAGTTTTTAAAAATTGAATAATTTCCTTGATCGGCCCATGTGAAAAAGGTATATCGAATAAGTTAATTTAATGTAGTACAATAAACTTTTATAATTTAAATTACAAATATTAAAAGTAGATTGATTATTTTAATAATCTGATGACAAAACTAACGATCTATAATAAATATTAATTGACCAACGACAATCATCAAAAGAATTTTTTTAAGATCAAGTTGATACATAAATTAGCATTCAGTACTTAAAATTAAAACATTTTAAATCTAGTGACAATCAATACATAAATTAAAATTCTCGAGAAAAAAATAATTACGCTATTAATGATTTAACAAATCTCCAGTTAAACCCCAAACTAAAATTTAATAGTGAAAGTAAAACAACTTAAAAGCTGTGAAATGCTGCAGCAAAACCATCTAACTTGGTACTTCGTATTGAATGTTTGATGTCTGCCGGTGTCATAGGCAGATAGCGGCAATCCCATTAATTTTGTAGGACACGTGTTCCTATTTCATGGGCTCTTCAGTTCAGGCACATGAAATAGCTAGCACATAAGTTGAACCAACAAAAGGGCCTTACACTTTAGAATAATAATATTTTACGTTTCAAGTATAATATAGTACGACAAAATATCATGTTTCTTGAATACCAGAAAGCACCAAGAAGGTGATTAGGTTACCCATGGTTTTGTGAAAGCTTTGGCTCAGCTAAACCAGTGACTTCGGCGATGTCCATCATGAGAAAAAGGAGAAAAGCACGAGAAAAAGCTTTCATGGATTTGTGCGTGTAAGTGAGAGAACAAACCACCCTGTTGATAATGTGCACAAATCACCAAATTCCTATGCCCACCGTTTTCAGTAGTTCCATATCAACTTATCTAACTCCAAATGACTGAGTTATCTTTCAATTTCTTTAAAGTTAATATGTGAAGTTTGATTTTTGTTTCATTTTAGTATGATTATTAAAAATTTTAATTTTTAATTTATTTTGTTATCTCTTTCAAAATTTAAAGTTAAGTTTTTAAATTTGAAAATTAAGATATTAAAATGGCTCACAAATTATAATTTAAATATTAAACACGTTTTATTTTTAACGGTGAATATTAAAATAAAATAAAAATTAAACGTTAGATATGATTTAAAAAAAATGAAATCAAAAGTAATAATTTATATGCTAATTATGTAGTTTGCTCTTTGTTCTTTTGATTTCTTTTAGATAATATAGGGAAATGTGCAGGAGCAACGGAGCCAAACCGATAACAGCAGAAATCAAAGTGAAAGGTGAAAACAAGTGTCTCTGTCGCTGGGATTCAAGTGAAACCATCAAACTCCACCCCCTATACCTGAGGCACACTCCACAAATCTCTACAACTCCATATCCATCCTATTTCATCCCTTATAAATACCCATCCAATTCTCACAATCTCTTCAACAAACCCTCACACAATCATACCATTTACTTTTTATTGTTTTCCTCTGAAACTTGTTTCATCACAATCACCTTTTTGTTTCTCTTTCACAATGGCTAAAAATGTTGCTCAATCTGCTACCTTGGCTTCCCTTGACCAACAGCTGGCCATGGCCAAGCGCTGCTCTCATGGTAATTTTCACTTTCTTTCCAGGTTATTATACATATTTGGTAACTTCATCATGTTAAAGCATCATGGGACAACATGCTTTAGTTCCTTTAAAAGTAACTTGAATATTGATCATCCGTTTCTTGTTTTGCATCATCAGAGGGCGTGCTGGCCGGAGCTAAGGCAGCCGTTGTTGCTACCATTGCCACTGCAATTCCAACTGTAAGTATATCGAGTACCGGACAGTCTCATAGTATTTTATCCTTGATTTTTCTTGGGGATGATTAAATGTTCTTGATATGCATGATGCAGTTAGCTAGTGTAAGGATGCTGCCATGGGCAAGAGCCAATCTCAATCACACCGCACAAGCTCTCATAATCTCCACAGGTAAAGTTTTTCATCATTTTCCTTTTACAAGTTTCTCTCAAGATCTTGTGTTACTTATAATTTGCTTTTGTTAATAAAAGTTCCGATCGTTATTGCAGCGGCTGGAGCTGCTTATTTTATAGTTGCGGACAAGACTGTTTTGGCTACGGCACGGAAGAACTCCTTCAAGCATGCACCTAACATGGAGACAAGAATCTGAGTTTGGTTTAAATTTAGACTCGGCATCTGATGTAAACCATCATTATTACCATTCAGTACGCTATAAAAAAGGGTTGGAATTAGGAAGAAGGGGTGGGGTGAGTTGAATTAGTATTCTCTAAGAAGCTGGTATTTGCTCCAGTTGCTATGTAATCCATCGGATTTGTAATATATAAATAAAGATGGTTTTCCTTTACAAGAATCTGAGTTTTATGCACCAAGAAATTTCACTTCCAGAGTTGGCTGCTTTGCAGGGTATTAGCTTACATAGCACATGGTTTTAAAATTGGCCTAAATAATGGCTCTCGGCTTTAAATGGTTTCCAGTTTTTTTTTTAGATTCAAGTCCAGATCTTGTCTTGGACTTCGGATCTCTGAAATATTAGTTTATCCATGATTAGCGTAACTAGCGATGCTTTAAATATAATATAAAAATAAAACCCTAAGGAGAAAGAAGATGATGGTGAAATGTAAAATCAGGATATTAGAAGCAGGATCATCTTCCCTATTTCGTCTCTTTACGTTGGTTGTAACGTCCCAAATTTAAGGTTACCAGTTCGGGTCAACTCGAGATCTATAAATGAGCCCAAAGGATCTATTAAAATAGTTGGCCCAAGTTTAGTAATAGTTAACTTGAGTTGGACCCAAGAGTTAAATAAGGGTGATGATTATTTTATGAGATAAAAAGGAAGAGGACCAAAAGTGTAATTTACCCGTTTCTCAATTCAAAGGCTAAAACCCCCATTTTTATGTTTTGTTACGTGAACCACTCCCCCTACTATCTCACCAAACACTCTTCTCTTCATCTTATCTTTTTTCTCTTTTCCTTTCTCCTTCAAATGAAAGTTTCAAGGATCTCAAGCTAGTTGGGTTTAGTTAAGGTAAGCATGGTAAGCTACAATCAAAGAGCGTTAATTTCAACCCCATTTCTCAAGTTTTAGACTTGTTTTTCAAAAATGAGTTTTGGGGAAGTTTAAGAGAATATATGGATTCTAACTCGTTTTTAGTAGATTAAAGTTATATGAAGTGTCATTAACTTTAATCCAACCACCTAGTTAAGTTGGTAATTCCTTCGTTTGACTTTGAACATTGTTGCATTATTCATATCCTTGGGAAAATCTTGTTGTTGCCGATGAAAATGGGGAGAACATTGGTGATGTAACATCGCAGATAAACAAAAATTCTAATGTTTTGCATTGTATAAATTATTCCATACACTTTTTTTTATGATTATTGTTATTTTCTATATAGCTATTTCTTTTGCCTAATGATTCCCAAACACCGCCCCTGCTCCCATTGTATGATACAATGGCTAGGTTTTATCCACCTTCATGTCTTGAGTTCATAGACTAATACAACATTGTTATAACCAGACACAATGAGTGGCAGAGAGATTAAGAGAGTCTGGAAAAGATTAATGGCTTCCAAAGAGAGCAAGCCCAAGAAACTAGCTAGTTTCTGATCACTTTTTATAGGTCCAGTACCAAAAGTCAGAAGCCAAAATCCGAGCCTGCTGTGAGAGCAAACTACAAGCCTGTTTCACAGAGTTGGTTGTTGAAGAAACTCGAAAATGGCCCAGCTGTAGACAATGAAGACCAGAAGCGAATCGAAGGAGCAAATTAAGGTGATTGTTGAAGGGAGAAAGTCAGTGTCCCACATAGAAACGAATTTTGGTAAATTCTAAATATAATTCTAATTCTAATCCTACCTAGAGAAATAGAATTTCTCATAATATAAGGGAACTCTAGGAGAATGAATTACTCATGACTTAAGCTAATATATAACTATAAGGAAATAAAGATGAGCAATTTGATCAACTGACCAAATATTTGTACTAAAAAATGGTTAAATTATGACTGTTACATGAATCTATTCAAATTATATAATCCTTTATTTTCTTTTCTTCTGCCCTTTTGAGTCATTTGGGTGTGTAGAACAATGAAATACTGTAATGCGAAATTAAGTCCAGTCTGTCCCGTGAGTTCTAATCATTTTAGACGTTTAATTACCTTGTTTTTGTCTGTCTCGTAGTTAACACTTTGGGCTTTTTTATACAGAAATTTGATAAAGTTTTTGGATCCGCCTGACATTGCATTATGGGCTCAAATTTCTGCTCATTTGTTACCCACGTAACCGGTTGCTTCCTTTATTTCTCAATGGACGAACTATACATTTTAATATTTAACACGAACCAATTTATTTCAGTGGTTAAAAAAATTATTGTTAACATAGAGGTCATGGGTTCGAACACCAACGACTACAACAGGGTGATTGAGTGTTCATTATCAAATGATTGCGAATGCTTAAAACAAATTCTACTTTATAATCACCTTAGCTTAATAAAAAATACATTTTAATATTTAAAACAAAAGTTGCCATGATTGCAAATTAAGGCTAATAATTAGAAACTTTGAATGCTATTAATCAAACATAGATTCTTTTCTCTCTATTTATTCTCATTTTTTAAAAAATTTGTATGTTCTTTTTTGTTAATGGAGAAACTATACATATTTTCTCTATTTATCCTCAATTATTATGAATCTCTACATGCATTATTTTAGTCTAATGGTGATTCATAATCCAACTGATTCAACACTTAATAATTCTACTCCTCAATTCCAAGTTTTGACCCAACGCAGTAACAATTTAGTGCTAAATAATAGTATTTTAGATAGGAAAGATTTGACCAAAAAGATTTTTATACAAGAGTGACAACCGATGGATTGAAAGAGATGAAAAAAAAACATAAATCAATTGTTACATACTTATTCAAAGGATTAAAATATGGGGATAGGTAAGGATTCCTCGCCCGTATAGGGTTGTGGGTAAAATGGCTGGATTGATCATCGACTTGTCCTTTTTGCGATAATTTCAAGATGAAGGGGGTAAGTAAGGATTCCTCGCCCCGTATAGGGTTGTGGGAAAAATTATTTCCTCATATAAGGTATCTAACATATTATTTCTTAAACTAGGACATCTTATTAGTTTGAGGATGCTATGCACTCCTGAGGTCTTCTCAATTTGCATGAAGGTACCATGCAGTCATGGAGTATTCTTCATTTGTCTGAAGACGTCATGCAATCGTAGAATCTTCATATTTAACTTGAAGACGCGTGAAGCACCTGATGTATTTAGATTGATACTGTTCAATTCATTCTAGATAGGGAAATAATCCCCGAGATGGATTATATTGGGAATTAAAAACTCCCACTTACATTATCTCAACTATTTTGCCGATAAGTAAGGGTATGAAAATTTGGTCTTTTTATATAAGTTTTATTTAATTATGTAGCGGTCGTGTCGAATTAATAAACCCTTTTTCTTTTTTCTTTTTACAAAATCGCACTGATAAACTCAATATTGTTTTTTTATTAAGCTAAAGCAAAATAATATATATTCTAAATACTCTTAACAATTTGACAACAAATGCTTATTTACTCTGCTGATTGTCGCTGGTGTTCAAACTCGTGACCTCTAAGAATAACAACGATTCTTTTAACCAATGAAGTTGATTGGTTCGTGCTAAACTTGGTATTGATTAAATATAAAGATATTTAATCATTGATATAAATTTTAGATATTATATTAGAAACCATCATGTATTCAAGATACACATAAAAATGGTTTTACTAGTTTAGTTTGATAAATTAGGTACTTTGATTAAAAGTTTTGAAAGTGCTAACTAGCTTAACCCACCAAAATTTAATTTCCTAAATTAAAATAAACAAATCTCATTTCTAATATATAAGCAGCATAAGGTCATAGATGGTAGGATGGGTGGGCGACGCCTCATCAATCAAATTGTAGACTATGGGCTATAACAAACAAATTAAAAGTCGGCTACCTTATCAACTCGACACACCAACTCCAAACCAGTATATAAAAATAAATAAATACAAAATCCATTTATTCAAGAGGGTTTGGCATTTAATAGCTCAATTTCAAGGCGATCAGATTAACCTGAGTTTCTTTTGGTATACATTTAACGCATAAACTCAACCCAGAAGAAAAGGGAGAAAGCTATAGCAAAAGCCCGTGAAACATAAGCTGTAGAAAAACAAAAGTAAAACACAGATGTTTCAGGTTTGTGTTCCCGTACATTTTTCCTTCTATTTCACGAGAAAATTTACACGTTCATAAGAAAACCACGCGCATAATTTAAACTGGAATGTCGGAAGTCATATCACATTCGAAAACATTTACAAAGATAAAACTCTCTCTATATATGATCATGAATTACGTTTGTTTGATCTTCGTTTTTTGACGGCATCCGGTTTACCAAAAACCCCGCAAAAACCACAACCGGAGACCTTGGGAGAAGGGGGGTCGATGCTAGGCGAAGCCGCCTTTGTGGTGCGGTACATACGTCCATCGCTACCTCCGTCTGATCGGCTTCGTCTCATAATACCCTCCGATGAACCTCGGCTTTGTTTATTTTCTGGGTTGTTGTTAACAGCCTTCATCCGGTTCAAATCCCCCGATAAAACCTTGTCGTCCCATACCAAACCCGACGACCCTTGTCTCCTAAACGACGTCGTTGACCTCTGCAAACCCTCCATCTCTTCAAAATCTCCTCCTGTCTTGTGTATGTTCTGGAGTATTGGGGGACAGTTGTTTATAGGTTTTTACTGGTGCAAGGTGGAGGGACGGTGAGTCCAAAGATACGTGGTGAAGTACGACTTTTTCAATGTGGTGTTACAAGCATACGAGGGAGTGGGGAGAAGATGAAAGCGACATGTATGGAATATCAAGGACGAAAATTGATAAATAAATGATTGATAAATAATGGAAATAAGTGTTGGTAATGCTCAATCCCACATAGTATTCGAAACACTATTGAGAATGATATTTAAGGCTTGGCTTTCCCATTTCCTTGTTGAGTGATAGAGAACAAGGGAAACTTTCGCGCGCCGTCGCCATCTCGTGATCGTGGTTGTGGTAATACGTGTCTTCGATATATCCGCACGAATACTATCTTTTTAGAGAAAATTCTTAAGAAACAAATGCAATACCATCAGTTGTTGCGAATCTGAAAACTGATTTGCGATACCGGAGATCGCGTTGTGAATTATCAATCGCATTGCGATTTAGTTGGTCATTTTGACAAATAAAAAAAAATTGATTAAAATCGTATATTATAAGACATTTTTAGATCATTTAAGCCCTCAAAAATGCACAAAGCCTTATCAAAGTGCCCTGATATGGAGTGCATATTCATTGAAGAATTTGGAGCCTTAAGGACATGAGTCCGGAGGTGATAGCCAATTTGTGAACCTGGGACCCTGGCTCGATTTAAGGAGTTCTCTAAACCTTCCTCGTACAGGCGTCAAAGGGGAAATTAATACGCGAAAAACGGTGGGGCTTCTTCACCCCTCCGGTTGCCGGAGCTGACTTGCGAGCGGCCTTTGTGGCTAGCTGCTTACGTGGAGCTTTGCCACCGGTTGATTTCCTGGCTGTTTGCTTGGTACGGGCCATTGGATTAATCGACGATGCACAGCAAAGAAAATGTATTGATGAACGTGATTGTTAACATTTGGAGGGGATATATATATATATACATACGTGAACATATAGGCAGAGAGTGATTAACAGGGAAAGGGTCGTGGAGCAACTGGACTCGTACGTTCAGATGAGTGCAAGTTTTGTTTTTAAGGCTTTAATGTAAGCGTAAACTACACAAATGATCTTTGATTATAAGACTATGTATTATAAAAAAAATTAATTATTAAAATTTATAAAATGATTTTTTACTATAAGGTATTTATTCTATTGAGTCCCTGAATTATTAAAAATTATAAAATAATCATATTCATTTGTTCTAAATTCATCATTTTCTATAATTTTTTTATAACAATCTAAGATAGATATTAGCATTGATTGAGATATGATAATCTTTTGAGATTTTAAGATTAAATTTTATTACATCAATTTTTAAAAGAAAAAAATGACTTTAGAATATAAATAGTCAAATGATTATTTTATAACTTAGAGACTTAACAAACCAATACTATATAATAGAGATATTATTTTTTAACTTTAATAGTCAAATTACACAATAAAATAATATCTTACAATTGGGACCATTTGTATATTATATCCTTAATATAAAAGTTCACTTGAACCGTTGAACGAGTTAATTGAAATTTTCTCTTCGAAATAATTTCTCAGTATATACCACTCCCTATATCCCAACAAATTTGTCATTTCTGCGTTTTAAAAATCCTTTTTACGTTTTAAAATTGTTCCATTTAAATTATTCCGTATAAATTATCCATTTGAAAAGTCAATAAATTTTACTAGACACATTTCTCTTTCTACTATCTTTTAATTTTTAAACAGAATAAAATTTAATTTTCATTTTTCAGAAGATACAATTATCATTTTAATTTTTTTACTATATTATCTTTTACACAAATTTTCAAAACCTAAAATTACTTGAAAAGTTAACAAATGGACAATATAATGGGACGGAACAGAGGTAGTATCATTTATTTATACAAGCAATGAGAGGGCAGAGAAAATTACTTTTACTTTTACCCTCGGGCCTCAACCTTTCCTCATCTGCGTCCCTTCCGTTATCTGCCAACACTCCAGCCCGATATAACCCTAAGTTGAAAACTGCACTTGGCGGGAAAAGGATTTTTGTTGCTCCTCGCTCGTTTGCTTTGGCGACACCTTGAAAATCGTAGAATATACTGTTCACTATCGGAAATCATATACAAAAATGCAAGACGTGAAGATCCTCACTCTCTCCGATTTACTCAGCTACGGTCGTTCCCACACTGGATCTTCAACTCCCGGCCCTCCGATCATCTTTGATCAAAACCCTCAACGGCCACCTGGCTCTTCCACTTCAAACCCTAACCAGGAACTTGAACCTCTGGCTCAGCTCGATTACCCGGCTATTCTCGTCGGAACCTTAAGACTCCCTACCCTGACTCTTAGTTGCCCTCACAAGAACTGCCTCGAATTCTCTGACGATTCAGACGCCGTTTGCTGCGACATTGTAGGATTTGATCTCCGCGCCATTGGTAAGAAAATCCACGTCCTTACCTGGAATTTCATTACATCGGATCATCTTTCCAGTGGATTCTTGGAAATCTTCAAATGGGACTTGTCTGATTCGAGTCACGGGCTCAGTCGATGTTCTAGCATGATAATAGATTCGTCTCCCTTAGTTTCAAATTCTATTGAACACGTACCTAGAGCTAGCAATGCTAAATCCTATCGAATTCACGGAGTAATAGGAGCTGTTAGTCCTGTCTCTGTTGTTCCATGTTCAGTTGAAGACTCAAGTTCGAGTAAGTCGATGAATCTTCGGGGTTTTCAAGTGAGAGTCATGACTTGTGAATGCAAATTGTGTCGTTATGAAGAGTCAGTCAGTGTTTTATTTGGAGCAGCGGATTGTCATTTTTTTACAGTACCTGTATATGTGTACTTTTGTGGGCCTGCTTGGTGTTGGCATCCTGTGCTGATGAAGCTCATTGAGAAGGTTGTTACGATTTCGGGTTTGATGAAGAAGTTGACTATGATGGGGAAGCAAGATTCTGTTTTGATGCTTGTTACTGCTGAGAACACTGTTCTCCATTTGCCGAGATTATGGAAGAAGATAAAGGTTGTACGTGATTCTTATGTAGGCACTGTAAAAAATGTTTATATGAAAGGATTGGTTGTTGAGCTGGACAAAGAAGTGTGGCTTTTATTAACGAATCAGTCACTCATGCCACCACACGGTCTTAGGATTGGTGCTGTTGTGAGTAAAATATTCATTTGATTCATTCATTGTTTTATTATCATAATCTTCTTCTTGTTCAGTGTCAGCCTTGTTTACATTTTATCTATTTGATTGTTTCTTATGAGCAGATTTCAATGAGAAATGTCCATTTTGTGGATCCACAATTTTCTTGGGCAAAGTTTCTTGTTCTCGGGACTTGCTCCAATACCAGCATCATAGTAAAATCATTCTCGCCATTAAAGACAAGGTATTACTCATTCCTGAACTTCTCATTCAATATTGCCTTTATTCACTTTTAGCAATGCTATATAACTAGTGTTATTCTTTTTAGAATTACTATAGAAACTGAATTTGAATTCTTTTTCGTATTTTTTAATTGATGAACCCATTTAAATATTGCCTTTATTCACTTTTAGCAATACTATATAACTAGTGTTATTCTTTTTAGAATTACTATAGAAACTGAATTTGAATTCTTTTTCATATTTTTTAATTGATGAACCCATTTATATGTTGGCTCTGCCAGTTCAATGATGGATGGTTTCATGAAGGTATTTGACGCTTAAGACCTGAAAGGATGACTGACATGCATGAACTGTAATTCAACTTTATGCTGCAGGTGTCTTATTGTGTCGCATTCACAAAGCCGGCTGGGGGATTTCATTGAGACATTAGGTTTTCCTACGAGACTGTGGTATGGAAAGTTTTCTTGAGATATTCATGGTTTGGTTGGTTTATGGTGCATAATTCTCTATGTTATTTTCTTATACTGATTTTGGGTTTCAGGGTACTACTTCTTGTTTCGTGTTTCCAGAAAACATTTTCTGGTGTTTTTTCCATAAACAAGATATTGGGATCAAGCCATGTAATTAACTTGCTTTCGTTCTTGTGAGATATTTTTGACTGGCCTGGAGTGCTATTTTTATGAAATTTCTCTTTTTTATTCAGCAATCAATATAATTATTTATGCTGATCTGTCCTTTTATAACTTTGAGGTATTTCCAGAACGAAGGACTGGTTCAAAGGTTTGCTAACTCACATTTGAATTCATCAGTGTTTCGAGCACGGGTAAATCAGAAAACTCCTGTTGATTTTTTTATTACGTTTCTACGCTGGTCATTCCATTACAATCTTCTCATAAATTTGCTTTTGCAGCATGGTGTGCTAATGGAATTCTGTAAACATGAATCATGTTGCTCTGCTACTGATCCATATCATGGCAACCTGAAGTTGGTAATTTCAGGCCCTACGTTTGTTAGAATATATGTGAACTAGCGTAATTAAACTTTTCAAGTGTCCAGTTGATTATACTTTTTGCTAGTTTGGTTTTCTTGTTAACCATTATCTTTTATTTCTTGTGGTTGCTTTTAGGTGGTACCCATATCCAGTTTCATCTATCATTGTGAGATTTTATGGATAAATGCACTGCTACCATCGGATAATAATCTTCCTGTCTCATGCGGGGGGAAATATTATCAACGATCAAAACGAAAGTCTTTTCAGAGTGAAGATTTGGGAATTATTTTGGTTGGAATGTTAAAGGTTAGTAATTAAACTCGTATGCTCATATGCAGCCAAGTGAGGTCATTTAACTAAAGTAAATATTGAAAATACGAATGGCGTGATGGAGGGTACAAGACCAAAAATAAGTTGAGTATGATTTTGATGTTTGCTGAGGTGTTAAAGCCATAGGGTTAATGTTTGAGTATTTGGTTTTCTTTATTATTTTCTTGTAATATTTGACAATTTAAGTCATAAACAAAATGAAGGGGAATGGTGGCAAGTGGTTTAAAGTTAATCAAATCTTGCTTCAGTTGTTGATTACCTCCATTTTGATGGAATACTGGAACTTATTACAATTTTTTCTTCATGTTTTATATATGATGTCAAGGGACCATTTTTTGGATGAATTATGTTTTATGTTATATCCTACACACTATTCCAACTATCTAATATTCCACTGTTTAAATACAATTATTCATACTATCAGGCCAATTAATTCTAGTATCATTAAGTTTGATTCGAATAACATCTTTGATAAGTTCTAGCAACTCATGTATAGTCCTTTGCTGAATTCTAAAGAGCCAACCGTTTCTTTCTCTTTAAATACAGTTGATAAAAGCATTCCAAGCCAATCAAAGGACCACTGTTATGAGAGCCTTTCCTTTTAATTTCGAAATAAGCTAGTGTTGCTCCTGCCTCTGAGTCTTTGGTTCTCTTTGCGATGCACATAACTGTAGTACACCCTTTCAAACTTCATTTGAGAATGAACGTTCCATGGATAGGTGATATCTAGTTTCCTGCTCACTCTTACACATTGCACAAGCTTCTTCAACATTCATCCCCACCTTTTTGGCCTGTTTTTTGTTGGTAACTTATTTTGGAAATTGTAAAAAAGAAAAATTACAACCGTTAATTTTATTGTTACAAATTGCGACTTTTGGGAAGGATTTTAGGCTAATTAGCAAAGAATTATGAATGGTAATTTCCCATTCTTGTAAATCTCTCCTCACTCTTTTAAATGAAACGTACATAAATTGCTCACGGTGAAAAAGATAATGATGATTATTGAAGAATATTAGCTAATTTTATCTAATCATTGTTGTATCTCAACTCGTCTGATATCTCCATCATCATCTTATTATTATTACTTTTGTAAGATTAGCCATTGTTATCTAATCTTGGTTCTATCTCAACTCTGCAGATATCTTCATCTTCTGGAAGATTGCAATTGGTTGATATGACTGGTAGCATTGATGTTATTATACCAGACCTTCCATCATTTTGGGACCCTAATAGCATATTTGAGGTCATAAAATATCCATTATATTTTGTTGTTCTCTTTATCATCTTGTTTTTAGTTGCATGATATTAGAGGGTTTATTCACCCCAGCAGTCTATTCTTTTTTTCTTTCTTTCTTTCAATTTTCAGGTAATTGATTATTTTCTAATTGCGGAAGGAATGCCTGAATCAGACCATCCAGGGTTATCTGGTGATGACTTATTATTGCCTCGAAGTATCTTCCAGGGCTTCCCATCGGCGAGAAAACCAAACCTAAAAATTTTTGTCTGCTTTCACCTACGTAATGCAACATGCAGGAATCGTCTCATTTATCCATATGTAGCCTCTGAGGATGAACTGAATGATACCAAAAGTGGAATATTTCACCTTATCTATATAACTCGTAAATTTCGTTCCCAAAGTCATTCAAAGAAATTAGAGATATCTGTGTTTGCCGAGGCCATAGTCATGCCTTGGTATTTGTTTCTAACTGCAAAAGATGGAAGTATACATCAAGAGAAGGTTTTGATAGACTGTACTATTGGTAACCCCACAGATCATTCTTCTAGTAAGAGGCAGAAGACTAGTTGCTCATCTAGTCAGTCGGGTCCAGGTTTCAAGAACAATTTTTGCAATGTCTGTTTTGAGAAAGGCACTTTTTTAAGGGAAACATGTGGGCATCAGAGTTGCATGGGAACAAACTTTTCTCATGAAATTCCATGTTTGGCTACCATACAAGGTGTTAATAATTTTTTCTTTACAAGTTTTGGGACCTTGTATAGAATAAAGACCAATGCAAAAGCTAAAGTTTGTAAAGGAAGTGCGAAGAAGATTTTTTTGGCTTTTGCATCGGAAAGTGATTTCAAATATCAGGTATTTTTGAATTCCTACTTCCCCATTTTATGTCATTATTCACACAACACATAAATGATGATTTGTTTGTACATTTATCTTACTCGTAGAAGGAAACTAATTTTGTTCATTTCTATTCAATTTCAGTTGTTGCAGATTGGTGGTTTTTACTTAATGAAGCACCATAAAGAAGGTTCTCTCTGTAACATTAAGGACTCTGGTTTAGAATGTGCTAAAGTTCTTGTTACTTCTGGAACATATTTGCGAAAACTTTCATTCTCCTCCGAGATTCTTACCGCTGATAAATCGATGCATGATTCTTCAGTTTCAGACATTCATCTTCATGTCTCGTCAAGCTTAACAGGTCTTTTCGAGAGTGATACAAAGGAATTGGAGACTGGCCAAAATGCACCGGATGCAAACCTAGGGAACTCGGGTTTGCTTGATCATAGTTGCCTCTTTCCTGCTAGAATGTTTACTTCTGTGTGTGGAGATATTATAGCTGTCCACAGTTTTGACCAAGGTTCTGATATGTGCTCAAGCCGTGAGCACTATGGTGATCTTCGTCAATATGGGTTTTGTGCTGGAGCAAAAAATTGTTGCATTCATGTTTCAGTGGCCAATCAAACAGTAAATGGCTATTATATGATTCATGTTCATCTTCTTTACTTCATTATCTGGAATGCTTATCTTATTGCTGAATATTATTGTTTTAGGTGAAGGTTTTTGAATTTTTTAACCAGTATCTGTTCCCGACTGGGTTTGGGCCTGGCATAAATGCAACTTTCCATCGAATTCTTGATCTCCGGTATGAACTTCAGGACTCAACCCTGCACTGTTTCAGGGTCCCTTTCCTATTTTCTTTGGTCCTTATTCCTCCCTTTCTTAATGTCCAACAATGAAATTGACCCTTTAACTTGTTGCCAATCTTTATATTCTTTATCAATAAAAATCTTGATGATAGATATGGTATTGTCTGAATGTAATTAGCTAATTAGTTATGGTAAAGGCTATTAGTACTCCTATTTTGGTTTGATTAATGTGTGTGTACATGCTCTCTGATTATTGAAATTTTATATGTTGAAAATTTCATAAATTTTATGAGTTTAACTGAGATGCACACATTTTATACTTGAGAATAGACTATGGTCTGTAGGATGATGAAGTTTTGGGATTTATTCGGATTATATGCATTTAGTTCTGAAATACGACTAGAGGAATTTCTTGTGGGATTTGAAAATGATACTGAAGATGTTAATTATGCATGCATAATTTTTTTTTTTAACTTGGTTCTGGTTGCTAAGATCACTATAATATGCCCCAGTAAATGTGGTTATTCTGATCTTGCAATTATTCATGCACTTGAATCATTCATTATTTGTCATGCTTGCTGAATTTAAGTTGTTTTCTTTAACTTACACCTCTTAGTGTTTAGTGATGTAATTGGTATGTCTTGGGTCCAGGCCCAGGGTCCCAAGTACATTGTTGTTAACATCTGAATCCAGCATTGTGATTGATCCAATAAGGGCATTCAATGAAACACACAGCTCAGATGGCAATCTAAAACTATTCCGCTGCAGAGTAAGTTTCAACATTCATTTTAAAGCCCTTTAAATGTGTCTCCTAGTTGTTTAACTTATTGTTGGTCATTGGTCATAACTAAGGTAGCCGATGCTCATATTGATCTTTCTGTTCAATTTTGTGGCAGGTTGTTGCTGTTCATTTGCTGGTTCTAGAGAAGAACAACAGGAAATGTGATGACTTAAAATCAAATATGCAATCCAGACCTCTAGGTGTTGATATTCCACTTGCTTGCTTTATATTGGGTGAGTTACCCTCTTTTTAAGAGATTATTGATGGAATGTGATGTATTTGTTTATTCTTCTATGCTTCCTGTACCGTACACAATTTCTGATTTGCTACTTTCATTCGTGTTATATATTGTTGTACTTAGCATTGCGACTTCCAACTTTACGAGGTTAAGCTTTATGTTAGAGGTTCCTAAAGATCGAACTTGGTGGTAAGAGAAACATGTCCAATCTCGCTCATTTCTTTCTCGAAGATTTTACTCTTATCTTCCTTGTGGCTCTCCCGAGTGTGCTTCAAGTTTTACTGGCCAGTGACTTCTATTAAATTTTATCATTGCGTGTTATGAGATTTGCTAATACCAGAATAGATATCCAATGCGTAAGTTAAGCCATTTGTCTGAGAGCATGCTTTTGTTCAAGCAAAACTGCTTATTGGATGATTGTTCTCTTAAGTTACTTGCTTTTCCCTCCACTGTTCAATAATGTGAAAAGAATATTTTGTGCTATACATCAGCTGCGGAAATCTGTGATTGGCAACGATGAGATACTCGTCATTCAGTTTTCTTTTTACTAATTTTTGCACCTTTGCAAGATATATTTTTCTGATAACCTTCCCGCTTGCAAGTGTAGATGATGGTTCACGTTCTTGGTGTTGTTGGGCCGATGCTAAAAGGGCAGCAACACTGCTGAGGCTGAAGGAATGTCCACTGTCTGGCTGTGAAGCCAGTGGTTACAAAAAGAGGTGGATTGGTGTACAGAACACTGACAGGACCTCTACCATGCATCATCTTCAAAGAATTTTAGAGAAGCATGAGAGGATTACTGTCAAAAGCGCTAGGTCGGTTTTTGATCCTATTAATCAAGACTTCACTGTTACGGTTGGTTCAGGAAGGGAACTAACTGGGTTGGATGATGATTTCCACCTCTTGGCATCCATAATCTTTAACGCGAGCATCAATACACTCTGGGTGAGTTTATCGGTCTAGAGTAATATATTTACATGGCAGAAATGTTGTAAGATGTTCTCTAGTTTATGCTGAAATGCTTAGTTAAATGACTTTTTTTGTCACTTGACAGACCGTGGTTACTGAAGTGATGGATTCTAACGCAGTCAACCTGTTAAAAGAACACCTCGTTGAAATGCAGATGCCAATGCCGTCCATGGAAAACTTATGGGCTGCAGAGGTTTGCTTTGTGAATCAGCGAACCGAGGCCAGAGAAATGTTGCAAAACAACTTGTAAAAAGGTAAACTCTCGATGCAACCGCATTTTGTACAGCGGAATAGTTATACTCCTTGTTCTCTTGTGGTTCATGTATCAATCATGTAAATGTTGTCTGATAAGTCGACAGGATATCTCTTGTATAGGCTCTAGATCCATGATAGAACACCCTTGAGCCAGTGTATGGAAACTAGATTTTTGACGTCCAACAACATGGCATTTTGTAATTTGAATTTGGGCATATGCTTATGGTGATAATCCTTTTGTTATTCTAGCAAATGCTCAACTAAGTTTTTGTTTACCATCTTGCCAACTGATGATTTTTGCAGTTCATGTGAATTCAGATTCTTCTTTAACGCAATAAACCAGCAATCAACAATTTTGCTGAAGAAATTTCACTACACTTGAGATATGAAGCTACGCTAAATTCTAAAGGTCCACAAGCATACGTAAAATTCGTGATATACGATAAATCATTCCTTTTTGTGTGTGTCTAAACTATGATCTACAACATGAGCTGCTAACCGAAGCCATTGACAATATAACTCAACCATAAACAGAGCAAGCAGAGAGAAGGAACTAAACCACCTCTACAAAATATCTTTCTATTTTAATCGTATCATTATCTAAAAGTTAAAAAAATTATTAACCCTCTGATTCATTTCTTCTGGTAGTTCCATCCCCTTCTCTTTGATACAACAGTCTCCCACTTTCTTCATCATCAACCTCTTCATCCTTCCTCTCTGCTTCTTCCTTCTCTCTAAGCGCTTTCAACTTCAAATGATTGTAATAAGCAACGCCCAAAAACGCCAGCCCGTATCCAAACAAGTTAACAGCGGTCACCGTGTCTTTAATCACCGACCACGAAAAAGCGATCAGCAACCAGTCTTTAACGACGCCAGCGACATTCATCGTCAACGCTGATGTCTTCCCGACTAATAAAAACACGGCCAGGTTCAAAGCGAAAGCGCAAAAGGAGTTGGTCCCGAAGATGAAGTAATCGAAATGGAAAGTTGAGTTTTCTTTAAGTAAAGGCAGTTCCACTGCGATCCAGGGAAGAAGCAAGAAAACGAAACAACAAGGAGCGATGTAATAAAGGGAAGTAAGTGGGTTGAGGTTGATTCCTTTGGAAGTGAGGAGTATTTGGATCAAAACCAGCCTCGTGGCCTCAAAAGCAACAGCTCCTAGCTGTAACAGAACACCCCAGGTATCGAATTTGGCTTCTCCGTAAGCAGCAATGGCGACACCAAAAGAAATAGCGAGCATGTTAACCATGGTGGAAGACTTGAAAGCATCTTTACGAAAGAGAACGCCGATGGAGTAAACAGCGACCGGCATTAGGGCTTTGAGCATTTGGATGAAGGAAACGGAGAGATAGATGTAGGCGGAGTTGGAGAGCCAAAGGGAGAGGGAGTAAAGAGCGCCGATGGGGACAACGGAGGAGAGGTAGAGACGCGGTGACATAGAAGAAGGGAGATCGACGACGGGGAAGATGCGGACGAGGAGGAAAGCTACTGAGGAACAAAAGCCCATGTGGATGAGCGTTAGGGAGATGGGGTATGGCCAGTTGTAGAGCTTTTTGTCGAGGATGAATTTGTTGTAGACTATTACGGTGAAGGAAAGGAAGATCCATATGGCTACGTAGGTGTAGGAGAGGATGATTTTTTTCAGGATGGAAGGGGAGAAGATGGTGGTGGATGAGGAGGATGTTCCGGTGGCGACTCCCATGGTGGTTTGTGGTGGACTTTATTCTTGGTAATATGGGGGGGCAAGGGTAGAGCTTGTTGCTGGCTACAAGGTGGTGATTCTGTTGGGGGAAGGATTAAAAAGATCGGATATAAATATGCAATTTCTGGAGGCTCTGAACTGTGGCATTAGTTTGCGAATTCTGAGTTTGGGTTTGCTTTCAACAAGGAGCATTATTAAATGAAAAACCCTCATTAATTTTTTTTTAAACCAACTGTCAGAATAATTAAAAAAATAACCTCTAAACTGTTTACGTAAGATATCTCAGGTTTTGCAAAAAAAATGACATCAAGTCTCACGTTTTACGAAAAACAAGTTTAATATATTTATTATTGTTTTTATTTAATATTAAATGATTTTATCTGGAAAAAATTGATGAATCTAATACCTTATAAAAAGTTGGGAGGTTATTTTTCTAACTAATAAGGGATTATTGTTCAAAAATAATAATAAACGAGGGTTTTTCATTTTAAAATGCCTCTTGGTATTTTTCATGTTTATTTAGCGCATCAGTTCGGGAATGTTTTGATAATAAAAAAATGATTTTTTATTCTAAATATAATGTTAAGCAGAAATTTTAATATATTTTAAACAGAATTTTTTATCATAATAATAATTATTATAATATTCTATTCAAACAGAAATTTTAATGTGTATAGATATATATTATTTTCTAATTTAAAAAATTAAGAAATTTAAATAATTCATAAACAATAATTCAACCTTTGTCTCTTCCATCAAAGGTAGATACCATGTGTTCGACACTACACATCATTAGAGAAATTATATAAATCACAAATCCTATATAAATTTATTATAAAATTTTAAATTTTACTTTAAGTAAAATAAAAACAACATAATCAATGGATTGATTTAGGTAATAAGTAGTTTAATATCGAATAACCAAGGTTTTAAGTTCAAGTATCTGTTGTCGTAACCGTCTTTCGGTTGGGCCCCGATTTGGGCTTCGACTGGAATTGATTGGGTTAGGAGTCGCCACCGATCATTTATTTAAAAAAATGGGTTGATCGGATACCCTATTTCTTACCTGATCTGCGTATTATCAGAGATGTGTCGGATTCGGGAGTCGGTTACAGTCAAGGAAGGGCTAGCACCCTTGAACTGCCCTTTCGGTACTGTGTAATTTCCAGTTGTCTTTAATTAAGGAAATTGAAAGTTAAATTAAAAGGTAAAATATTGATCCAAATTGCTTACCACTGATTCGATTTAAAAGTATACCCTTAAAAAGTCATGAGAAGCGTTAACAAATGGTGGTGAAAATAAATCAAAAATAAAGAAAGTGCAATAAAGAACAAAATAGACAAAAATAAACAATAAACATAATTAACATAAAAGTAGAGAACATGAATGAAACAAAAATAAGAACAAGCATAAAAACGTAAGGTAAAATAGAGAGAAGAAAAAAAAAGAAAATAAAATAAAATATGGCATATAAATAAGGCATTAGAAGAATAATAATAAAAATTACATAAAGTATACATATATATATACATATAAATATATAAAATATTAGAGGAAATACAATAAAAATAAAATAGAAGATAAGTAAACAAATGATAAATAAGAATAACGGTAATAATGATAAAGATGTCAATAATAGAAAAAAAAAGATATATATAATATTAATAAATAAATAAAACTAAAAAAAAACTAAAATAAATAAATAACTATGATCAAATATGTACGTATAAAATAAAAGGAATAATGAAAATAAACTAAAAAATATATAGTAGAATAAAATGAAAATGATAATGATGTTAAAAAACCCGGAAACTATATATAAATAACAAATATATTATTAAATAAAACAAATGAATAGAAATAAATATACGGATAATAATAAAAGGAAAAAAAAAGAATATATGTTTATATACGCTATCAATGATACTTAAAATAATAAAAATAACGATGATTATACGTATATATATATATGTATAATAAAATAAAATAAAATATACATAATATATATATATGTATATGAATAAAGGAATAAAATATAATAATAATGAAAATATAGTATATAATAATAGTAGGGACTAAATTGAAAACGACACAAACTCGAGGGTCAATTTACAAGGATTTCGGGTTCAATAACCGATTCAGAGGACCAAATTAAAGGTTTTTGAAACTGGAGAACCAAAACGCAAATCTCTCGCTTCTTGCAAAAACACGCGGGTCCATCGAAACCGGGTCGGGTCCAGACGCGGGTCAAGAGCTGTTATAAAAGTCAAAATTTTTTTATTCTCGCTCATTTCTCTCTTCACCAAACGAGAGAAATTCTTTCTCTCTTTCATTTCCTCTGCTTTGTTCTTCAAAACGAAGAACAAGGCTATGTATTCCAGAAATCGGCCACCCTGGCCTCCTCTCGCCGCCTTGCCACCGCCGTTGGTCGGCGGCGGCCGCCGGTCATCGGCGGCAACCAACTAAAAAAAACTGGTTTTTTTGAAAGCTCTTCGCCCGCACGTTTTAAAAACCAAAATATTTTTTCCAACCGAGCCTCGGAGAACCGTAGATCTAAGAGAGAATATCACGGTTCCCGTGTGTTCATCGGCCCCAAATCTTCTGTTTTTTCGAGTAAAATGACAAGGACATAACACATGCAAGGGAAAGAAGTAAGAAAGGTATAAACTTTCACCTTTTTATTTCTTCTTGAAACGCTTACAAGGCTCGTTTTTTTCACTGAGTAATTTCCTGTGTGTGCACTCGTGATTTCTAGTATTTTTTGTGTCCTTTTTTCCTCCCAAAACTTGTGTGCTTTACATAATATTTATAGCCCAACAATGGCTATTTTTAGAGTTTAAATTAGAGTAAAACACTGATGTTGGTTGTTGTTGCTTGTTTCTTTGCGTGGCCGAGAGTTCCGGTCGTTTGGAGGCGAGACGTGCGGTGATGGGGGTCTTGGAGCGACGTGATAGCCCTGGAATCTTGGTGATACGGCGCTGGATGGGGAAACTGCTAGGGTTCTGGGAACCCTAACTCCAGTGGGTCACTTGGGTCACGTGGGATTTGGGCCATTATTGTCGGGCCTGTAAAAGGAGAGAAGAGGAAAAAAATGTAAATAAACTATGTATATATTATAACATAATATAATATTATGTATGTGTTATGAGGGACGAATTTAAGTGTCTTCAGTTGCCCCTCTTTGCTCATTATCGTGTAATGAAAATAGAGCAAAGATTAAAAGACACAAATTTCGTCTACATCAACTATCCTTTGTCATAGAGTTGAAATTCGATCATGAAATGACTCCCTTGTCGTGAGGTTGAGTCAAAACTGGAAGATTCTGAGTATGAGTCCTTCGTTGTGAAGTTTGGCTTCGAGTTGGATATCCCCCGTCGTGGAGTTGAAATCTACTCTCGAGCAAATTGTGTTGTTTTCGAGTCCAATATCCTTCGTTGTGAAGTTGAAATTGGCTCTGAAATTGAGAAATGTTTGTTGACAACCAGCGGTCCCTTCGTCGTGAAGTTGAACTTGCGTTGTCTGGAGTCCAATATCCTTCGTTGTGAAGTTGAAATTGGCTCTGAAATTGAGAAATGTTTGTTGACAACCAGCGGTCCCTTCGTCGTGAAGTTGAACTTACGTTGTCTGGAGTCCAATATCCTTCGTTGTGAAGTTGAAATTGGCTCTGAAATTGAGAAATGTTTGTTGACAACCAGCGGTCCCTTCGTCGTGAAGTTGAACTTACGTTGTCTGGAGTCCAATATCCTTCGTTGTGAAGTTGAAATTGGCTCTGAAATTGAGAAATGTTTGTTGACAACCAGCGGTCCCTTCGTCGTGAAGTTGAACTTACGTTGTCCGGAGTCCAATATCCTTCGTTGTGAAGTTTGAAATTGGCTCTGAAATTGAGAAATGTTTATTGACAACCAGCGGTCCCTTCGTCGTGAAGTTGAACTTGCGTTGTCTGGAGTCCAATATCCTTCGTTGTGAAGTTGAAATTGGCTCTGAAATTGAGAAGTTGTTTGTTGACAACCAGCGGTCCCTTCGTCGTGAAGTTGAACTTGCGTTGTCTGGAGTCCAATATCCTTCGTTGTGAAGTTGAAATTGGCTCTGAAATTGAGAAGTTGTTTGTTGACAACCAGCGGTCCCTTCGTCGTGAAGTTGAACTTGCGTTGTCTGGAGTCCAATATCCTTCGTTGTGAAGTTGAAATTGGCTCTGGGTAAAACCTGCAAAGATATGCATATATGTGATGTTATGGATGTCATGCTCTTAGGTATGCCTAAAATGCATATGCAACATGTGTTATTCTGAGCTCTGGAGAGTAATCTCGATCTCCAGTGGCCTATCGCTGTTGACTCTTGAGCTTTGAAGTTTTGAGAAATGTTCTTGAATTCTTCAAATGTTTGATGATTTTTTTTTTTTTTTTCTTTTTCGAAGACGCTCCTCAACCATCTCAAGCATGTGCATGGGCCTTGATCGGCTTCTGGGTACCTGTACTTTTCAATGAATCTTTGTACAGTAATATGCGATTACCTTTCATAAAAATAAATAAACCATTAGGTTTAAATCTAATTCAAGATGCTCAAAAGGAATTGGAGGAAAGATGGTCTTTATTCATAAGGGAGGAGAATAACAAATAATACATGGCAAACATTCTAGAAAACGAATACACAATGATGTGTAAATGAATGTCTTAGATCTCGATAACGTGGGCACTTCTGAGCTGAAAAGCCGTTTGGTGACTTTGAATGCAGCCTTTGCCCAAGGATCTTTGAAAATGCGACAACATTTGGGAGAGTGCAACATTTCTTCAATTTGTTGAGTTCGTAGAAGATTCATGTGCCGGGATGTTTCCACCGTTAATATCCAAATCGCCCTTTCCGGGTTTTCAACTTGGACCCATCCTTGGTTGCAAGACGCCCTTTGCGGGTTTTCATCTTGAACCCACCTTATCTTCTTTCTTCTTTTTCTTTTTTCAATTTAGGGCGCCCTTTCGGGTTTTCACCCTAAACGTTTTTCTCTCTCTTTTTTTTTTTTTTTTTTTTTTTTTTCAACTTAAGACGCCCTCTCGGGTTTTCATCCTAAGCGAAGTATTTCTTGACTGCGTCCGAGTTAATGGGATGTGGCAGCTCAGGTCCGTCCATTTCAGCCAGGATAAGGGCTCCTCCGGAGAAAGCCTTCTTCACGACATAAGGTCCTTCCCAATTTGGCGTCCATTTTCCTCGGAAATCTTTCTGGACTGGCCAAATTCTTTTTAGCACTAGATCCCCTTCACGGAATATTCTCGGGCGCACCTTTTTGTCGTGTGCTCGGATCATTCGTTTCTGATAGATTTGACCATGATGAATGGCTTTCAGTCTTTTTTCATCTATCAGATTAAGCTGATCATATCTGGATTGTGCCCACTCTGCATCATCTAGTTTGACTTCTGACAAGACCCTGAGAGACGGAATCTCGACTTCAATGGGTAGCACTGCTTCCATTCCATAGGCTAGTGAAAATGGAGTTGCCCCAGTCGATGTACGTACCGAGGTTCGATAAGCGAACAAAGCAAAAGGCAACTTCTCGTGCCAGTCTTTGTAGGTTTCAGTTGTTTTCTCCACTATCTTCTTAATATTTTTGTTTGCTGCTTCTACTGCTCCGTTCATCTTTGGTCTGTAAGCAGTGGAATTGTGATGTTTTATGTTGAACTGTTCGCAGGCAGCACTCATCATCTTATTGTTCAAGTTTGTTGCGTTATCGGTGATAATCCTTTCAGGTAGACCATACCGACATATAATTTCTTTCTTCAGAAACTTGCAAATAGTGGATTGAGTGACACTGGCGTATGACGCAGCCTCTACCCATTTCGTGAAATAGTCAATTGCTACGAGAATGAAACGATGACCATTCGAAGCCTTCGGATGGATTTGCCCGATAACGTCCATGCCCCACACGGAAAAAGGCCATGGTGACGTCATTACATGAAGTGGATGGGGTGGAACATTTATCTTGTCTCCATAAATCTGACATTTATGACATCTCCTAGCATAGTTGATGCAATCACTTTCCAGTGTGGACCAAAAATATCCGCATCTCATTATTTGTCTTGACATCATATGCCCATTTGCATGTGCTCCACAAACCCCATCATGTACTTCTTCCACTATCATTTTTGCCTCTTCAGCATCGACGCACCTTAACAGAACTTGGTTATGGCTTTTCTTGTATAAAACCTCTCTGTCAAGGACGTATCCAGCTGCCAACCTTCTAAGGGTTCTCTTATCGGTTTCGGTGGCTTTCTCTGGATAACTCCGATGCTTGATATACTGCAGAATGTCGAAATACCAAGGCTTAGTATCTTTCACTTCTTCAATTTGGTAACAATGAGCTGGGTACTCATACGACTGCATGTTAATTGGCATCATTTCAGACTCCCCGCCAGCCTTGAATGTGGCAGCCAAGGTAGCTAAAGCGTCAGCCATTTGATTTTCTTCTCTAGGCACGTAGTGGAAGGTGACTTCGTCGAACTCTTCGAGCAGATCCAACACTAGTTTTCGGTACTCTAACAGCTTTATATCCTTGGTTTCCCACTCTCCTCGGAGCTGATAGATTACTAAGGCTGAGTCTCCATACACCCGCAAAGTCTTTATATTTTGTCCCAGTGCAGCCCGAATTCCCAAGACACAGGCTTCATATTCTGCCATGTTATTGGTACAATCAAAGTTCAGTCTGCTGGTAAATGGGTAGTGACTCCCTTGTGGGGAGACTAGAATTGCCCCAATGCCATGTCCTAGTGCATTTGATGCTCCATCGAAGTGCATTCTCCAGGAACCGTCCGTTGAAATGCTTGCTTCCTCTAAAGATATGGCCATTAAGTCCTCGTCCGGGAAATCAAAGTCCAGCAGCTCATAGCTCTCATCAGTTCTGCTTGCCAAAAAATCGGATATGGCGCTGCCTTTTACCGCTTTCTGGCTCACGTATTCGATGTCAAATTCAGACAAAAGCATCTGCCATCGAGCTAACCTTCCGGATAGAGCAGGTACACCCATCATGTATTTTAATGGGTCTAACTTGGAAATCAGCCAAGTGGTGTGATACAACATGTATTGTCGAAGTCTTTTTGTAGCCCATATCAGGGCACAACAAACCTTCTCAATAGGAGGATATCGGATCTCGCAATCGGTGAACTTCTTGCTTAAGTAGTAGATTGCTCTTTCCTTCTTCCCCGACTCGTCGTGTTGACCCAGAACACACCCCATAGAGTTCTCGAATATGGAGAGATACAAAAACAGAGGTTTTCCTGGGATAGGGGACATCAGGACAGGAGTGTGAGACAAGTACTCTTTTACCTTCTCAAATGCAATCTGACAATTTTTATCCCATGCTCCAGGGCTATTTTTCCGGAGGAGACGAAAGATGGGGTCACATTTGTCGGTTAACTGAGAGATGAACCGAGCTATGTAGTTTAGTCTGCCCAGAAAACCTCGGACTTCTTTTTGGGTTCGTGGTGGAGGTAGATTTTGGATAGCCTTAACCTTATCTGGATCGACCTGTATGCCTCTCCTGCTGACTATAAAGCCTAGTAGTTTTCCAGATGTTACCCCGAAGGTACACTTGCTAGGGTTTAGTCTCAGTTGGAACTTTCTCAATCTCTGGAAGAGCTTCCTCAGATTCTTGACATGTTCACTCTCGGTCTGTGCCTTGACAATCATGTCGTCGACATAAACCTCGATTTCTTTGTGCATCATGTCGTGGAACAGGGTCACCATAGCTCTCTGATATGTTGCCCCAGCATTCTTTAATCCGAAAGGCATCACTTTGTAACAGAAAGTTCCCCACATTGTGACGAAAGTGGTCTTTTCCATGTCTTCGGGATGCATCTTGATCTGATTGTACCCCGAAAATCCATCCATGAATGAAAAGTAGGCGTTCCCGGCCGTATTGTCCACCAAAGTGTCTATGTGTGGCAGAGGAAAGTTGTCCTTGGGACTGGCCTTATTAAGGTCCCGGTAATCGACACACATGCGTACTTTCCCGTCCTTTTTCGGCACAGGCACTATGTTGGCTACCCACTCAGGGTATTTAGCCACTTCGAGAAAACCGGCATCAAATTGCTTCTTGACTTCCTCCTTGATCTTAAGGAGCATTTCTGGTCGCATTCTTCTCAGTTTTTGCTGCACTGGTTTGAATTCTGGTTTGATTGGCAGTTTGTGAACTACCATATCTGTGTCTAGTCCCGGCATGTCTTGATACGACCAAGCAAACACATCTTCGTACTCCTGAAGTAAGGCTATCAGGTTTTTTCTTGCTTCAGTCGAAAGAGTTGTGCCGATTTTAACCTCTTTTCGATCTTCCTCAGTGCTCAAATTTAAGATTTCGATCGCCTCCTCATGTGGCAATATTTGCTTTTCTTCTTTTTCTATCATTCTCAACAATTCGGTAGGCAAGTTGTACTCTTCTTCATTATCGCATTCTTCAAATTCCCCAAGACAAATGGTTGATTCAAAATCCACCTCCGGATCAGGGTCATTAGTGCCCACATTATCGTTATCTGGGAACCTGAAAGGAGGAAGATGTGTATGTGTGAGAGGATAATATCCCACACGGAATGGTCAAGAACTAACTTTGAGAATAACTGGAAATGAAGTACTGGAATGAGGGAGATAGATAATAAATAAAAGAAAAATTTGTTTGCCATGGAAAAAAAAATGCATCCTTTATTAAACTTAAACAAAACATTTATTCACCCTTACAAAAGATCACCTATTGCCCCGGGTATAGGCAAATAGGGATAGTTCGAATATTACTCTGAAAGATTCTTGTAAACCACAGGTAGTTCTTCCACCGACCAACTGCTAGGCACGAACCCATGTGGCAGAAGGCATATCCCGGATCTATCTCCGTTGTCAACATCTTCTGTGGTTACGGCATTAACGTTCAGATCTTCCAGAGCCGTTTGTAACTCGGACATGGTGGTCTCAAACACATAACCACCTGACTTGAATGTTCTGAAGAGCGGCGGGAATGTCATAGGCTTCCATTGGAGTTCGTTTCCAGTCAATCTGGCTATCCTTCTCTCCCGGTTCTTTTGAATTTTCTTTCTCTTTTCATGATAACCGGGCAGAAAACCCAGCCCAAATTGGTCTAATTTTGGGATAGGACGAACAGGGTTGATCATTCCTTGCAAATATTTCCCAAAACCTCTCCCGGTTTTTGCGCCTCGGCCTAGGGTTTGCTTGATCTCCATCCTTGTGCACTTGGAGAGTCGAGGTCTTGGGATCCTCTTTCCTTCTGCCACGAATGTGGCATTCACAAATTCCAAGGAGCGGAACGAACATTCTACCGCTTCCTCGTCTACTTCGATGTATGGAGCCTCCGTGGTCACGCTTGCTACGATATCTTCCTCAGCGTTGACAATTACTAAGGCCCCATCAATGACAAATTTGACTTTCTGGTGTAGCGTGGAGGGTATTGCACCTGCTTGATGAATCCACGGCCTTCCCAAAAGACAACTGTAGGACGGCATGATATCCATCACAAGGAACTCAACATCATAGGTGGCTGGTCCAATGGTCAATGGTATCTCGATCTTTCCGATTACCTCTCTTTTGGTCCCATCAAATGCTCGGACCACATTCTGACAAGCTCTCATATGAGAGGTATCTATTGGTAGCCTCTTCAATGTAATCAAAGGCATCACGTTTAGGGCTGAACCATTATCGATTAAGACACTTGGTAAAGCGTGCCCCTTACAGTAGGTAGTAATGTGTAACGCCTTCGTTCGGCCTCTTCCTCCTGGTGGAATCTCATCATCTGAAAACGAGATGAGATTATCAGCTTGAATATTGTTCACCAGTCGATCCATTTTGCTGACTGGTATGTCTTGTGGCACGAACGTTTGATTAAGGACATTCAACAACGCTTCTCAGTGTGCTTCCGAGTTTAAAAATAGTGCTAGCATTGAAGTACGTGTAGGTAAGTTGTGGAGCTGTTCTACAATGTTGTATTCGCTGTGCTTCAAGATCTTGAGGAACTCCTTAGCTTCTTCCTCCTTTATAGGTTCATTGACGACTAACACATCTTCTTTGAATGGCTCCAGTGGTCTTTGCCCCACTTTACTATTACCTTCTCCGGAAGTGCTCACCTGACACTCGTATTTCCATGGCACTTGCCGATTGTCCTTATATTGAAAAGGCCGCGGTGCGGAGATTACCACCTTGGCTGGTGTTGTCACTGTCATGCTTGCCTTAGGGGTAATTATCAAAGGACTACCCCTTCCAAATTTTCTATCTGATGATTCTCCGGTGGCACAAACATCTGCTTCCCAAGAATCTTGAATTTCCTCGTAGAATTCCAACTCCTTTCGATCCATCATGAGCTGGACTAACAATCTGAACTCTGGGCAATCTTGCACTTTATGCCCTTCTTTGTTGTGGTAACAACAATGGTTACCATCTTCATTTTCTATCGTGTCTGAACATGGTGCAAGAAATCCTGCTTTTACCATTTGGCTCCATACCCAAGCCAAAGGAGATTCAATTTCCGAAACCCTTGATTTAATTCTCCTTCCCCCTTCAGTAGTAATGGCATTAATTCCTGTCTCCTGATGATTGGGCAAGGGATTCTGGGCGACGTTTGGTGCTCCGGAATTGAAAGTGATCCAATTCTTGTTTCTCATTCGTTGCACAAGTCTCTTGAATGCGAGACAACTTTCAATCGAATGCCCCTGCACACCGCCATGGTATTCACAGTGAGCGCTCTCGTCATACCATTTCGGGTAAGGAGGATTTATTGGATTCATAGGATAAGGCGACACTGCATGAGTGTCGAAGAGCTGTTGGTATAATTCTTTATACGTCATGGGAATGGGGTCAAACTGTTCCCTTTCCCTTTCTCTTCTTGGTTCTCTCTGGTTCTGTCTAGAAGTACCGGATGGTACAGCTGCTGTGGAATTTGAGCTTGAGATCGTAACCCCCTTGTTGACGTTGTAGGTGTTCACATTGTTGATCTCTCGCTCTTTGTTTTTCGTGGGAGGCTTTTTACTGGAATCTCCTCCCTCAATCTTTCCTTGTTTAATGGCCAACTCGATCATTTCGCCGGCCATGACTAAATCTGAGAAACTTCCCGACGTGATTGCTACCAAGTGCCCGAAGTAAGGTACCTTCAAGGTCTGTACAAACAACTTTCTTGTTTCCTTTTCATCCAAGGGCGGATGAACTTGCACAGATAAATCCCTCCATCTCTGTGCGTACTGTCGGAAACTCTCATTGTGTTTCTTCTCTAGGCTTTGTAACATGACCCGGTCTGGTCTCATATCGTTGATATGCTTATACTGCTCCAAGAAAGACTTGGCTAAGTCTTTCCACGTCTTGATATGAGTTCGACTAAGCTGGTTGTACCACCGAATAGCTGAACCGGACAGGCTCTCTTGAAAACAATGGATCAGGAGTTGGTCATTCCCGCCATATCCTGTCATCTTTCGACAGAACATAGTAATATGGGCTGAAGGGCAACTGTTCCCGTCGAACTTCTCAAACTCAGGAACTTTAAACTTTGGTGGAAGCACCAAGTCTGGAACTAGGCTCAGCTCCATTGCATCCACTCCATAATAATCATGGTCTCCCTGGACCATCTTTATTTGATCTTCTAATATTTTTATCTTTTCTTCCATCTTTTTAGCTTTATCTTCTTCATCAAATTCTGGGACATGATAATCATCCGGATGATCATCAGGGACGATTGTAGAAGTTTGCATCTTCGCAGCAGGTGCAACTTTCGCTTTGGTAACGAGTGAGTCCCCGGGTAGTGCTATTTTCCCTTTAGTAGCAGATGCGTCCCCGGGTAATATTTCGGGTGAGATAACCACTTGCGGGGTTGGTGGTATGGCCACCCCCTCGGAAGAGATGCCCCCTGATGCACTAGCTTGTTGTAGACCCGACAACTTGGCTACGATTTGGTCGACCAAAGACTCCTGATTTTTCTTGATGGACTCAAGAGTACTTTCGCTGTTCTGAGCCATCTTATCTTCTAGTTCCTTTTGAAGTCTTGCCATGTGTTCTTCGATCTTCTCTATTCTGGCTTCCATTTGTCTCTTTTTTGCTCGAGTATTGTGCGGGTGATGTGTATCTGATGCTTGCGGTGGTAAGCTCGGTGTCTGAGACATGTTCTGTTAGTTAATATGAATGTAAAAACATGGAAAATATAAAATAAACAAACATGAAATATAAAATGCAAGAAATGCAATGTATGATGTATGCAATTGGAGGCATTGATCCAGAAAAGTGTTCATTATTATAAATAATCCTTATTCAGACAAAAATGTTTTATCTTTTTAGAGACATAAAGACAGATTAAAGGTACATTCGGACTAAATCCTCTAGACCCCGAACAGCTTCCAGTAGGTTGACAAGTCTTCTGCCTTCATCTGTCACTGGTTGAATGCCTTGTCGAACCACACCAGCTTCCCTTGCTAGGCCGTGAAGACGACGGGCTGCTTTTTGCACTTGATCCAGGAAATCTCGGATGGTTGCGTCTCGGGCCCTCACCCTTCGTTGTGCTTGTTCCCAACGGAAACGCCATTGTAGTCCTCCGTCGAAGGGCACCATCTGAAGCTCGTTTGCTTGCCTGTTGAACCCATCTATAATAGCTTCTAACTCAGCTATCGTCTTGCCATCTTTCTCATGCTGTTTCTCTAAGTCAGCTACCCGAACTCTCAAGCGTTGGTTCTGATATTGACTATCTGCCAAGCGTCTTTGGGCAGTCTTTGTTTGTTCTTTCCAAGCTCTCTCATCAGGCCCCTCGAACTTCCTTTTCAGGCTATGAGCTTCGTCTTTCCAGTATTCAGAGGTTACCTTCAACTTGGAGGTATCCTTGACCTTATCTTGATACCCCTTTCTCAAGTCTTCGAGCTCAAAACGGACTCTTTTTTGTTCTTTTTCCAGTTTTTCTGCCCGATCTTTCTGAGAGTCAGCATCAAGCTTCCACTGATAACGTTCAGCTTCAAGTTCCTTTATCCTTTGCTTCAGCTCATTATTCACGGCTTCAAACTCGGTCTTGGCTATCTCGAGTTCAGAAGGGACGTGCCTGAGATGTTCCTCCATGGTCCGGGTGTCATCACAGTCTGGCACAGGGATATTGTCATTCTTTCTCAATCTTCGCCACTCCACATAATCCGGAGTAAGCATACTTCTGGCAGCTACAACATCCATCCGGAATACTTTCCTCCACGAATCGGCTACTTCTTTGATCATCTTCTTATAGCTGTCGCCGTGATACTCAAACTCTGACCTAGCTAACCCGCATGTTGCTGGGACAAACTGACGTGCTCCATATTGTCTAAGTGCTAATAGCGGAGCATACCCGACTGCTCCCCAAAGTCCAAGTAAGGTCACAGTGTCGGAGTCACCACATCGAAAAAGAACATCACTGAGGAATAACCAAGGGGCTCTCCAAACAATATCTCGGTCTTGAAGATGCGTAAAGACCTTCAACCATTTTTCTTTCGAGGCGCCTTCATGCCATTTTAAGGTAATAAATTCACCTAGAGGTGAATAGGTGGTGCTGAAACGGCGGTAGGCAACCCCGTCAGTCTTCCAGAAGTGGCTGTGAATCCAGACTTGAAGGAGCTGAATGCACCCGGTGAATCTTCCTCCGCCAGTTCTCCGGCAATGATTGAGAGATCGAAAGGTCTCAGCCAAGATGGCTGGTGCTGGATTGACTCTTCTCGAGAGTTGTTCGAATAGCTCCACTACGGTGGCATCGATGTATCCCAAGGTCTTTGGGAATAAAATTAGACCATACAGACCTAATGCAAACAGGTCTATTGTCTTCCACTCATCAGGATGGTGCTTCATTAGTTGTTTGATATGAAGCCAAGCGATTCCTTCTCCACTACCCTTACATCGAGCTCGGTCAGTTACCCATTTTTCATCAACTCCGGCAACCTTAGCTAGTGTATTTTTGAAAGGTTGACTTTTAATGTGCTTAAGGTAGGCCCGCTCGAGTTTGATGTTTTCACAATGCAGCAGTGTAGTGTACTCTTCTATGGTGGGCACCATGTCTTCCCGGTTAAAGGTGAAGCAACTGTATCCCGGGTTCCAGAATTGAACCAATGCTCTAATTAAGGGCTCATCAATCTTAACATGAAGCAGAAGTGCAACATCACCGTACCGTTGACTGAACTTCTGTTTCACCTCATTCTTCCAACTATCCCAGATATCCCGGAGCTCTTGTACGTCATTCTGTTTTAGGCTGATCGAGGCGTAGCTAACCAGCTCTGACACATAGCTGTCTTGAAGACTGTCTCCCTTTTCCTTCTGAGTCTTCTCGGACCATAGTCGTACCTCAGGGTTTTTAATCTCTTGTATTACAACACCTTTATCCATTAATTCAGATTATTTTGTGCGTAATGAACGTCTTTTTAGGGATCAATGGCCTCTTGTTATGATGCAAATGCTAAAAACAAACACAAAGGCAAATGGTTAGTAAAATAAAAATAAATGGAAATAAATAAAAACAACAAGAAATAAATGGCAATAAAAACATAAGAAAAAACAAATGATTAGGAAACAATTGTCCTAGGTTTTGGAATGTGGTTTTGGGGTAGGCTCTATTTCTTCGAAGTCTCCTGGTTTAGGTTCTAAAAACGGTACCCGAGTTCTCCTTGCTGGTGCCCCCTTGGGCTTACCAGACCCTTAGTCCTAAACCCATCACAGGCTTGTGTGGACTAAGTTAAACTCGAGGGGGACACATTCCCTTATGTCTATGCGGAGAATAAATTCACACGAAGACATAAGGTATATGAATCCCGAAGGCTACTCGCTAGGCATATGCGGTGAATAAATTCACACGAATGCGTCGCTTTCACCCCCATTTAAAGGGTTCGGAGCTCGGGTATAGAGCCTTTGGATGAAAAAAGTTTGGAAAACTGAAATCATTAGAAAACGGTCAGTCCAACTATTTACTCGAAAAAATATAACCAAAAGTAAGTAATAAGGATCGAAATGTTACCTTAAAGTTCAAACTTACCCTTTTCATTAAAAAGACAACTGGAAATTACCTTAGCCTGACCCACTTACCTGTGTCCCCAGCGGAGTCGCCAAGCTGTCGTAACCGTCTTTCGGTTGGGCCCCGATTTGGGCTTCGACTGGAATTGATTGGGTTAGGAGTCGCCACCGATCATTTATTTAAAAAAAATGGGTTGATCGGATACCCTATTTCTTACCTGATCTGCGTATTATCAGAGATGTGTCGGATTCGGGAGTCGGTTACAGTCAAGGAAGGGCTAGCACCCTTGAACTGCCCTTTCGGTACTGTGTAATTTCCAGTTGTCTTTAATTAAGGAAATTGAAAGTTAAATTAAAAGGTAAAATATTGATCCAAATTGCTTACCACTGATTCGATTTAAAAGTATACCCTTAAAAAGTCATGAGAAGCGTTAACAAATGGTGGTGAAAATAAATCAAAAATAAAGAAAGTGCAATAAAGAACAAAATAGACAAAAATAAACAATAAACATAATTAACATAAAAGTAGAGAACATGAATGAAACAAAAATAAGAACAAGCATAAAAACGTAAGGTAAAATAGAGAGAAAAAAAAAAGAAAATAAAATAAAATATGGCATATAAATAAGGCATTAGAAGAATAATAATAAAAATTACATAAAGTATACATAATATATATACATATATAAATATATAAAATATTAGAGGAAATACAATAAAAATAAAATAGAAGATAAGTAAACAAATGATAAATAAGAATAACGGTAATAATGATAAAGATGTCAATAATAGAAAAAAAGGATATATATAATATTAATAAATAAATAAAACTAAAAAAAAACTAAAATAAATAAATAACTATGATCAAATATGTACGTATAAAATAAAAGGAATAATGAAAATAAACTAAAAAATATATAGTAGAATAAAATGAAAATGATAATGATGTTAAAAAACCCGGAAACTATATATAAATAACAAATATATTATTAAATAAAACAAATGAATAGAAATAAATATACGGATAATAATAAAAGGAAAAAAAAAGAATATATGTTTATATACGCTATCAATGATACTTAAAATAATAAAAATAACGATGATTATACGTATATATATATATGTATAATAAAATAAAATAAAATATACATATATATATATGTATATGAATAAAGGAATAAAATATAATAATAATGAAAATATAGTATATAATAATAGTAGGGACTAAATTGAAAACGACACAAACTCGAGGGTCAATTTACAAGGATTTCGGGTTCAATAACCGATTCAGAGGACCAAATTAAAGGTTTTTGAAACTGGAGAACCAAAACGCAAATCTCTCGCTTCTTGCAAAAACACGCGGGTCCATCGAAACCGGGTCGGGTCCAGACGCGGGTCAAGAGCTGTTATAAAAGTCAAAATTTTTTTATTCTCGCTCATTTCTCTCTTCACCAAACGAGAGAAATTCTTTCTCTCTTTCATTTCCTCTGCTTTGTTCTTCAAAACGAAGAACAAGGCTATGTATTCCAGAAATCGGCCACCCTGGCCTCCTCTCGCCGCCTTGCCACCGCCGTTGGTCGGCGGCGGCCGCCGGTCATCGGCGGCAACCAACTAAAAAAAACTGGTTTTTTTGAAAGCTCTTCGCCCGCACGTTTTAAAAACCAAAATATTTTTTCCAACCGAGCCTCGGAGAACCGTAGATCTAAGAGAGAATATCACGGTTCCCGTGTGTTCATCGGCCCCAAATCTTCTGTTTTTCGAGTAAAATGACAAGGACATAACACATGCAAGGGAAAGAAGTAAGAAAGGTATAAACTTTCACCTTTTTATTTCTTCTTGAAACGCTTACAAGGCTCGTTTTTTTCACTGAGTAATTTCCTGTGTGTGCACTCGTGATTTCTAGTATTTTTTGTGTCCTTTTTTCCTCCCAAAACTTGTGTGCTTTACATAATATTTATAGCCCAACAATGGCTATTTTTAGAGTTTAAATTAGAGTAAAACACTGATGTTGGTTGTTGTTGCTTGTTTCTTTGCGTGGCCGAGAGTTCCGGTCGTTTGGAGGCGAGACGTGCGGTGATGGGGGTCTTGGAGCGACGTGATAGCCCTGGAATCTTGGTGATACGGCGCTGGATGGGGAAACTGCTAGGGTTCTGGGAACCCTAACTCCAGTGGGTCACTTGGGTCACGTGGGATTTGGGCCATTATTGTCGGGCCTGTAAAAGGAGAGAAGAGGAAAAAAATGTAAATAAACTATGTATATATTATAACATAATATAATATTATGTATGTGTTATGAGGGACGAATTTAAGTGTCTTCATCTGTATATGTAGAAAATATACGCTGAAAAACTCAAGACAAAACCTTGATAATCAAAAAGATAACAAAAAATATTATTTTTTAAAGATTTTAAGTTAGAATAACTATATTTATAAAACATGTATATATGTTATCTATTATTAAAAGAAATCTAAATAGATATTATTTTATAAACACGTTGGATCATTAAAAAAAACTTCTCTAAACGAGTCTTAGTTTTGGTAATTAATGTTGTTGAAGTTGACATCAAAGTCATGGCGTGTTTGAAGGAATAATTTGGGCACATAGAAAACTGGTATTCCTTAATTTGTCCCAATACTTAGTTAGCCACAAATGGTGGTTCAAGATGAAGAGTCCACGTCCCCGTACAGCGTTCGATTTGAAAAATAATAAAATGAACCTTCACTGGATCTGCAAGTTAGAGTTTGGCGCCCGAACCCCGCAATTACTGGGGGCAGAAGCCTTGAAAAGAAAGCCACGTATAATCAAACAAACATAGCCCTCTCTCCAAAAAGCTGAAAGCCATGGAAATCGTAACCAAGGAAGTTGCCAATACAATTATCACGGCGACAAATGTGTAAACCTGCTCTTTTTTTTTTAATAAATTACGTGTTTAATATTTAAATTATCAGTTTTAATCTGTTTTAGTATTTAAAAATTTTTAATCTTTAAAACCATACTTAACTTCTAGTTTTTGTTTCATTTTAGTATCAATCGTTAGAAACTTAACGTATTTAATACCTAAACTGTTAATTTTGATAAATTATAGTACCCACGCTTTTAATTTTTTTAAAAACTTAACGTTATCCTATTTTTTCAATACCTTATTCATTTCATGATCTTTCCATTCCATTGAATATGAATTAAAACAATGCCACACTTTAGGATTTTATGAAATCATACAAGTTTTTTTCTGGTTAATCTAGGGTAAATACAAAGCAATATTTATTCATAAATAACTCGCCACCATTTGATATTGAATGCTCATTCCCCTAACATTTATAGTGCTTGAACCTAGAATCTCAAAAAATAACAACAGTTATTTTACCGCCGAGGTCGCTTAGTTCATGCGAAATCAGACAAGTTGATATACCTAAGAAGAGACTCAATTCCAAAAGTCCAAAGAGTACAAGGATTTAGAGAAAAGTTACAGGGACTTAAACAACATTTTACCTCGTCTTTCATTTTCTTTTTAAAACTGGGATAAATTATTCTTTGGTGATAATTTTTTTTATCAAGTTAAGGTGATTACAAAGTAATATATGTTTTAATTCTATCAAACATTTGACAATGAACGCTCAATCACACTACTGCAATTGATGGTGCTCAAACATTTGGGGGTTTTGACCTCTAGAAACAACAACGATTCCTTTAACTACTTAGCGATAACTTAGAAAATGAACAAATTATTATTATTATTTGCGTGTTTATTTTATTACATGAAAAATATTAGTTTGGCGATAACTCTCTCAATAGTTTCAACGAATAAAATGGAAAAATTGGAATTAAGCAGAAAGGTAGCCCACAAACTTCAATTATATAAAAGCCCAACATATTGCTTAGATACCCACATGTTTCATGGAGAATATTATAATGTCCCCCACTCACTCTTGTACAATTTTAACAATTTGCTTCCAAATGTTTTGTCCTGTAAAGAGATCGATGAAAGCAGAGGGGATACTGTCAACCCCATTTGAGATGTCTTCCAATGCCTGAATTTTACCAATGCGAAGGAGACCGCAAGTTGTTGAAAGGAAATCTCCGAAATGGTTAAAGAAATCACCGGCAAGAAATCCCTGCATCTTGATTCTCTTGTAAAATAACGTCAATCATATTCGGTTTCGCTCGATTTCTGTCGTCCGTATACTCCGATATCACCCCGCAAATAGCTACCCGACCATTGATGTTCATGTTACTTACTGCTGCTGCTTGCATATCTCCCCCCACATTGTCGAAGTATATGTCGATCCCATCTGGGAAATACCTTTAGAATTTAATGCAAGTGCCGTTAATTTTATATTGTTTCCTTTTGAACCCAACAGAGACGAGTTTATATATATATATATATATATATTATACTTTATATCATACAAGGGAAATAGCTTTTGAGAGTCGACTTGAAGTCAGTTTCTTCCCTGTAGTTGAATGCATCATCAAAGCCAAGCTTTTCTTTAAGCAATGTTACCTGCAACAAAATTTGGTATAAAGCATTTTAATGTTACATCTTTGAGTTAAGATTCTCCAAGCCAACTAAAACTTGAAGGATGAAACCTTTTCTTTGCTACCAGCACTTCCAACCACATAACACCCTGATGCTTTTGCAAATTGACCAACCAAGTTCCCAAACTGATCCAGAAGCAGCAGAAACGAACACTTTCTCCCCTTTCTTTGGCTTGCATATCTCGTAGAATCCAGCATAGGCTGTCAGTCCACTGAACCATGAAATATGCATTTGAAGTTGTACAAAATCAGATAATTAAGTGGTCATGACCCGATGGCATACAAAACGTAACATGCTGCAAAGAGGATTAAGCATAATTCAACATCAATTATGAGAAAGAAAAGAAAAAAGAAAAAGAAATTGTGGTTTACCCAAAATTCCAACATGGTAAGACAAGGGAAAGCCCATGGGGTCGACTTTGTTCAGCATGCCACCGGCTTTTACGACCGTGAACTCTCCTCAGTTGAGGAGGCCGGCAACATTGTCACCCTTTCCAAATTTTGGGTTCCCAGAAGCCACAACTCTGCCAACACCGTAAGTATCGATAGCCTGTTCCAAAAAAGAAAATAATGGTCCACAGAGATTTATAGTTGAACAGATTGTTTTAGCCGAAGGGGGCTGGTTTGACTAATATTTTACCTCACCGGGAGTAATGGTAAGGGTCGACTGAAACGTAGAGATTTTGGACAATGACTTAACCGGAGCCAGGGTCGAGGGAAAGCTGGATTGGTGAAGACTTGAGCTCGAAATCGGAGTGTTGTGGCGCACCATTTACATGGTTCTTGATTGTAATGTACCTGTTGATAGCTTTCATTTTGAAGCCTTTCTTTCGTGCTTCCGAATCTTGATAATTGAATAAACTAAAGATGGAATTATTGCGGAGAGTCCAGGTAGCGTTCTATTGGTGTGCGTTTGGCATTAATTCTCAGCCTCAAAACTTCTTATCAGCAGCAACGGAAGCAATGCCGTGCCAAAATCACGGTAGAAATTTGATTTTTCATCAAAAAAAAAAGCCTCATATTCTAAGCTTTTGCACCACAAAACTTACGTTAACAGGAATTATAATTTTACTCCAACTCATATATACTGATATGAATAAATTTATAGTTTATTTTAAATTTATTGTGATAGCGGATATGTCAATATATAATTTTAAGAGAAAATAATCTCAGTGACCAAAAATCCCAGATAATATACGATTTTGACCAACTTTTTTTGGATTTGCGAAAATGACCGCGTTGCGATAGTTGAAAATCGCGTTGCGATAGTCTACAGTTGTTGTTGCTATAGTCTACAGTTGTCGTTGCGATTTTCTAAATTCGTTGCGAAAATTCGTTGTGAAAATTCGTTGTGATAGTTAAAAAAAAGATTTTGTTTCTTAAGAATTTTCTCTAAAAAGTTAGTATCCGCGACCGCGACCACGAGACGGACGGCGGCGGTGGCGGCGCGCGAGAGTCTCCCTTGTTCTCTATCACTCAACAAGGAAGTGGGAAAGCCAAGCCTTAAATACCATTACCAATAGTGTTTCCAATACTATGTGGGATTTGAGCATTATCAACACTTGTTCCCAATACTATGTGGGATTGAGCCTTAAATAGTGATATTATTTTTGAATGTTTTGCTTAAAATTGCAATAATCGCGATTGATTATAGATTGACTTTTAATTATGACATATTTAATCGTATAATACTAATGCAATTGGTTGCTGATTCAGTTGTTTTAAGGTGCATGATTGTTAATTGTTTCCTGAATAATCACATTGTATTGGAAACAAGTGTTGGTAATGCTCAATCCCACATAGTATTGGAAACACTATTGGGAATGGTATTTAAGGTTTGACTTTCCCACTTTCTTGTTGAGTGATAGAAAACAAGGGGGACTCTCGCGCGCCGCCGCCGCCCGTCTCGTGTCGTGGTCGTGGTCGTGGTAATACGTGTCTTCGACACGTCTGCGCGGATACTATCTTTTTAGAGAAAATTCTTAAGAAACAAAATCTTTTTTTTTTAACTATCACAACGAATTTTCGCAACGAATTTGAAAAAGCGCAACGACAACTGTAGACTATCGCAACGCGAAATGGAAAATCGCAACGCGATTTTCAACTATCGCAACGCGAAATGCAACGCGAATTTACGATAGTGGAGATCGCAATGCGAATTAGAGATCGTATTGCGATTTTGTTGGTCATTTTCGAAAATCCAAAAAAAGTTGGTCAAAATCGTATATTATCTAGGATTTTTGGTCACTGAGGTTATTTTCTCTAATTTTAATAGATTAATGCTTTTACATGTATCATAGTTGTTTTTTGTCAACTTGTTTAGATGAGTGAAAATAAGTTGTAATTTATTTAAATTTGTTATGAATTTATAATTATTACGTTCGTATATAATTTTAGTTAACTAATGCAATATATAATAAATATTTTTTATCAATTTATTTACACCCGTATAAATAAGTTATCATTTATTTCAAAATTATTATCAATTTATAATGGTTATGTTCCTATATAATTTTAATATTTAAAAGGTAATTAATATGTTCAAATTAAATATAAAAAATAAGACAAGTTGATACCTAAAAGGCACTAAATTCCAAATGTCCGAATAGTATGGGGATTGAGAGAAAAGTTAAACCTTTTAATTTTATGGTTTGTTTACTTAATTTTTTGTTGGAACTTGGAAAGTATCGCGCTGGGCACCATCGAAGCGACGACAGATGAGTATAACTAAAGTTTGTGTATGAAATTATAGGGACTGAAACAGTATTTTACCGCGTCTTACATTTTCTGCCTAATATGGGACAAATAATTCTTCGGCACTAACTTGAAGACGAACAAATTATTTGAAGGTAGCCCACAAACTTCAATATGTAAAAGGCCCAACCTAGTGCTTATTTTATTATCGGTTTGAAATAACTCTCAATCATTTAACATTAAATGTTTATACTCCTAATAATATTCAGGTGTTCGAACCTAGACCTCAAGAAATAAGGCTTTTTAACCTAAAAATCACCCTATGAATTAAATATTACATGTCAATCACCGTTTCCGAAATATTACTCGATCTAACACTCATTTTTAAGAGAGAGGAGGCGCACATGACCAAATGCACCTTACCCAAAAGGGAGGTGAGACACGTGCTATGAAATGCACCTTCCATGGGTATTTTTGAAGGTGCGTCCTATGGAATTCGCCTCCCGATTTCGGCGGTTTTTGATTCGTTTAGGGATGTTTTAGGTTTAGAATTTGTGTTATAATGGGTTTAGGGTTTTCTAATTAATTTTATAGGTTTAGAATTTAGGCCTAGAGAAGCGCATCATATAATACAAAAACTTAGTTCATATACATACATAATAAAAAAAAAACAAAATAAGATTCAAATAAATAATCAAGAAACAATAAATGAAAAGATTACAATTTTATTAGATTTATCGAGATTACAATTTTATTAGATCTATCGATGTCTCCTTGAATGTGTTACTCAAGGTGGTGGTCGTATAGTTCGAGGAGGGTTTCTTCTTATATGCTCCTCCTCCTCTTCACTCTCATCGTCGTCGTCGTCGTCCTCATCCTCGTCGTCGTCTTTCTCATCGTCATCATCACTCTCAATAATATTATCTCAATAAGGGTTGAATTCCGATGTATGACCTCTGTAGAATAAGGACCCTAGAGGTGTCTGACTGACCATCCCACCACTCGTTGAGAACCATAAAAACTGTGAAAAACCATAAATCGATGTTTGTGATGCATACTGCGGGTGAGGAGTTTGTGGTGGAGGACCACCTGCAAAATAATTCACGTAGGAACTAAATGTTGGATCAGTAAGCATAGTCGAAAAATATCTGTCAGTGGGTGTCATAAAACCCTGTGGGCTCTGTGTGTAGCCATGCGATGGTGGCATATGAACCAACATATATGGCATCTCAACTGGTATATGTGACATCTGGACCGGCTGTGGGGGCGTCTGAAAGTGAGGCGGTATCCCCATGTAAGTTAGAGGGTTAGGGATGTAAACCGGTGTCGTTGGTTGCTGGTGTGATGGTTCCGGTGGCATAGTTGAGGACGACCCGAAAGTACCTGCTCTTCATCCAATAGTGGGGGGACGATGATGTTATGACATCGGACGTTTTTGTTGGCGACGATGTATTTGCCTCCTTCATACTTCCTTTGAAAGTAAGAATGACTCCCAGTTTGCGTTGAACCATTCAATATAGCCAGGTGAAATCATGCAACCAGTTTCTGATATATAATGTCGATGGGGCAAGAGTTGATGTCAGTTCTCCCACATCGCCAACCAGTCTCTATGTTTCACCAACCACTTGACCTCTTTCTTGCCTCATCTATCGACATTATGCATATTGTTGATGTTTCTTGGTGTTTTTGGAATATATTGTGTAAAACCAAATTGACGAAACACACGATCAATCAGATACCACTCAGTAATAGCATAACAAATAAGGGCACAACTGACACCCATACATCCAATAGCTCACTCAAGTTAGGAGTACCTTATATCAGTATAGTTTCTTTATTACCATATTTTATTCTGTTAAGTTGAATGTGAACATTATATTTGTTGAAATAAAATACAATGATATATATCATGATCAAATAATACAATATGCTTTAAAATTATTTAAAGAATAAATAGTTTTGAAATTACTCATATATATATATTATCAAATTTTGACACTGTCAATAATAACATATTATTTGTTCAAGATAGTCTTCTTTATAAAGATGTAAAAAAAATTATAATATAAGATTACTATTATTAATAATATTAAATAGACCCAATTTTACTAAAACAATGCATTTAGATATCTTATATTTGTTTAATTTTGTCTTTATATTTTATATTCTATTCGATAAACTATATTTATAAAACTTTAAATAGATTAAATTTATTTAACAAATTGTTGAGTGTAAAAAACCTGTCAACTATGAAATTTATGTTTGAAATTTATTAAATAGATTACTATATTAGTTTTGGTACCTAAACTTTCATATTTTTTTCAAAACTTAAATGTTTAATTTTGAGTTGGATATTAAAATGAAACAATCACTAAATTTTTTAATGACAGTATTAAATCGAAATAAAAAATAAACTTTAAATATAATTTTAAAAAAAGTATTAAAATAGATAAAAACTAATAGTTTAATTACTATAATTTAGTAACCGTCAATTGTGTGCCATATGATTCAATTGGTTCCACCCAAATATATTAGTTCAAGTTTGCATTATTTTGCCTAACGGCCGGTTGCTTGGCATGCAATTTGCCACGTCTCAGATTGTGGCATACCTTGCACCATACTCAAGTGATAGACTAGACTATTAATGACATTATGGTCACATGCCATTGTAAATCAATAAAAACAACGGTTTTTTCTAAGTAGAGTTATAAAATGATTATTTAATTATTTATATATTTAAAATTTGTTTTTTTATTAATAAATTGATAATTGTTTATGTTGGGCAGTAATTTATTGACTAGGATATGTTAAAATTATATTTAATGAAATCTATTGACACCGTCATTACCTTCTAACACTGATTCGATAATATAATATTTATAGCATTAGTTCAATGATATAATATAATTTTAAGATCATCACACTCAATCAACAACACCCTATAATTTTAAGATCTTCAAATAGATTTATCTAATAAAAGTTAAACCCCGTTAAACACTTAATGACTTAATAAAAAAAAAAAAACTCAAGAGTTGGGATGGACCGTTGAAAATGAAGCCACAACCCTTTCCTATGTATCCAATGAAACAACACAACACTTAAGACCAAAAACAACTACCTTGACTTATCTAGATTTAAGAGAGATTTTATTTAACTATACCAATCATTCCATTTTTTTCTAGGGTTTGGTAGGAAGGAACTAAGCCTACTGAATTGATCAATAATAATCTTATGAATTATAAGTTTTAATTTGGTATATCATCCATGGAAGCTACTGCTTTCTTATACATAGATAATAAATACTAATTAGTGTTGCATTAATATTGATGCTAACCAAATAATGTATCCCCGTATGATTATTAGATCAAGACACCCAAACCTTAATTAATGGAGGCAAGTACAATTAATTTGTCTGGTTTCAGTTCTTGTATATCGATGGACATAGACGTAGAAATTTGTGTCGGGGCGCAAACATAAGAAATTATATTAAAACTTTAGGGGTGCGAGATTATAAAATATCAGGGGTATAAATTAAATAATTCATATAAAATAAAAAAAATCTAAAATATAATAGATTTTAAAATTTTTAAGGTACGACCACACTCTAACACCCTTCGATCCATCCCTGTATATCCTAATCCACCTATCTCACATATTTTTCAAACAATCATATAAAAACCATACATTTGCTTCAGTTAATCTTTCATTACCTAATCCAAAATATTATAGTTATTGGTTAAGTTGAGCGTTCGGCCGTCCATTGAATCCATCATCTTCTACCTTCAATTCTATCGACACTTATTATAGATGTATTATTTTATTTATAAAATATTTTAAAGGTGACAATGAATTAATTTAATTTGTTGATGAATCGATTATATGAGTTCATTATTTTTTTAATTTATAAATTTATATAACGACTTGGTGAATTTTTTTTAAAAAAAATAGATATATCAATACATTTGATAGAATCACGTGTGCTATGAAAAAGGTGAAAATTCCATGAGATTCTTGGAAAGCAATCAAAAATCATATATGTAAGTAATATAATTATATGAATCAATTATTTCTATCTCACAGGCAGTTATAAACTTAATCGACATCTTGTATGTAGCTGTAGCCCTATAATTATGATCTATCACATACTTGAAAATTATTCATATATTGACCTATAATTTTGATCTCTGACTAATTAAAGAAACAAGTTACCCTCCCCTTCTGGCACACCAAAAGAAGAACAGTTCCTGTGAAGGAGCTCTTCTATCATCTGCAGTGCAATTCTCTCTTCTTCATCAATCTCTCCTCTAAGATCAGTAGTCTCCGTCAACCCTTGTGTTTTGGTATTGGTAGAAACTTGAGCATTATTCCCTTTTCCAAGCTGGACAGTCATGACCCAGTTGGAGTCCGAGGTGTTCCCTGCCCGCTTTTGCCACACGCCGATGTGTGAATTCTCTGTGTCCAGCCTTAGACAAGTCATGGAAGGAGATGGCGCCTTGCTGCATTTTCTAAGCTTTGCATGGAGAAGCTCAGATAGCTCACTTGGAGGTGATGGATGGAAAGAGCTTTCAGTGCCTTGCTGGTGATCTCCAATTGGTGTTGTTTGTGATGTGGGGAAGTTCGTTTTCGCATTCCTCCCACTCATTAAGATTGCAGCTTGATCATACGCTCGGGCTGCCTCTTCAGCTGTTTCAAATGTACCAAGCCATACCCTTCTCTTTCTGCAACAAAATATTATAGTATATCAAAAGATTCAGGACAATACACTGAGAAAAGCTTGTATAATAGACTTACAGTAAAGGGTGGCGAATTTCAGAAACCCAGGAGCCCCATTGTCGCTGCCTGACACCTCTGAACTTCTTTGATTGCACCATAATTAGGAAACAGATAGATTGGTTTGAATCTGAAACAGGCAAGGATAAAAGCAGGCTCTAAGAGAAGAAAATCCACCATACATAGATGAACAAAGCACATGACATGATCAGAGGATATATATAGATATTTTCTTTTCTTTTTTACTGAAAAGATGAATTGTCGGCCAACTGAGAGGAGTGTACTAGGAAGCTCGTAATTAAACCTTGAGAGCCTACCAAGTAAATGACTGTGGCTTACCTTGCATGGTACTCCCTCAGCAACTGCTTCCATGCGATGCATAGTTTAGAAAACTACATTGATGGGACACAACTTTTTTTCATCCATGACACTCAACCGACGATTACTCTTTATTTTAAATGATCATTACTAATATTAATGAAGAGTAAAGAGTAACAAAGATGATTATCCAAGCAAATTAATGATCCAGGCAACGTAATCGTGAGAGTTTATGAGCTTCACGTAGAGTGAAGCTAATTATTAATGTAGGCCAAGGTAACATGCGTCGGCATCAGCTGCTAGGATAAATGTCCACTGCTCAATTATCTTGGTTCTTACAAGGATTCTCTGAGTTCAGAGAAGTCAAAAAAAATCTTGCATAGTATATACATGAGGATTTTGAAGATCAAAAACTTACCACTCACCAAGTAAGATAGATTACGAATTGATGCACCTCCACGCACGATTTTGGGCCATATATAATTTCAGACCTTAATTATGCATGACTCACCAAATGCTGCGCTATCTGCTTAGAACTGTGGCAAGGCTTTATATAGAACTTGAACGTATATAACTTTATTTTAATGGTATAGTTAATGATATTATTATCAGTTTGTTTCACATAGCTAAGACCATATAACCTAAGACAACTGAATTTTCGGTTCAAGGAGCTATTGATATAATACTAATAGACTTAACTGGAAGCAGTTAGATTAAATCTTCAAGAAGCTAATGGAAGTCTCTCAAAAAGAAACTACCACTGTGGAGATACGCCTCTCTCCTAGTGATTTTTAGATACAGCTTGTAAAGTTTTATCCTTTTGTGCGGTACAAGAACTGGAGGTTATATGGAAAGACTAGATGGTTAGCTTTTGAATATATTGCGACGAATGCATGTCGTGGCTGAATAAGAATCACTAACACCCAACTCAAAAGCACATTAAAAGAGTTGATTAGGTCGGAGATTATCAATCTTGCTTTGATCACTGGTCTTCACATTTTACCGGTACAGTTCCCTTACAAAGACCATTATAACTTAACTTTCATCTCATCTGCCAATTCTCTTAAATTGATAATTTTTTACTGGACTGCCACCCATCTCATCTGCAAATGTTTCATTCCAATCTCAAATTTTATATATAATCATATAATAATGTATCCTGTCGTCGCGTGAGAAACAAGGAAACTGCTGGGCTCCTTGCTACTAATTGCAATATTGATGATGAGGAAACATAGGGCCACCAGTACAGGTAGACGGTGAAATGTCAAATACCAGAGCAAAGGCATCAGCTTCAGCTCCCCCCATAAGCCTAGGAACTGAAAGACCTCCCTAAATAAATAAATCATAGATTTCTTAATTATCCCATGTGCCGCTTGTGGTCCTTTTTTTCTTCTTTCTTTCTTTCCCTGGTTGTTGCCTTATGATTTACCAACCATTTCTATGGTTGGCTGAGCCAAAAAGAAAGAAAAGAAACGATTTCTATCGTGGAGTCATCGAGGCAAGGGGCTCTAGGAGAGTATTTCCTGATATGGATGGTGAGTAAAACCGAGATTCATGTGATTTTAACTTTGGGTTATTACTTGGTTTTTTGAGTTTTTCAGACGCACCTATACTGTAACATTCATAAAGTTTTTACAACCTTCCTGGGACAGGAATGGCTAAAGATCTTGTTTCGTAAAGAGGTCATTTAAGACTGCATTTATATATATATATATATATATATATACACATACATACATGTATGTAGAGGTGAGGGGCATCTCATTCCAGAACTTGAATGCAGCAAAATTGAATTTTACTGTAAAATAACTACACTTGATACAGTCACGATAGAAATACATACATATGGTACATACTTCAATATTCAATATACTTAGCCGCTTCGCTGCAGTTGTAATTGCATAAACATGAAGTGAAGTGCCAAGTAGATGATGAGAAATTTTAATTGTTGTCAATCGAAAATTACCTTGGAGGTAAGCTTTAAGGTAAGCCCAGAGCCATGCCTTGTTTTTAGTTTACGTTGGTAGCATATAGACGTCGTCAAGATTTGGAAGAAGTTCATTCATCAAGAGGAAAAACAAGCAGAATGTCCTAATGGTAGTAATACTTGTACGATTCATGTTTTCAAGTTGCAGTCATAATCTGGAAGGTGTTTGAAGGTAGCACAAGAATTAAACAGATGAATCCTGACGGGTATAAAAACATGGGACATTTTTCAGTTGGAGAAGACGGCATGGCAATTGCCACCAAAGTCAAGTTTCGAATTCTCTGTACAGGGTCCAGTGTGCTTGCTTAAGATCCATTTACGGCCTGCTATTTATCTCCAAAATCTCTCAAGCATCATTTTTTTTAAATATTTATGATATTTTAATTTAAAATTTTAAAAATATAAAAAAAAAATTAAGTATAAATAACGTAATATGTTATTTATTATTTGTATTATAATGTTGTTATTATTTTAAATTAATTTTTTTAGTGAAAAATATATGATATAAATGAAATTTTTATATATCATAAATTTAAAAATTAGAATTGCAGTGGGTGACTAAAACGGAATAAAAAATTAAGTTTAGTGAAGAATTAAAAAATGTCAGTTTGATTATCAAAACGGAATCGCAAGAATAGTTGAGTGACTAAATATGTAATTTAACCTTGTATTTTTTTAACAGAGTTAACAGTCAAGGATAAATGAAGTAACGATTCAAACTTTATGGACAAACATTTTGAAAAATACTTTAGGAGATAACTCGGTACAAAATGCATAATTTAGAGGACAATGATACATTTTTTTTATTAATTTGAGTAAGTACAAGACAATATATATTCAAACATATCGACATTGAACGCTCACATCTTTGGCATCTATAGTGCTCGAATCTAGGTCCTCAAGGAATAACAACAATTCATTTACTACGGAGGTCACTTGATTTGTGCAGGATAATAATACATTTAAATCTTATTATTCGATTTTTTTGGATTAATTTTTTACTTTTTAATTGTGTGGCCCTTATATGATTATAAGTGATCATTTTCCCGTGTTAATGATTATGAGAAAACATCCTAATTATGTGTTTAATTTATGAATCTAATTATAAACTTTAATTGCAGTTTAAAATATTTTTCTTTATTAGTAAAATTAGGTGTTTTTATTAAAAATTAAACAAATATGAAAAATATTATACTAACAATTCAAACCGTTTATTTGCACCCTTAACTGGTGCAAATCAGGTATGGACCCACCTAACATTCAAACCGTTTATAAACTACCAGTCTTCTACACGTAGCAAAGCAAAGTCCCTCAATCGCTTCCCGATTCTTTTCCGAGTCATGAAACCTACTCCAGAACCTCTCAAAGAAGATTTTCCATGGAACCAAACCACACCCCAACTCTCCCCTGACTCGGTCCCAACTCACCCGGGACGGCACCACCATGCTCAAAGGAAAAAAGCTCAAGCTTCCCGATCGACTCGGCAGTTTAGTCGCCGGTTTCGAGGACAAGGATGGTGATAGCGGAGGATCTGGTTCGGCTTTGGATTTGGGTGAAGAGCTTGAGATTATTCAGCCAAACGGATTCGGGTCCGATCGTGAAAGTGAAACTGATGATGAAGGTGGTGAAGTTCAAGAAGAGGCATTGGTGAAGAGGAATTTGGAAGTGGATGAAGAATTGGAACATCACGGGCGTCAGCCGAGGCACCAAAAAGACCGGTCGGATCATATTTCGGTCATAAAAACAATTGAAGATGATGAGAAAAGGTCTGATGTTGACTACGAGGTGAGAGATTTAACTGGTATTAGTCTTTTTGTTTTATTTCATCTTCTTTTAACATCAAATTATGGCTCCTTTTAATAATCTTCATCGTTATTTTCCTTTTTTGTATAATTTAGATTTCTCAAAAGGTGATAAATGTGGGAAAACTGCAAAGAATTGTTAGCACTGGGCTTCCTGGTGGTGGGAATTTGCGTCCAACGGTTAGGAAGGTAAATTTCTCAACAAAAAAAAATAGTTTCTTCATTTGATTGCTAGTGTTGAAGTTAATGGAAACCAGTACGTACAGTCATAATTGTGTGAAAAAAATTTCAACTTACTGAGATTTGTACATTTCACAGGAAAAGGAAAGAGCTTGATTAGTTCACATTTAATATTCAAATATTCAGTACACGTATTTACTGTCTTTGAATGAAAATTTCTTGCAGCTGCTCCTAGGTTACTTGCCTCCATCTCGGGACTTGTGGGAAAAGGAGCTCATTGAGAATCGACAAAAATATGCTATGCTGAAAGAAGAGCTTCTTCTAACTCCTGTAAGATACTGATTATGATGCAGGATTTGCTTGCTGAAGAGGTCCTTTGTAATATAGTTTACCATAAAATATCTTAGATGTTGAATGGAAGTGCATTTTAGGCTTTAGGTAGTATTTTATAAGTTCTATTGAACTAATCTTAATATCAAATCTAGTCAGAACTTGCAAGGATTAAAGAAGAAGCACTCCACTCTGATGAGCATAACAATGCGTATAGTGGTACCAATGGACCACTTATACGGCACAAGATTTCCCACGAAGATCACCCTTTGAGCCTTGGTAAGGCTAGTGTTTGGCATCAATACTTCGAGGTAAATCTCAGTTCATACGGCATCAACCTTTGATTGGTTGATTATTATCCTTTTATGATATAAGTTTGCAAATGTTTACCATGATTGATGCATCGGTTTCCAGCATATAGAAATTGCAGAACAGATTGACCGTGATCTGCAACGCACACATCCTGCAATGAAATTCTTCTCAGGAGAGTCATCATTCAGCAGGAGACACAGGGTATGCCTTTTCGCTTCCTACATCCATGGTGTATTTACTTGTCACCACAATATTTTCCATCTATTAGCAGACCAAATTTAAAGATATAGGATGTATTTATGAACTAACAAATACATGATCAACCATCTACATTAACACCTATTGGGGTTTGAGGTCTCTCTCTGTGCTGCGATATGTTTCGGTTTACAGGAATCAATGAGGAATATTCTCCTCCTATTTTCAAAACTCAATCCAGCCATTCGTTATGTCCAAGGCATGAATGAGGTCTTGGCACCAATATACTATGTATTTAGCTCAGATACAGATGTGCAGAATGCAGTAAGAAACATGCTTCATTCTTGCTTTCCTTGACTAAAGATCACTTACGAAAATTTGTCATATCATACTTGGTCAATAATGGCAACAAGTTTATTTGCTAAGGTGATCAAACCTATGACTGAAAAAGAATCTTAGTTGCAGCAAAAGAACATGCAGTTTCTGAAAATTCAAGCAAATAATTGAGACTTAAGAGCTTTGTTGTAATTGGAGTTATATATTAATTTAATTCCATTATGCAGTCTAATGCAGAAGCAGACAGTTTTGCTTGTTTTGTCCGGCTCTTGAGTGACTCAGTGGATCACTTCTGTGAACAATTAGATAATAGTTCTGTGGGCATCCTTTCTACACTTTCCCGCTTGGCGGAGTTACTGAAAGCCAATGATGAGGAACTGTGGCGTCATCTTGAATTTACATCTAAGGCAAGTTTAATGGAAGTATGAGGTGTTCTTTATAGGGAGTTCAATTACTCGATACATACCGTATGCATGTTTCTTCATCCTTGTTATTCGTTTTGATTTCTGCTAAGGTACCCCTTCTGCATACTCCTATTGCTTATAGCATGTATATGTATAATGAATGAGCAGGTTAAGCCTCAGTACTATGCATTCCGGTGGATAACATTGCTACTAACTCAAGAATTCAATCTCCAATCTATTCTAAGAATCTGGGATTCCCTTCTGAGTAATCCTTTTGGTGTCCAGGTCGGTTTCCCTTTCTTTATCCCTGTGTATCAGCTTTTGTAAATTTAAAGAAACACTTTTTCGTTACAACAAACTATCCCTTGCTTTGTGCAGGAAATGCTTCTACGTGTATGCTGTGCCATGCTGCTGTGTGCGAAAAGCAGGCTTTTGAGTGGTGATTTTGCAGCAAACTTAAGGCTATTACAGCACTACCCCGATATTGATATAGAACACCTTCTAAAAGTAGCCCAGGATCTTAGTCCAGACACCTCCTCGTATAGTCTGACTTCGTAAATTCATACCTTATCCACTCTTGCATATAGAGCTTATCTCTTGACATGCTTTGCAATACTGAAATGGTATTGGTCAATGGCGCGGCCGATGATCTCATCTGGCCAAGAATCCCCTGAAATTTCCTACGAACAGATCACCAATCCTACTGTTTATTCTTAAAACCATATTGTTTCTTTCATTATTATTATATTTGTAATTATCTTAGTAACGACCAAGTAGTTTATACGGAGTTGACGGGCTTTTACTTTCCCCAGCTGTGCATAGTTCAAGATATTTTAAAATATGCTAGATGATCTTCCATCACACTAAATAATAATAATTTGAAGTTTAAATTTCAGATACTTGAATGCCTAAATCATAATCTGCCAACCCATTACTCCTAATATGTTTCACTTGCCAAGTTACGTGAATTGTACTCTACCCTTTCAATTCCTTCTAAGACCGAAATATGTTCCCTGTGGTAACTGGAAACCCCATTTTCTAATTCCACGAAGCTTTGTTGTCTAAATTTAGGGTAAACTATGCTGATAGTCCCTTTTGTTATCGGTCTGACCGACTTTGGTCACTGAAAAAAATTAAGGGAAATTATACCTTACGTTATCGGTCTGTCCGATTTAAGTCTCTATGCTATTTATTAATTTTGTTTAACCCCTTTTATTTTAAGTTCATTTTGTTGAAGTCAATAACATGGCTAAAGGACTAAAATTGAACAGACCGATAATATTAGATACTGAAATAATACGAACCGATAATGTTAGGGACTTAAAACGGACGGACCAATGACGTTAGTGATCATTTTCACTTAATTTTTTCAGTGACCAAAGTTGGTCAAACAAAAAACGTAGGGGAGTATCGGCATAGTTTATCCCTAAATTTATTATTGTTGCCTGAAAAGTACGTGCAAAACCCAAAGTCCCGCCATTGACTTGTTTGTATACGACTTTATTCGGTTGATGGAGCAAGCAACTTGCGGAAAACTACAGCAAGTGGATTCCATCGGTAACCATTGTCGACCAAAACCTCTTTTCTTGGGTAAATCATGACCGTAAGATAAAATATGATTTATCTGGTTGCTTGCTGCTAGACGGCAAGCATGTGCCAACGAAGCTACAGAGAGCAGCCTTTATTTTTCATTTGTAATCTCTGATAAATTAAAATAAATTATAAATTAAACATAAAATCAAACTTGATTCGATTCAAATAATCATCCTTTTTAAATTTGAGAATCATAAATTGTATAATTAGATCACATTTCCGTTAATCAATTTCTAGTATTCAATCTCATGGCGTGCAAATTTAACAACTAAATTTGAATATTACAAACCCATCAATATAGAATGATTTATAAATAAAAAATTATTATTTTTATTTTAAAATAATAATAAAAAATCATCAAAGCTGTATCCCCATTAGTAGCATATTCATTTTTAAATTCGCAGTTTCTGACACCGTTGAAAAATGTTCGATTTTTTCACAAAAAACTAATTAACTTCTATTTACAAAAAATGGAATTTAAGAAAGCAAATGCATCAGCTATCCTTAACCGATTTTACAGATAAACAAACATTAAAATTATTACCAACAACCCTAACAAACAAACAAACGGATGTAATTCGGTATTAACACCTCCAAATCCAGACGTTAATCTCTAACATAGACATGGATTTCGAAATCCCAACTTGGTAAAAAAATACAAAAACATAAAAATGAAGCGTCCGGATCACGCGCTGGCGGAAAAGGATATTGGGTGGCCATATAATTGATGTCATCAGCACGGGGTTTGGTATTCTCGTCGGGGCATTGCCGTGTAGTGCACGAGCAGCGGTTAAGAGATCCCAACAACGCCACTCATCCCTTTGCCTTTCATTTTTTCATTACACCCATTTTTACAGAAAATATATATATATATATATATATATATATATATATATATATATATATATTAAAAGCCCACCAATCAGAGCTTCCTTTTCTTTATAGAGATATTGGCCATCTGATCCCCAATATTATTTTCAAATTTTCAGACTAAGTTTATGTTATAATAAACCATCATTCTCTCTCCATCATTCTATTTTGTTTTTCCATTGGGGTTTGAGATTTCGGTTGGAAAAATGGTTTCGATGTTGAGCTCTCAAGGAATGGTGTTAGCCACAGCTATGGCAGTCTCTGGCACAGTAATTCTACTTGCTTTTCGTCTTCAGAAATCTTTGGATCAAATCTCCCTGCCTTCTCAACAAGTCCCCCGTTCTTGCATATCTTCTGGTACATATCTATGCAAAACGATTACATGAATATGTTTTGAACATAGTGTTTACATAGTTATTTATTAACTTTTTTTTGGGATTGTTTTAAAGAAGGGAAGAAGAAGAAAAAGAAAGTGCACTTCGCGGAGGATGTGATGGATCCAAGGACTGATGGTTCAGAGTTCAGGAAACAGCCGAGGAATCGGGTTAGAATCAACAGTTCAGCGGCGTCGGCTTTGAATTCAACACCAAAGTTCAAGAAATTTGGTGGAGGTAACGATAGAGGGATTCCTGCTAATAGACTTGCTCTGTACAATGGAATTCTCAGGGATCGTGTCGTTCAACGATTGGCTTACTCTTACTGAAAAACAAATTAGGTGAAAAAAAAACACAGATTTTGATTTTTTTAACTACAGTTTGTGTCTGTAGTTTGTAATTTTGTGAATAGTAGAGCTTTTTTTTCCCAGTGTAATTATGTAGATTTTTCTCTCTAATTTTATACAAAGTTATTTTTATCTATTGTGTTCCTTTCATAATTCCGTTCATGGTTATCCTTCTAACATCTCCAACATTTAAATATAGTTGTTTCAGTTTTAGTTAAATAAAAGTTATGAATCATATGATTATGATAACAATTAGATGTAACAATTATGCAATTGACAACTTTTGGGGTGAGTCTCGGTTCAAATCCCAACTTGAACCTCACAAAATATTTAAATTATTCAAATATTAATGTCACAACAAATAAATAAATAAAGAGGAGGATCACTGGAACTGAAAAACAAAATAATATATAGATTATTAAATGTATCAAAATTTTATACATAGCCAACAACCAGTTGGTCTAGTGGGATGAGATGTTATATCTATTAAGTAAAATCAGGGTTCGAATCATAACGATTGTGAATAGAATAAATTGGGTTTGGAGGTTCGCCCTTGTCTCTACAGTACCCGATCCAGATTAGTCGGTAAATAGATCGGATACCGGTAATTATACCCAAGATTCTGTAAATAGATATAGAGTAAATTGAATTTAATGTGACTCTAATTGATCCCATTATCATTGTAATATGAAAAAACATTTAAATACTTTATATAATATTTTTTTAATTTATAGATAAATATAGATCACTTATTTTTTATCTTATCCAAAGTTATGGGGTTTATCAAGAACACTCGTCTTCTTTCCTCGTCTTTTTTATGTTTATTTTTCTCTTAGTTTTGAAAGCTATATTCGTGAAGGCGGTCTCTTAATTAAAATTGACTTGTTTTCCTATAATTAATTAAATATATTTGTCGCTAATTTTTTAATATTTACTAATTACGCCCCTAAAATGCACTAATAATCGAGGTGCAAAACAAGTCCAAAAGAATTATGAGTAGGTTTTCCAATGAATAATGACCCAATAATCAGGGCCTAATTACGCGATAATCAGCGGCCCTTGTCTTGTCCCCAACACGTTTGAGCGCTGATTAGACAAGCCATGTGAAAATTTTCATACATCAACCGATCACATTTCTGCAAATGGAGAGGTATCAGTTAAAAATTATCAATTTTTCAATTTTAGAATTTAAACTTTAATTTTTCCCCAAAATCATATTTAACATTTATTTTCTGTTTCGGTTTAATACCCTCGTTAAAAACTTGACGTTAGATTTTAAAAAATAATTAAAAGTTTATGTACTAAACATGTCAAAATTGATTGTTTAAGTATTAAACATGTTAAATTTTTAATGATGATATACTAAAATGAAACAAAAAATAAACGTTAAATATGATTTTTAAAAAATTTAAAAGTTTAGATACTAAAATAAAAAAATTGATATTTTAAATATTAAACGTGTAGTTTACCCTGAAAAAAAGAATGCTTCCATAAAAGGTAACCACATCAATAAAAAGGCACATGACATAACACAATCCCAGGGTAATAGTATAAAGATGCTGATTTAGATGCTTTCCTAGATCCCTTTGCCTAGGGTTGTTGATTAGGTTAAAATCGAATCGAACTTAATTAATCATAACTGAATTAATCAAACTTTGTTTTTCTTTAACCGTTAATCGAACCGAACTTTTTTCCAAACATATTAACCGAATCGAATAAATTTCGGTTAATTTTCGAATTAACCGAATTTTTTTTTAAATTTTCTAATTTATATAAAAATTAAATGTTTTTTAATTAAAAAAAGTTTATAATTAATTTAAATAATATATAATTATAAAATAAAAATTTCAGATAAATTTTTTAATTAATTAATATTGATTTATGTTTAAAAGTTATTGGATCTTAAATTATTAATTGGGTTTTAAATGGTTTGGGCTTAGCCCATATGTTATATATAATATATTTAATATTTTTTAATTAAAAAAACAGTTTACAATTAATTTAAATAATATATAATTATAAAATAAAAATTTTATATAATTTTTTTAATTAATTAATATTTATTTAGGTTTAAAAGTTATTAGATCTTAAATTATTAATTGGGTTTTAAATGGTTTGGGCTGAGCCCATATGTTATATATAATATATTTAAAATTTAAAATTTAATTTTTGTTAATTAACCGAATTCGAACCGAATTAACCATTAACCGAATTCTAAAAATTTTCTTAACCGTTAACCGACCGAACTAATTCGGTAACCGAATCGAATTAACTGAACTAATTCGGTTCGGTCGGTTAACCGAATTAATTCGGTTATTTGAACACCCCTACCCTTGCCCCCTCAGTTACCTCACTAATTAACTTCTTTAAACATTATTCAATTGCCCAATTTTAAATAAAAACAAAAGAGGCAATGGCTTTAATGTTCTTTTACATGTTTTTCTCCCTCTTTTTGTAATGAAGTTGTCCACTATGTATTGCCCTCCCCCCCCCCCAACAACCACCACCACCTCACACATTTAGTCAGAAAAAAAGAGCCAATACTTTTTGCTTAAGTTAACCAGCATTCTCAAATTAACTTAATTAAGATAAATTACCCCATAATTTGATCAAAATCGCATTACTTTTGTTATGAGCTAGATAATTTGAAGGAATTTGAGTGGGTGAGGTAAGCTGATTAGTGGTCTTTATTTTGGCCTAATAAAAATGGAGAGGCTGGCAGTTTGAAGCTAAGGATCTCCGCCATTAAATAACTAAATAATATATGATAATGGGTTTTTGGCCACTTGATTTAGTGGTGATGACGTTCTGTTGATGTTTCCATTAATTTGTCAAACGTTTGGAACAATTCCAACATTACTCTGGGCGAAGAAAATTAATTTAACCATTCAGAACAATTGATAAAGAAAAACGCATATATCGACGAGGTTAGATAAAATATAAGTAGCTTAATATTATTTAATTAAAATTTGAATTTAAATTTTTATGTAAATAGAAAAATCTCCGTTAAAATACTCATCTACCGAACACAGATGTATGAACCAAATCAATTCTTTGAGAACTGAAATGATAAAAGAAAAATTGAAACCCGTATAATCGATTAGTTTACCAACAAAATTAATTTTTGTAGACGGTCCACATTAATTCCAAATTTTTTAGGAGTTGTGTCGACAACTATAGATTAAACATTCTTTCCAAATTGGCTGCAATGTTGCATCATTGCATGCACATGTGTGCTTAAGTGTTTCATATGTTAAAAAATAATTTAATAATTATATTTTAGTTTTAGCATTCATCATTTGTAGGTTATACGAATAACTAATAAAAGTATATAATAACTTCGATTTTGTACCCTAAGAATATGATATATAAACGACGTTAGTTACGGCTAAAAAAGGGGGGTGGCGGAATAACGTCAACGAGTAACATGGCTAAAAATGTTAACTTCACGCACTAATATGGTAAAAACATTTTTTTATAGAAAGCTTATTAAAAATATAAAATTTCGAAAATTATAATGAAGATTTATAAGTATAACGTAAATATAAACAAAATTATAATTATGATATTTTCTTATAATAATTTACACAAAAATTAATCACATAGATCACACAATGACCAAATAAGGAAAATATTAAAAAATCCAATCAAAAAACTTGAACAAAATAAATATACGAACAAATATAACTGCATCGACAAACAAACCACAAAAGAGATGAAGCTACTGAACGCCACCGATAAATCGTAAATCAGAGACAAACGACGTGAAAAAACTATTCACAAATACAAAACGCGTATCTAAATCAACCTGATGGTCCAAAGAAGGGAAAATCATCATGATAACAAATAAGCGTCATCTTCATCAGACGTGGAGATGTCAAATCCAACCCTGAAAAAAAATAAACGAAAACAACGGCAAAAACCGTAAACTACCAAAAGGCGGAGAAAAACGTAACACAAAAACAGAGATAAATGTGTTATAAAGACAGAGAACATGTCACAAATACATAATTATTCTTATTAAAAAACTAAAAAACAAATAAAAAATATCATCATTGGGCGGCAACCAACATCAAAATCGATATCACCACCGGTTAAATAAAATTAAAGAATAAAAAATTATATTGATTAATAAAATGGACACAGATTGTAAAGAAGAAGAAAAAAAGAAAGAGAGAGAAGACGAAGAAAGAGGCTAAATATGGTAAAAGCTTTTTAAGTATTATCTTTTGATAAAATATGTATTCTTTATAATTTTAAAAATCTGTAAAATGCAATTAAAAAATCTTTAAAAATGAAAGCTATTGTACGTTTAAACATTTTTATTAATTATAGATATATTATATTTTTAAGGTAATCATCGAGCTTCGAATTCACACAAAATAAAATAACATAAGTATCTTTAATCACTCTAACAATTAATAATTTTCAAATTTTATTTTTTTATAAATATAAGATGTATACAAGACAATATATGTTCAAAGACTCTCAATTATTTGACAAAAAATCCGCACATAACTATGTCATATGACATAGTCGAACTTGAGACTTAAGAGATAATAACAAATATTTTGACCACTAAAATTAATTTGTTATTACATATTTTTAAATTTATAATAACAAAGATGTTATAATAATAATATCTATCAAACGAACAGCCAATTGATAAATTCTTTTAAGTACTACTAGGTGAAGATATTTGTATATTTTTTTTTTGTTTGTTAAAGTTTCATTAATTTTATTTTGTATTCGTTATACTTCTTGTATTAGTTTTTGACTAAAAGTAGAAAATAAATTTGAGTAGATTTTATAATTACGTATGTTTCTTTTGTAATTAATTTTCTTTGCAATTAAATAATTATTCTTATAGTGCAATTAAGTTATCCTAGCTAATGATTAAATGAATGGTTGTTATCTCTATATGTCTCGAATTTGAATACACTATTGATAATCTTTCAAACAGATATCACTTTATAATTACTCTTAGATTAATTAAAAGTAATTATTCTTATAAATAGATAATAGAGATTATAATTACAAGTTAAGTTGATTTTTCAAACCCTCGTGCATTCTTTTTTCCTTTTAATTAGTATTTTTTGTGATTTTTCCCGTAAATTTTAATTTTCTTTTATCATTTTTATTTGCATGATTCACTATTTGTCATTATCTTATAATAATTGGTATTAGAGTATATCTGAATTATTTGTCTCGATCACAATAATAATATCTCTGAAGTATAAAATTTCGTTGTTGGATCGTAATATTAGATCTATGTTATAGCAAGTGAAGGTGCATACAATTTAAGGGCGCATGAATTTAGACGATGACTTACTATGATTAGACAATACATCTTTAATATTGACGGATGTAAGGATCGAAAGGTGTTATCGTAATTACATTTTCATATTTTGAATGAAATTCTACAAGACGCATTGAACAAAAAAATTATCGTTGTATTGTAGTCGAATATGAAGTGATTGTGTATGTCGCTTACCATATCTAGCAAGTTGCATCTAAAACAGTATCTTTATTTTCGTAGTTTAGCTGAAGGTGCATCTTTATAAATTAATTATGTTTTGTTCTTTGATTCCATCTTGTTCGATCTTTATAGATATATTTTTATATAGTCGAGAACTTCTTATATTTTATAAAATTTATGACTTATTAACATCGCATCATCATAAAATATCTCAAGACTATATGTAATTCTAAGAGAGAGGATCTCATTATTTATGGAATAACTTTAAGAACACATAAAAATCTTGTTGTTATTAAAAAAAAAGGAACCCAATAAAATTTAGTGTTACAGGCCGTAGGATAGAAAACCGAAATGATAGAATATATAATACGGGAAAACAACTAAAAACAGTTAAAAGAGCATAAACCAATTTATCACTGAAAGAATTATTGTTGTTTTTAGAGGTTATGGGTTCGAGCACCAACTATTGTAGCAGGGTGATTGAATGTTCATTGTTAAATGGTTGAGAATATTTAAAACAGGTGCAGAGAGAAATATTACTTTGTAATCACCTTAATTTAATAAAAAATAGCTTAAAAAATTCAGGAAAATTAGTGTAATTGAAAATTATTATGGTTGTGAGTTTTTAATTATTTTCAGCATAGACTCTAAGTATGTTTATAATCCAGGACCTTAAGTTTCTTGAGATAGTTTAATTTATATAAACTTAAATTAGCTAAAATTTATAAATTCAACAACAATATTTGATAGGGTAATACCAGTTGGTCTAGTGGGATGAGACACTATGTTCTTTAAGCAATATCGGGGTTTGAATCCTGACGTTAACGAATGGAGCAAACTGAATTGTGAGGGTCGCCCTTGCCTCTACAATACCCGATCTGGATTAGTCAATCATAGATCGGATACCAGCGATTAATTAAAAAAATAACTTATATATATATAGTATTTTTTTTAACATTTTGGATATGTTTTTTGGTTTTCTCTTAATATTATCCTTTTAAATATTTTGTAGTTTCATGTAATACTAAAGGCGCGTTTAACTTTTTCATCAAAATTTAGTGACATTCAGCGAGTAGAAAATGCTGTTGAAATGAAAATCAAATCTTGCTTAGCTTATCCTGTTCTTTGATTGGCATTGAATGCTGGATCACTCACAAAAGTACATTGAATGTAGGTGAAATTTGCAGATTGTGTCCACTGGACAAATAGAGAGGATCAAGTTTTACTTCTTAAGAGTACCAAAAGCAAGCATGATCTGGGAACCCGGAGACATGTATAGGGCATGATAGCTTCTTTAATAAACAAAATAGCTGCATGGACTCATTTGATACGGGTATTTTGAGCAAAACATCCCGCGTGTCAGCCGGCTGCCAACGCCTCAAATGTTGAGGATGGTAAGATAACCCATCTTCTTATAATAAACTATTGCTCCACCTACTGAATCTTGATCAAACACAAGGATCAATAGCATATATATTTTCACATTCATCTGACCATTTTCCGATATCACAAACGCATGCAATGAAGGCAATCGAGTGAATCAACTTAGGATCTCCTTCACATGAAGCATCCTTTCCCGAATCATTGCTCGTCTTATTATACACTGCAATTTGTACGAGTATATATGTCATTTCTCACCTTATTTTCTTCTTTTTATTTAATGAATTAATAGTATATAATTTTATATAATTTAAACGAATCAGACCATATATATATTATTATTATTAATAATATATTTTCATTTAATTCATCAAAGATGCATAAAATTTTGGTTTTTTTTATAAAGTATACAAATGGTGCTTTGATTATAGGGTATTGCTTTATTAAGTCCCTTGACTATTCAACGTTACAAAATTATCCTTTAACTATAAAATGTTACATTATTAAGTCCATCGACTATTAAAAGTTATAAAATGGTCATCAGATTATTCATTATATTCCCAACTCGTCCTTTTTTTGTTAAAAATTGGCGGTTGCCTAAGTTGTATGTTAATATGATGACTCTGATATGGTAGTCGTTTGAGATTCTAGAATCATATTTTATCGTATCACAGTCAGTAGGTTAACATTCAACTCAGAATACCATCAATTTTTTAACAGAAAATGACGAGTTCAGAACATAATAAATATTTGAGTGACCTTTTTGTAACTTTTAATAGTTGAGGGACTCAATAAAATGACACTCTATAATCAGATGATTATTTTGTGATTTTTAATATTAAAAGGATTTAATGATCATGATACAGATACGTGGCAGAGCAGTCGAATGAATTTTTAATTCGTCAGAAAATAATTGATACCTTTTTAAACCTAAAAAAATCTAATCTTTGACCCGAAGCCAACCAAAAGTAGCAACTTGAGTCCATACATTCTCCCCCACTTGGCAACAAACTCAACTCCCAGTCCCTCTTTTGTCCATTAAAATAAACAAAAAGATAGGATCCCGACCCTTGGGTTGGATTCATAGTACCAAACCAAGACATTTCGTTTCTTAGCTTCCTTCAAATTGCCAATATTCCTCTCTCAAATGTCATTTTTTTACTTCAATTAAACACTTGTTTCCCCTGGTATTCGCTGAAATAATATCTCAACTTGATATATACATATATCACTTGAATCAAAACGTAAAGACGTGGATTAATATACAAAAAGAGCAAGCGGGGTTTGCATTTGCTCAATAAAGACATAAAATCTGGTCGGAATTGATTGGCGACCTCCATGATTGATCCACTGGAAGAAAAAAAAAATGTTTGAGCCGATCCGTTAGGGGATGAAATGGTTTGAATGGTTGGCTCTTCTGACATTCAGTTATCGCATAAGCATTAGAGATAAGCCAGGCTATACTGCAACTTGTTATGCTATCTTCTGAAACGACATGATGGACCATCAGCTGCAAATTGTAATGTGATTGTTATAACCCCTCTTCTTTTTTCTATAGTATGGTTGTTCAACTTGATCATGTTATTTACATTTTTACGCTGAGGGAGCACTGTATCTGGCGTTATTAATTTAAAACCCCCAAATATTCATTAGTTAGGAAAATACTCTCATCAGTCATTATTTGAAAAAATACTTCATAAACTGTCTGCTGCTGAAGATTACATCGAGTTCTGTAAAACGCGATTAAAAGGACATTGCTTTCTTTAAAACACGAGATCTAATATTAAATTTAAGAAAATACCTCGCATTAAACAAAACACAAGGTCAAAGAGAAATTCATTCATCAGATTATATCAAAACAAACTTGCTTTCTACAAAAAGCAAGTTTCATTAACAACACATATGTAAAGCACATAAAAAAATTGCACATCAATTAAATTTGACAAAAATAATACTATAGGGACTAGAGATGTAAATTAATACACTTTAACTTCACGAGTTTAAAGATCTAACGATGTTAGTTTATATAGGCATGGTAGACTGTTTAGACTATGTTTGTTAGCAATGTGGGATAAAAGAACATGAGTTCTTCTACCTTTTTCTCATGTAATTTTTAGTTTTTTACTTGATCTATTAAATTTTATTATTAAATTACACATGAGCTAAAATTAAATATTTTGATAAATTTATTTTTAATTAAAAGTTAATTTTTATTAACATTAAAGATACAATAAAATTACATGAAATTCATGTATTTGTCAGAATATGCCAATTTTTTAATTAAAAGTTAATTTTTATTAACATAAACTTTGTCAAATTCTTTCATAAAATTTTCCTGTATCTTTAATGTTAATAAAAATTAATTTTTAATAAAATTAATTTAACAAAATGTTTAATTTTAGTTCATATATGACTTAAGTAAAAATAAAAAATTACATGAGAAAAAAGTAAAAGAATTTATGTTAGCATTTATCTCATTTTGCTAACAAACATAGCCTAAACACTTCACTGTGCCTATATAAACTATCACCACTATGCCTATATAGTCGATAAATTTTTTCCCATTTTGAATAAATGAATTAGAACCATTCAAAAAAAATCGAAACCAATATATATATATATATAAGAGTTAACATTTTCTAAACCTTCAATTCAATGATTCTAACCATTTCTTCACTCTTTTAAAAAAATCAATCGGTCAAAAATTATATTTGGTTTGCTGTCATTTATTGGACCTACATAAGATAGATTCATAAAATATGATCCCTTCCCATTCTTTAAAAGAATGAGCTAATCAAATTCATTGTACATAATTCTCCATTTATCTTTAACGCAACCCATTTGCCTATTTAGGCCCCATTTTCTTGTTTTAAGCTTTTATTTATTTTGTCAAATCAAAGTAACGCAAGGTAATGAGGTTCAACCACTTTATATTATAATTATTTTTAAAATTTACTCTCTCAGTCCCATAATTTATATCGTATATTGATAGTTTTAGGAAGCACATTTGATCAAGGGAAATAACAAAATTATCCTTAAAAGATGATTGATAGATTTGACTGATTTAGTTCGATAGATATAAAAAAGTGAGACATATAAGAGTAAGGAATAAAATATAAGTGTTGTTATTTGTTAACTTTTTTAGTATGACGTTTTGAATTAGAGAATTTTAAAATCAAAAGAGACGCTCTTACTAATACATAGAGAATATCATTTATGTTATATAACATCTTAATAAATTTCTGCTATATATTAAATGTTTTATAAAAATAATAACATGAAATTGAAAATCTAAGAAAATGGTTTCTTTAAGAGACATGGATTTCATTCTGGTTAAGTGGTTGATGAACAAAAACCATTGCCAAATTAAACAAAGATAATGCAAGCACTTATCTTAATGTGCGCCGTCACTATCCTTTAAATTTTGAGTTTTATAGTCCAACTTGGTCTTTAACCATCAAACTAAGAAAACAAAATCATTGCCTTTTCCCCCTAAACAAAATAAATATATCTTCTCTGCTTAAAATCAATCTTGATTAAATACCAATGGAAGTTAAGATAAAGGGGGTGAAACTGAAACCAGACCTGTCATGAACCACGTAATATTCAATACTTAATTAACAAGATAGAAAATAATTTAGCATGCAAAATCCCAAAACAATTAGTCACTGTATAAATTTCAAAGGCAAGTAGCCGGAACCGGTAGTTTGGTTGGACTAAAGAAAGAGAAAACAGGTTCCAAGGAAAGATACATTGCATGTGCAGTTGACAAGTTGTCAGATAATGTGTCTGCAGCCAAAAACATGAATTTTAAATTACTAATCAAATGGAAATTTCTCAACTCGGCATTTTCTTTCTCTTTTCCCCGACCAAATAAATAGAACTCTTTGTGTTGTGCTTCAGCGCCCAACACATTTCTCTCTTCTTCTTTCTTACATATCTTCTTTTTCCCCTATTTACTGGGGTTTCAGTATTCTTCCTTCTGAACAAATTCTGATGCATTCAAGCTTTCAAGGGTTACACTTGGTCTGTGCTTTTCTAGTGTTTTTGCTTTTTGGGTGTTGCATTTTCGGGTCTGAGGATTTTCAGAAAGGTTTCTGCTTTGGGACTCAACCATGCCTGCTCTTGTTAATTACGGTGGTAAGCTTTTGTTTTTTCCTTTTTTGTTTGTAAAGATTGGGATTGAGTTTATAGGCATGTTTTTATTTCTTAGATTGATTATAAATAATTTGAAACGGTAATAATAATCTATCTTGATATGGATAACCTTTATTTGGGTGTTTTTTATATGCTTGATCTTGTTAAGCATTATTTGGTTTTAGCTAGTGTTAGTTTTGAACTAGAAAATGAAGGCAAAGGATTTAGGATTCATTAGTTATATGAATATGTATTACAAGGTTTGAATCATTGAGGATTTGCATCAAAAGTTGGAAGCTTTTACCAAATAATCTATCTTGCTTGTATGTTGTTTGATTGTTCTTGGAAGGGGAAAAGAAATATTTTTGTAGGAATATGTCTGATTTTATCGTAGTATCCTTTTAAGCAGGTGATGATGATATGTTTACTGGAATTTCAGGTGAAAATGATTTCTGTTCTGGAGGGTCCTTTTATACAAATTCGGCAGACTTGGGTAGATTATGCTCAATCAGTTCTCAAGTGGATGTGTACTGCCCTCCTAGTAAAAGAGCTCGTACCAGTGCCCCATTTATCTTTGGGGAAACAGAGGTTGAGCAGAATAAGCAACCATCAATCCATGTTCTTCCTGACGAATGCCTTGTCGAGATCTTTAAGCGTGTTCACGGGGGCAGAGAAAGGGGCTCCTGTGCTTGTGTCTCAAAGCACTGGCTTATGCTTCTGACCAGCATCCGTAAGGGCGAATATGAGTCATCAAAGATGGTCAAGGAGAATATTGAGTCAAGTTCTGATGATGTTGAGATGTTCTCATCTGAGGAGGAGGATGGTTATCTTACAAGGTGCTTGGAAGGGAAGAAAGCAACTGACATGAGGCTTGCTGCTGTTGCCGTTGGAACAAGCGGTCATGGTGGTTTGGGGAAGCTTTCTATTAGGGGAAGCACCTCTTCACGTGGAGTAAATAATTTTGGACTATTTGCCATATCCCGTTGTTGCCCCTCTCTCATGGTACTTTCTTTATGGAACGTCCCGCGTGTAGGAGATGAAGGTCTGTCTGAAATAGCTAAAGAATGCCATTTGTTGGAGAAGCTTGACCTTTGCCAGTGCCCTTTGGTTTCAAATAAGGGGCTAATTGCCATCGCTGAGAACTGTCCTAAATTGACTGCTTTGAGCATCGAATCCTGCCCAAAGATTGGAAATGAGGGCCTCCAAGCTATCGGAAAGCTCTGCCCCAAGTTGCAGTCTGTCTCTATCAAGGACTGCCCACTTGTTGGTGATCATGGAGTTTCAAGCCTGTTGTCATCAGCATCTTCCATCCTTTCAAAGGTTAAGCTTCAGGGTTTGAGCGTCACAGATTTTTCTCTTGCTGTGATCGGACACTATGGCAAGTCTCTGACAAATCTAGTGCTCAGTGGTCTACAAAATGTAAGCGAGAAGGGATTTTGGGTGATGGGTAATGCTCTGGGTCTCCAAAGATTGATCTCTTTAACTATTACTTCTTGCTTGGGGGTAACCGATGTTAGTCTTGAAGCCATTGGAAAGGGGTGCAAAAACCTGAAGCAGATGTGCCTCCGCAGGTGTTACTTTGTTTCTGGTGATGGATTGGTGGCTTTTGCCAAGTCTACAGGTTCTCTTGAGTGCCTGCAGTTGGAAGAGTGCAACAGGGTCACACAATACGGGATTATCGGTGTTCTCTCAAAATGTGAATTAAATTCTCTTACCCTGGTAAAATGCATGGGAATTAAGGATATATCCTTGGGAGTTCCTTTGTCCTCCCCATGCAATTCCCTTAAATTCTTGTCCATAAGGAACTGCCCTGGATTTGGAACCGTCAGCTTGGCTATGGTAGGCAAATTGTGCCCTAGGCTTCAACATATAGATCTAAGCGGGCTATGCGGCATCACAGATGTAGGTCTTCTGCCTCTTCTACAGAATTGTGAGGCAGGACTTGTGAAAGTGAAACTGAGTGGCTGCTTAAATTTGACTGATGAGATCCTCGTGTCCTTGACAAGGCTACATGGTGCAACCCTCGAATTGCTCAATCTAGATGGTTGCAGGAGGATTACCGATACAAGTTTGGTTGCGGTTGCAGACAATTGTGTTTTCCTCAGCGACTTGGATGTGTCAAGGTGTGCAATCACCGATGTCGGCGTTGCTGCCTTGTCTCATGCAGAGCAACTCAATCTGCAAGTCCTTTCATTTTCTGGTTGTTCCGGGGTATCAAACAAAAGCTTAACCTTCCTGGAAAAATTGGGCAAGACCCTGGTGGGGTTGAATCTCCAGCACTGCAATTCAATCAGCACGCAAACCATTGAGATGCTTGTGGAGAGCCTGTGGAGATGTGACATCCTTTTCTAATCGAGGGTCGACCTGAAACAACTATACTTACAACGTTAAAGACGGTAGAAATAAGAAACTCATATAGTCAGCTCACAGTGGTAGCAACACTCGGCACAGTTTTTTCGGTTCGACTTAGTAGAGCTATGTTGGTTGCTCTATGGCTTGGTGTTTTCCCGGGGACTTTTGGCTGTTTGGCAGATGGCCGACCCATCTAAATTTTTGCAGGCTTTCATGACACGCTGGAGAGTCTGTTGTACGTAGCCATGGTTCCTGGAGATCCATTATCAAGTCATGGTTTTTGAGTTTCCAATCGTGATCATCCTAGCTTTTGGATGTGTTCTGCATGAACTGTTGTTCTAGCTCCCTTTCTCTTTTTCAGTCCTATTAAATCTGTTGTTCAAATCAGTCCATCTTTCTTTTAAGAGTCTTCCAGTGTTTCCTTTTGTTTTTTAGCTCTATAGAGGGGCTGCTTTGACAAGCTAAATGTTTAGGTGCCTCAGATTGCTGTGCTTTGGCTATGGCTGCCGAAACCTTCATTTTGGTTTGTTTTTTTCCCCATGTTTTCCAAGTGTCCTGGGTCTTGTAGGGTTACCCTTGCAAGAATTGTACAACTGCAATTATTGTGTTACTGGATCTCAGTTTGATTGAATTTTGAGCTTCAACATGCCGATCAAGATCGGAATTTGCTTTAACAAATAAACCTGAACTACCTTCTTAATTGCTAAACACTCCATAAAAAAATGGATATTGGAACTGCAAAATATCCTGATTCTTCTGCAATATCACAAAATGATTAAAAGAAAGAACAAACACGGCTTTATATTTGACCCTTCTACTTTCATTCGATTAACGCAATTACCATCTCATTAGTTTTTGTTGAAAAATCATGCGTTGTCGTCATATGATAATTTTATTTAACTAAATTAAAAAATAATTAATTTTAAATAAAATCATAAAAATAAAAGAGTCAAATTGATGTTTTATGACACTAGAAGAAGTAGAATGATAAATATCAGATACTAACATCTTCACTAAATCGGAAAACAAAGATTCAAACTACACTGCAAAAGTCTATACTGTAAGCTAACAGGGATTTAAGCTATATATATATGCTCAAGGTTGAAAGAATTTATTTCCACATTTGCATTTCCAGGCCAGTAGATAATAGCTTTCATCACCTTGATACGAATAGCTTCGAATATTTCTATGATTATGAGAAGCAACTAAAGCAGCCATGCAAGGTCTGCAGCTGAGGCACTTGTTAAAACACTTGGGAGGCCTCGAACCCAGAACCAATTTCTCTTGGTTCCAACTACTGTTATCATTATTACCTGCTACAGATACTGACCCAACTGTGCCAAAAACAAAACGATCTCCAATTAACAACAAAACAGCATAGAATCTTACGGTGGGTATGTGTGTGTGTGTTATGAGATCAATTGGTGTTTGTGTGTGTTTTACCTGATTTGGAAGGGGAAAACGTGAGGTAAAAGATGAGCATGACATTGAGTACAGAAACCTTTAGCTCCAGAGGGTGGTGTTTAAATGAAGCCATCAGGTATTGTCTGCGAGGATGGAGCTTGTTTGTTTCTCAAGGAAGGTGTTAATAATCTGATGGCAAAGAGAAGGTGATGGGTGAGTTTGCCTCAACCGTCTCTCTCAAGTCTCATCAATTTCACTACAAGAAGCAGGAACTAATAAAAGAAAGGAAAATAGAATGCATCTTTCTGATCAGAGTTGTGTGGGAATGGGAGGGGGTCCCATAGAATATAACTCTAGAAATAATGATGAAGTCTCACAATCAAGAAATAGCTACCCTCTGTCATCATGTTCCAGGGTGAATTGACTGAAGTTACATTTTCTTTCATCTCTCTGTACGCAGACTTGACTCACCCTTTGCTCACTTTTTCTTTATTAATCTGTATTCATTTCGAATTATTTAATCAAACCTCTATCTTAAGATATAAAGATATGCAATTACAAAAAAGCTCAATAATGAAGTATTATACACAGTAGCAGCATGTTCTGCTGTTGTTTATATATTTTTCACTCTCCATGTCCAACCAGTATGGTGTTTAAATTTGTGTCAACAGTCTGAAATCATGTTTTCGTTATCCAAAATTACTGGCCTTTGATGACTTGTAAAACCAAGGGATGTAATGGTAGTAGTTGCAGTAGTAATTAATTTCCACGGAAAGTGGAATGCTCCTTCAGAAAAGTCTGTCACTCAACAGGGAAAAACAGAAGGTGAAGTAATGACCTAAGCTATATGATGGAGGACCATATCATCCGCTGCTAATCTGTTTGTTACATACAATAAGAGGATCTTAATTTTATCATAATTTTGCTTAGTTTATGTTCATTTATGTGAATGGAAGGCTGTTAATTATTGGATTATCCTATAAAACTACACCGGATCACGGCGTTTTTACCCCAAAATAATATGACAGAAAATAATTACCTGAGATGTATTACTTCTTCAAATTTTACCGATCTTTCATCGTTTCTGATAAGGTGCGGATCGTCATCCGCGCCTTTGCGGAGTTTCGTCCGAGTTAGCACCACGTCATGAAATGCACGGATGATTATCTGCGCCTTATCCGAACTGGTGTCACGTCAGCACGTCAGGACATGTATCGCCATCCGCACCTTTCTGAGAATTATGACACGTGTCTATAAGGCGCGGATGATGATACGCACATTTCATTTAATTTTCAACCGTTCACACCTCCTACATTAATTATTCCCTCCCTCTCCCTATAATTACCCCTCTATTTTTCATTCAAACACACACCAAATTCTCAAATCCTCTCAAAGTTCAAACTAGCTCAAATACTCTTAAAGCTCAAACTCGACCAGATTCTATTAAGAATGTAAAATATTTTTTTATATTATAATAAATTAATAATTTATTATTTTGTTAAATTGTATTATATTAACTTTTTATTATTTTTTACAGTTATAAAATGGAATGTGATCTGTTACATTTGGATAAACATCATATTTCGAGGTATTTTGCTAATATAGTAACAATTTTAAATTCTATTTTAATTTTAATTATAATTATTGTTGATATTTTATTTATTTAATTTTTAGTATTAGTTTATATTTGAATTTCTATAATATTTATTAAATTAGGATAGAGACCGTATATTAGATCCCTTCATTCGTAATCTTAAATTAGAGATATCAACCTGCATATGGACGTATTTAGTCGAGGTTGGGTTGTTTGTGGAGCCACCTAGGAACATATCGTAAGAAGTTGTTCATGAATGTCTCCCCATTAAACTTGATGGGATGTCACCATGATGTGAATTTTCCATTATAGCGTTAAAATCATTACACATTAATGTAGTTGGATTGTTAACTTGATCAGTTTGTTGAGCCAACTCATAGTGGGAGCATAATAACATATCACGAACAACACACACTTCAACAAATTTCGCATACATCTTTGTATTGACATATGAATAATGATTTTAAGAATCTACCATTATTGCAACATCATCATCGTTCGATAGTTCAAATGTTGTATAAGTTAACGGCAATGCCGATGTTGGAAATCTGTACTGAAACGATGACAATCTTCTAGTATTTACAATATGAACATTATTTGAAATCTTCGTCATCAGCTCCTCAAGAGTTATGTTTCTTTTTAATGATATTTTGACAAAATGATTTGATACGAACAAGATGCCGATTTTATCTTTCTAAATTTCTATATCATAGTAAACAATAACTGAAATAGACGTCATTATGAGAGTTTGAAAGATTGAGAGTCTTATATCTGCTAAAACAATAGTTGAAATACGCCTAATTAAATATATAGTCTATGTATTAAAATATAACCTAATAATTTTTTTAAAAAAAAACTCACGATACTTTAAATAATATAATTTTATATTGTTACCGTATCTATAAAAATATCTCGACGTATGATCATAATTTTTAATTTTACAACCGCAAAAAATAATAGAAAATAATTAATATAATATTTTTTAAAATAATCATATATAAAATAAAAATAATATATTAAAATAATTACATTACCATAAAAGATCGAATGAAATTGTGAAGCAAATATAGGAGGAATTGATGCGGTGATATTTACGGCTGAAGGGGTGTTATTTAGAGGCGATTGGAGAGTTTAAAAGACGAGAAATTCGAAACAAAAAATGAAAGCCGCATATGGTTATCTGCGTCTTACTGACACATGTCAGACTCCTCATAAAGGCACGGATGACGATTCACGTCTATCATTTCGTGGCGTTAACTTGGATAAGGCGAGGATGTTAACCCGAGCCATTCACGACGTGACACCAATTCATATAAAATCCCGTGAAAGTACAGACAATGATCCGCTACTTACTAAAAAGAATGATAGATCGATAAAAATTAATGAAATAATGTATGATTGATAATTAATTTATGTTCAGTGTGATTTTTTTTATAAAATCACCCCGGATCACAAAGTATGCTACTATACTTTTACTGTGGTTTTCAGGAAAATTACAGCAAAATCTGAGCGTTGCCACTGCCAAACGCCACATTTACATGTGTTTTTAGGGAACAAAAACACTAATAAAAGTGAAAACCCTGTCTCATCCGGGCGACACGAAGTGACTGAAAATAAAGCCCAAATTCATTGTCATTATTGTGTCACTCCACTTGTTTTATTCAAAAAGTATTTAAAATTTTAAACAGCTATCATATAGAAACATGCAACTGATTTTGTTTATGCATCTATTTGTTCAAACAAGAAGAAGAAGAAGAAGACGTTGATGATGATATCTGTCTGTTTGTTGTTTGACAAAACACATGATTTGAGTCTCTTATTGTAGTTAAATCAAGGAAAAACTAGAAAGCAAAACTTTCCATCTGATGATGATTGTTTTATGCTTTAGATTAGTATTATGGTAGCAGGTTAGAAGAAGTTGACAGAATAGAAAAGAAAAAAAAAAGGAGTGATAATAGGGCAGAGATTTCGGCTACCCGTTTTTTTTTTAGTTTCTTCTGAGTAATATTTTTCTATGTAGCACCCTTTCGGTTGAGGTGGCACAAAGACACATCTTCGGGGATGCGCTTTACCTGGGTTTATGCTAAGTTGGATGTCACGTGTGAAAGGCGCATCTCCGGGGATGCGCTTTCACGTGATTATGCTGGATCGAATGCCACGTGGGGAAGGCACATCCCCGAGGATTTGCCTTCCATTAAATGCCATAAATAATCCTATCCGTTTTCCCCCAACCACCTCTCCTCCTCCCATATATAAACCCCCTCAACCTCCTTCATTCTTTACATCAAAATTATATTATCTTCTCTTATATAACTCAAATTCTCCAACTATTTGAGTTTTAAATTTCTTATTAGTGGTAAGATATTTATTTTTAAGTTAGAATTATTTTAAATAGTTTTTATATTTTATAGTAATATAATTATATAAATATTAATTTTTATTAAAATAATATTTATATAATTATTATTTATATAAATTTATTAATTAATTATTTTTTGTACTAATTATATTTTTTTTGTTTGCAGTTATAATGGAAAGTGAAATGTCTGCAGATACAACGATCCTCATACGTGTTGTGCAAGAGGTATAAACCAAGATCATCCCAACTTGGACTCTAACATTATTTGCCAAGCAATCATGCCCATTGTGAAGCAAAGCTCTCATATAGCTGTTGCAGTGTTGATTTATGCTGTACAGTCACAATATGGGTACACCGTCTCCTATAAAAAAACTTAGTTGGTAAAACAGAATGGCATTTGCAAATTTTATGGCGAATGAGATTCCTCTCACAACGAGCTGTCCAGTTGGTTTCATGTTGTGCAAAGACTCAATCCCGGGACAATTGTTGAGTTTGGAACTCAACATCATTACGTGAATGATCGAGTGGTTTGCGATCGCTGCCAATTCTATCGTGTCTTTTGGACTTACCCACAGTGTATTAATGCAGTTAAGTACTGTAAACCAATTGCCAAAATTGATGGTACTTTATTGTATGGGAAATACAATCAAGTTTTATTATTGGTTGTGGTCAAAGATGAAAACCACAATATTCTTCATGTTGCATTTGCCCTCGTTCAAGAAGAAGATACTGAGTCCTGAGTTTTTTCCTTAAAAATTTATGTTTACATGTTGTCACCAAGGAACGAGTATGCATTATTTCAGACCGAGAAGCCGGGATAAAAGCAACAATGGAGTCTCTGGGTACAATGTATAGACCTCCACATGCTCAACATTGTTATTGTGTCCGTCATTTTGCTGCAAACTATTACGGAAAATACAAGAAGAACGATGAACGTTAGTTAGTCGTGCGGATGAGTATGTTACTTTTTCCCAATTTTTCTATCATTTTCGTATTACTTATTTATATTTCATATTAACTATTACATATTCCTAATGACTTAGGTTACGAACTCTTACCTCAAAGGTTTGAGTCTATGCTACAAGAGCTGTTTGGCAAAAATAAGAAGGGGTGCGAGTACATTATGTACATCAACAAATAAATGTGGACAAATCTGTATGACGGGGGGTATCGCTATGGTCATATGACAACCAACTTGGTTGAAGCAATAAATTCAACCTTAAAGGGGGCGCGTCATTTACCAGTCATGGCGTTGGTTAAAACGACTTATTTTCGTTTGGGTCAACTCTTTGCAAATCTTGGTGGACAAGCTCTTACTTTGATGCAAAACAACCATATTTATCACCCAAGACTAGTAGTTGATTTACAGAAAAAAATGGTTGCATCAAATGGGATATTGGTTACAAATTTTTCTCGCACACGTGAATTGTTTCGTGTAACCGAAATGCAAATTCCGCTGCAAGGGATTGAAGCTAACTCTTTCAGAGTTAATATGCAAGAGAGGTGGTGCGATTGTGGTTTCTTTCAAGCACTCAAATATACATGCTCTCATGTCATTGCAGCTTGCTCACATTCGCATTTGGACTACAAAAATTATGTTGATCTCGTATACCAACTTTCACAAGTATTCAAGGTATATGAATTTGAGTTTCCGCCCATAGGAAACGAAAGAGGCCCATAGGAAACGAAAGAGACTCAGATTAGATTCAAAGTTGGCTTACAATTGTACTAGATCCATTGCTTTTGAGGGACTCAGGTCGTCCAAAATCTACTAGAATACATTGTGATATGGATATTCGGGATAAGTCAACAAAACAAAAACGATGTGACCATTGTAGAAACATCGAGCACAATATAAAAAAATGTCCAGCTCTGTTATTATCACATAACAATTAACCTTTATGTAATTAATATTCTATTTAAATGAATGTTTTTGTTTCTAATATTTAAATGTAATTGCATTTTCTATAATTTCTCAATGTATGTACACCTAAATATTTTTTTTAATTTTTATTTAAAAATTATTTTATGATATTTATTTAGTATAATAATTAATATTATTTATTATAAAAAATTAATTATTAATTTTAAAATATTATAATAATTCTACCTTCTAAATATAGAAAAAATGTTAAAGTAAACCAATTAAAAGTAAGACTAAATTGATAAAATATGTAACTATTGAAGATTAAATGTGTAATTTTACTAATTTTATTAACTTATGCATCAATATTTTCTTTAAATATTGATAACAAATGACTAGATTGATTACATTAAATAATTAAGTGATAAAATTAATAGATCGATAATCAAAAAATAATAAATATATAACAATTCGTGTAATATTATAATTTCATATATTTTTCCTATAACTACAATAAGATCAAAGCTGGTTTTCATCTATTATTTCATCCGATTAATGTCGCGTGGAATGAGTGAATGTCAAAGTCTCTGAAACATATAACACTAAAACCTAAATTCGCTATATCTTTAACACACATTTAAAAAATACATTCGATGATTCTTAAATTATAATCAAAACACTTTACATAATATATGAATTATTTATAATAATAATAAAAATAAAATCTTTATTATTAAAACAAATACCAGCGTGACATCTGATTCAACAGAACCCATATAAAACACATCTCCGAAAATACACCTTTCACACGTGGCCTCCTACTTAGCATAAACTTAGATAAAACACGTACCTAAAGATACGTCTTTGTGTCACCTCAACCGAAAATATACTATTTCGAAAAATATTGGTCACAGATGTTAAAACGAAAAAAAAAAAAAAAAAATGGGTCAGGTCACCATTGATTTCTTCCCCTAAATTCTAAAAGAGTTCACAAATTCAGAAGGTATTTAATGATAGCTAATCCCATGGGAAAGAGAGGAAAAATTGCAGACCACATGGGTTGATGCGCTGATTAAAGGATAGTCTATAAGTAGCCCTGCCCTGTTCCTAATAGTAGCCCTTTGTCCTCACTTCAACGACTACTACTGCTGCTGCTTGTTTTCACAACTGTTGCTGTTTTCTTTTTTTAATGAAGGAAACAACAAACGAAATACAAATCAAGCAGGGAGAGATCATAAGAAAACAGAAGCTTGAATTTGGCCAAAATGAAAAAAAAAAACGAAATAGCTGCCCGTAGGAATATGCTGTTGGCGGGTGTATGGAGATTCTTAAACTTTCACAATTATGTTGTTTGATTTGGTGGGAATAAAGATAAGTTTAATTGCAGGTTGCGGGAAGACTGGGGAGAGTATCCACCAGCAGTAACAAAACAGTGATGAAGATTGCTGCAAATCTACTCAACTGCCGAATCACACATAGTAAAAACAACTGAAATCCAAGGAGTGAAGAAAACAGAAAGTGAGGGCTCCATTTGCAAGCATGGAGACTGGCTGGAAGCTTTAATTTGAATCATTTGTATTATTGCTGTCATGTTTATCAAATCATATATCATTGAATACGGTCTAAGATACAAGGATAACGGGGCCTGCAATGCAATGCCTAGGTTTGTATGCAAAGGTAGAAGAAGAAAAAGAAGAGACACTCACATGAACCTACTACGTATCAACAAGGTGGTGTTATAAATTCCTTTCAATCCTATTCCTGCGTCTAGTAAGGATTTCATGTGTCCATGGACCAGGAAAACGATACGTACACACCACACCCAATTTTATTTTGCAAAGCAATCATGAAATGGAGAAATTACTTGGATTTCCCTGCAAAGTATAAGATTAAAATCAATATGCTCTGAGTCCAGTAGTTCATCTCTGGTTTAATAAAGTAACAAGCAAGACAAAAAGAGATGTAAAAATCTGGTGCAAAGAAGATGGATTAGCAATGGCATAAGGTACAAGTAGGAATCAATGAAGATGAAAGTGGGTTAAGGAAAGTGAAAACTTTCCTGTGACAAGCCCAACATGTAGCGTTGATAAGAAATCAGATTAACAATGATACATGACATGGATTGTTGGCCTCCTTGAAGCCCGCCTCCCTATATTTGTTGCTTTTATTTTATATTTCTTGGATCGAAATCCATAACTTTTCCACATTCTTATTATTCATATTTAAGATAATGATAGATAATACGCAATATTTATTATCTTTTTCATGAAAATGATAATCCTCGTTTATTTTCTCATTACTCATTTTCTTAATTAATCATTGGTATCGGATCTATTGACCGACTAATCCAGAGTGTATACTGCAGAGACGAGGACGACCCTCCAATCCAATTTACTCTATTCGCAAACGCCAAGATTCGAACTCCTAACATTGTTTAAGAGACCTAGTGCCTCATCTCACTAGAACAACTTACTCGTTTTCAATCAGTAATTATAAATACATTTCATTTTTCAACTTGATGTTAGATAATATAACACTTTATCTCTATTTTCCTTTTTTTCTTTCTAATTTTCTTTACAGTACCGAATGCAACCTCCGTTGAATAATCACACAAATTCAAAGAAGGAATAATTGGGATACGAAATTTGCCTTCAAGTTGGTGGGCTAATTGGGACCCATAAATCCGAGAAGGAGGAGGAATAAATGTATAATGAATGAATAGTGGAACCCAGCCCCATGCACGCATGATGGCTTCTAAACTCTCCACCGTTGAGCCCAATCCCTCGGGCTCCACCACTCGCTTCATTTTGCACTATCGGTCCCACCACAAGCCGCTAATTGAACTGATACGGACACGGGCTGTTTTCATCATCATGACACCGCGGGAAAGTGTTTTACACTTTCCCGTGGGAAATGAAACGCCGCTGGGTTTTCAATGTCTCTCGTGGAGAGATTGAATCAGGGCCGTCGAAGCACTTCGTGTCCACAACCTGACGGGTGATGGCTCGCCTAAGTACACGTGAATTTTGTCACGTGGCGTCTAATGGTGTACTTGTCCCGTCGAGCGCGGATTTGGGGGAAAAGCCCACTGGTTTGTTTATGCCAACTCTACGGTCTGTTTGGCATGAACTAATTTTCGCTTAAATTACACTGGTGCTCAATAAATTTTATTTTCTTTCATATTTTACTCATCGTACCTTTAATTTTATATTTTACTCACTGAATTTTATATATTGAATTATTTTTCTCTCTGTCGTTATCTCTCTAACAACGTGATAACATGTCATTTTATTATTATTATTTAATCTTAAATTACAGTGTTCCTCATTGAATTTTATTTTCTCTCATATTTTGCTCACTTAACTATAAAATAGAAACAAAAAGTGGTCGAATACCACTGTCGACGGTCATTGATGGTGGTCGTTCGATCCCAAAATTCATGGGTTGGTTTGTCTCGACCCCCTGAGTCTGAATCTGGTGGTTATTTCACCGGAAAATGTCTCAAAATCCATGAATCTCTACTGAAACGTTTTAACTTCCTCACTTTCAATTTTCAATCATAGACTTCGGAGCAAATTCCGACTAAATATAGGTTGGATTCAGACTCAATGTGTTAAGGCGAAACGAATCATGAAATTTAAGACCAAACAATTACCATCTACGACGGTCGACGGTGACTCCCAACCACCTTCTATTCTATTTTATAGTTGGGTGAGTAAAATAGAAGAGAGAGTAAAGTTCAGTGAGAAACGGTGTAATTTACCCTTTATATTTTTAAATTATTTTATATTAAATAAATAAAAAAATGACACGTAATGCATTAAAACTCAAAACCAGCAATTCAATTAGAGCAAGTACCTAGCCCTCAAGATTACTGCTAGAAAAAATCCGTCTATAGCACCCAAAGCTGGTAACTTTAGCCTAACAATCTCTTTCAACCTAACAATAATACTCAAGGCTGAAATATCACTGTTACGAAACATCCTACAATTTCGCTCCTTCAAAATCAAAGAAGTGGCACAATTCCAAGACAATTTCAAGTCTAAGAACAATAAAGACTTACCCTGCAACCTACAAGCCCACTCAAGCTCCCAGTCGCAGCAGAGAAGCGAGGTCCCAAAAAATTACAATCATCCAGGTCTTTAGCTTAATTATAAAAATTTCCTTAAATTTTATAAACGTTTCATTTTAGTACCAAAATGTTGTTAAGGAGTTCATCATCAATACGGGTATTCAACTCATGGGTCTCACACTCGAAGGATTTATCTCCGGAGCCCGAATCACTGTACCAGATTTCCATACCCCGAGCCATTTCGTTTACAGTTTCGTGTTCGAGCTCCATTTCTGCAGGGCGGAGCGACGGTTCGAGCCGTAGGATGATGAGGGCGGTGTCGGAGACTGATTTGAGTGATCTAGTAGTCCCCAAGATAAAAACCACCAAGAATAGAAGCGGGTTTTTGAATGGGAAATGCGTCGAGGAGGAAGAGGTGGAGAAAAATGAAGATCGTTTTCAACGGTGGAGAACTGATTCGCATGGGTTGGAGGAAGAATTTGGGATAGGCGGTGGTGGGGGAAAGATCTGTTGCGGCGGCGGCTTTGGTGGTTCCGACAGTGACGATAACGAATGGGGGTTTTGGGATTCGAATAACGGAATTGATGTTACGGATTTGCATTATCGGAAAATGATCGAAGCTAATCCTGGAAATTCACTTCTCCTAGGAAATTACGCGAGATTTTTAAAGGAGGTAAGCTAATTTATTGACCGATTTAATTCTTTATTCAGAAAATAAAGCTCGTACAACGAGTTTCGAATTTTGAGTTGGATCTAACGTCGTAATTCGGGACAGATACGGGGGGACTACGTGAAAGCCGAGAATTACTGTGCGAGGGCGATCTTGGGAAATCCAAATGACGGGAATGTTCTGTCCATGTACGCCGATCTGATCTGGGAAACCCACAAAGATAAGCGGAGAGCTGAATCTTACTTTGAGCAAGCCGTTAAAGCCGCCCCCGACGACAGGTGAATACCCCTAAACTAACTTTTAAGCAATGGATTATTCTCATTTATAACAAACTGCACACCATTAACTAGAAATTTATTATTTGTGATGAATTTGCAGTTTTGTGCTAGCATCATATGCACGATTTCTCTGGGATGCTGATGATGAAGAAGATGAAGTTGGGGAAAATTTGAGTGAAAGATTGGAGCAGAGCTTTCACCATGGAGCTCCTCCAATGCCGTCACCTTTGGCCGCTGCTTCTTAAGACTAGCTGTGACATAGCTTTGTATTTAGCTTTTTTGAGTTGTGTTAATATGCACTTTGTTTCTTTTGACCCTTTGTATAAATGATGAGATTTGTAGTACTTGAGAGCGCTTATCATCGTTGAAGCCCGTCCATATCCTTGTAAATGGGGAAATAAAATAAGGAAATGGTTTCTTCATTCATTGGAATCTCTCTAATGGTGTTTGCTTATATAGTGATATTTAATAGATTATTTATGAATAATCGAGTGACCTATAAACTTTGGTTGGATTAGAAGGGAAGTCAAAGTTAAAATATAGAGAAAGGATAAATCTATTTCTCGTCGATGAAATTAATAATTTTAAAATTATAACCTTTCATGATTAATAATAATAATAAATTAAAATATGTTAACGGAACATCAATATTAATGATAAAATCATAATTACAAATGTTATTTATTAACAATATGTCAACATAAAAATGTTTATCTCTCGTAAAATATATTATATTATTTTGGTAGAATGTACTCTTTTACTCCATCTAGATTTAAGAAGTTTTTAATAGGACATTTTAATTTTGGTTTTATTTGCTGAGGAAAAAATCATTTAAAATTAGAGTAAGGTGTTTGAAAGTTTTAAATTTTATAATTCAGGATTAAAATAAATTTAAATAAATTTATATATTTTCTATTCAATGTGTATTAAATAATATTGATCACTTGTTTCCAACCCTTTAGAATTTTTCATTATGTGATATTTTAGTTTTCTAGGCATGCGATATTATTAATATTTAGTCTTTACCATGTCTTATAATTGCAAAAATAATGGAATAAAATATAAATGGGAAAAACTGACATTTTTCGAAATTCAAAATATTTAGGATAAAGTACACAAACGGTTCCCCGACTATTAGGTATTATTTTATTAAGTCATTTGACTATTAAAAGTTATAAAATGGTCATTTGACTATAGAGTGTTGCTTTGTTAAGTCACTAGACTATCAAAAGTTACAAAATAATCATCTGGAAATTCATTATGTTCTAAACTTGTACTTTTCCATTAAAAAATTTGATATTCTAAGATCAGATTTTATCATATCAAGTCAGCAAGTTAACATTCAACACATAGTAACGCCAAATTTTAACGGAAAAGGACGAGTTTGGAAAATAATAAATAGATGGGTGACCATTTTATAACTTTTGATAGTCGAGGGACTTAATAAAACAACACTCTAAAGTCGGAGGACCACTTTGTAACTTTTAATAGTCGAGAGATTTAATAAAATAATACCTTATAGTCAATGGACCATTTGTGTATTTTACCCAAATATTTAAGAAGTTTTTCTTTTCTGAATTTTTTCGAAATCAAAATTATGAAATATAATATCAATAATTAGTTAGTTTAATATGACGAGACATTAAATTTTTTAAGCAATGTCAGAGATTTGAATCTTAGTGTTTGTAAATATAATAAATTGAGTTGAAAGAATCGCTCTTGCTTATGCAATATCTGACCTGAATTATTCAATTAATATATTGGATACCGATGATTACAATAACAATATTTTTTTTTGGATAATTCAATTGTAGATTAATCCAAAGAAAACAACAAAGTTGCTACATCATACAGTCAAACATATCCAAATCAAATCCCCACCTATTACATAGAACAAATTTCACCCCATCAAGCCTATCGATGGAACAAACCTACAAACGAATTTTCACAACCACCTTAAAACATTCAACAATTTCCTCAATAGACCTAACAATCCCTCGAAACTACCTAGAGTTACGTTCTTCCCATACAAAATACAAAAACCACACCCCAAGTCAATTTGAGGATACAAACTATAAGCAACTTACCTTTGAGTTTTTCAACAATCCATTGCAAAGAATTATTCCAATCAGTTATATTCCACTGCAGATCGCAAAACTGCAAGATCCTGGTCCAAATTTCATAAGAGAACTGACATTCCATGAAAAGATGATCCCGAGTCTTAACATGAACCCCCTCACATATTACATATACTATCCATTGTCACTCTTATTCTTGCAAGTCTCTCCTTGGTAGGAACGCTTTCCAAGATGATCATCCAAGCCACAACCCTATGCCATTTTACCTTGAGGCTCATGCTTTTAATCCTATCCCAAATCTACCAATTACAAACCATTGCCCAACTCACACCACCTCCAAACAAAACTCTAACCTCATCTTTCATCTTCAATAGTCTCCTCAAGGTCCAACTAAAATGAGACATGCTATCAACCTGTCAATAATCAACACCTTTAAAAATATACATGTTGATCTAGGCCAACCTAACAGAGCCTTCCCCGACAAGGATATATTTAATGAGTTGAAAACTGCACGTACGATTCCAACACAGTAAATCGCTAAGCCCAAGGCCTCTCTAAGCTTTTAATGAGCAAATTTGCTGCCAACCAATTCGATCACCACCCTAGGCAGGATCATCTCAATCCTTATAGAAGAAACACATACACATCTGCTTGATCCTTCTAATAACCCCCTTAGGAAGAATAACTTGCCTGCACCAGAAGTTAGAAATGTTAAATAGAACAACTATAATCAACTGTAGCCTACCAACATAGCTGAAAACTTTCATCGACCAAACACCAAGTTTCTCCCTAATCTTAACAATCAAGGGATAACAATCTTTCTCATTAAACCTTCTAGTTGCCATTGATATACCCAGATACCTCACAGGTAGCATGCCCTACTTAAAATCTGTCATGCTTTGAATTTCACTAGAGACATTGCTCCCAACACCACAAGAAAATAACGATAATTAATTTTATGCATTTGATTGGAAATGAGTAAAGACATATAATAAGAAAAATAATGACAATTTGTTAAATAGTTTAAGAAAAAAATGTATGAAATACCTCGTGTGATAACGTGGGATGTGCCTATTAGAACTGGTCCCACAATATTATAAAAAATGGGCTTCCTAGTAAAAAAAAGGTGTCTAATGTATGCCTTTTTTTCTAGTTTGGTGTCTAATATTTTTTTCGGTTCAATTTAAGACGAACGTTTTATTTTGTAACTCACTTTGGTGTCTGGGTCATGATGGGCAGTTAATTTGGGAAGTTAAATGGCACATGGCATGGGTGTAATAATAAAAAACAAATTTTGTAATTGAAATAATAATAAATGAATTAATTAAAATTGAAAAAAAAGAAAAAGAAAAATTATTTACCTTTAACCCTAAGTAATTTTCCCTCTCTTCCATTTCCTTCTCTTCCCGGCCACTCTCTTCCCATGCTTCTCCACCATTTTTTTGAAATTTAATTGAAGAACCCTAAATTCATAAATATAATTTGTTTTTGTGATTACTGACTACACATTTTGCATTCAAATTTCCACACAAAAGAAATTCAAATTCCATATGTAGAAGAACGTTTTAACCCAAATTTTGTTTTGGTCAAGGAATCAATAAACCATGGTTTCCGATAAGGAAAAGATCTCGTCCTCATTTTTTTTGAGAAAATTGATGACTCCTCTTTCGGGAGAAGAAACACCTCTAATAGGTGAGCAGAAGCCGTAATCATCATATCCAAAGACATTGGCCAATGTTTTTATAGCCATAGTTGGTGCCAACGTTTTAGGAATGCCTTACGCTTTCAAGAGAATTGAATGGATCATGGGCTTGCTCATTATTTTCTTCATTGTTGGTTCCACCACCTACTGTATGTTGCTTCTGGTTTAAATCCATCGTAAACTCGACTGAGTTTACAATGGCATCGTTGAAGTTAATTCTTTTTACGATCTGGGTTTCACTGTTTGTGGCACCTCTAGCAGGTTTTGTTGTTTTTAATTACGTTTTGAATTATTTCTTAGATTTAGATTCTCTTTCTTTTATTTCTTACATAATCTTCTGGAATTTTGGCTGATCTTAAAGGTATTCATAATTAGTTTTACATTGGATTATGCCATGCTTATCATTTGAAGTTCTTCAACAATGAAACGAAAATGCACCAATAATTTTCCTTTTTTCTAGAAAAAAGGGTGGGGAAGAATGGGAAGAGACTAACGAGGAAGAGAAAGAAGGGAAGAGAAAGAAAATTACTTAAGATTAAAGGTAAATAGGTTTTCTCTCTATTTTTAAAATTTTTTCAATTTAATTAATTATTTTGTTATTATTTTAATTAGAAAGCTTGTTTTTTTACTAATATACCCATGTCAGGTGGCATTTAACGGTTTGTCACGGTTGGCACTAAAGTGAGTTAGGGAATGTAACGTTCGTCCCAAATTAGACCAAAAAACATTATACACCAAACTGGAAAAATAGACCTACATTGGGCACCTTTTCGACTATTAAACCAAAATGTATTGAACAAAAAATCAAAAGCGTCGAGAAAGGCATGCTTTCGTAGTTCAATAGGTAGGCGTGCTTTCGTAGTTCAGTAGGTAGAATGAGTGAGACGCGTGATTATGCGTGCTGAGATAGAATAAGAGAGTGTTGAAGAATCGGGTAAAGAAAACGAAAGAACATAATAATTTTTAACGAGGTTCAGCAATGTGCTTACGTCTTCGGTGCCTAGACGGTGCTAGAAGTTTTATTCAATATCTCATAGGTTTAGGTTACATCTCTATATATAATAAAAAAAATACCTGGTATATAATCACATAATTAATCCTGTACAGTACCGCTCCATCTTCTGTCCTCTTTATCGGTATATTTATGAGTCATACCTAATAGAGAGATAAAAAGAGACTCAAATCAAATGGAGAGACACAGACCGTGGCGTCTGAGGCAAGCTAAAGAGAAAACCACCGCGTCGACCACCGGTCACACCGTATGCCCATCCTCAGCAGAACCAATCCTTTCGCGGCTGCTTTCTATCCAAACTGTTCGATCCAGCTTACCGTCCTATAGCCGGCGGCGCTACTAGAATCTTCCCTTCTCTCTTCTCGACACCTTCCAATGATTCGCTCCTGCATTCAGAACCCCAAACTCACGTTTTTTTTAATATTGAAAAAAGGAGTCTCTTCGTTGGAACGTTTCTCTTCTTGGTGATTAATGGGGTTTTTATTGGTCGAATGTATCTTGTGTTACTTGCTGCATATTCATGATGTTTGAACTAAACCATGAAAAATGATTTCCATTAATGAAGAATTTGAACTTGTAAGTACTTGTTTGCAACACATCCCAACTTAAAAGGCTTGTGTTATCTAACACTCACCCCAAGTTAAGAGTAGTTAGGCTTGTAGAAACCCTTGCATTTGCTTTTGAATTAAAAAATTTGAAACCATACCATTTGTTCCATTGCCTTCCCCTAAGTCGTCCACATGCTGGCCAGGTTCCATGGTAAAGGATCAGCGTGGTTATCCAACACCGAACAGTTAAAGAAGCAGATTTTGGCTTCACAATATTCCAAGAACCCCTTACTCCAGAACTATTCATTCAAAATCTAAATTGAAGGTGTGGAAATTTAAAATTTTGCATTGTATTTGATTGATTGGATGAGAAACATTTTGCATCTTCCTCCTTGCTTGTAACCAGTTGGATCATGTACGAGACGAGAGTAGTGATTTACTGAATGGTTCATTCTCCCCCTTGCAGCGAGCACAAACTCTATATATGGGCAGGTACTTTTTCATGATTAGCACTCATGAATCTGATTAGCAGAATAAAGTGCAGGAGGATTAGCACTAACTTCGTGTCTTATTTGTCAAATTTGCCTAGGTCTATCATGTACTTCAACTTTTGTTATTTATGTGATTTATTCTTTTTGTTTCTTTTTCCTCCTAAGAGTTCATATGTGTACATCAAAGAATACTATACCAATCAATTAATTGGACAGGATCACTCAAAGGTCACTGTTGCAGTGGTGCTCCTGAAAAGCCTTCTAAGTCCTTAGGGAATAAACCAATTTGGGCTTCTATTTCTGTCAGCAAGCCGGAGCAAAGGTGGATGTTTAGTTCCGGTAATAGCACTGGTTTTACTTTCTCTGTTTCTGCAACTTCCAGTGCTTGTTCTGAGCCTCCAACACCATCCATCGTGCCGTCACTACCGGGTAGCAGTCTGCATCAGCCCAAAAAGGAACATAACATTCAGGACCTTCGTATAGCTTTGGCGGCTCAGGCAGACTGTCTCCTTCCCTTGTTTTTTTCTTTCCCTTCATCAAGCAATGTCCCTAACCATGTTGATGCTTCAGATATTACGTTCAACTTCGGATCTCATAGGTCGTCAAGTATGACTTTCATTTCAATAAGAAAAGATACCATATGCTACTGCTAGAAGAATGATATTATTTACCATTTTGAGTGACGTGGGAGTCCAAATTTGATCGGTGAGAATCTCAATTAGTTATGCACCATTACCTTATTACAGGAGAAAGAATCATCTAAAGCTAAAATCTAGATTAACTTAAGAGAACCAACATGTTGAATGCCCGAAAAAGGCTTGCAACAAAAACTTTATAATTGGTTCATTGTGAATCTGCTACTATCTCGCATTATTGGATAGGGCATGCTTTGTGGATTAGGTGGACGTGGAGGGATAGATGCTCACACATTGTAAAATCCCGAGGTCACTCAATAGGCATGTAAACCTCAGTCCTCTACTCAGTTTAGTTATTGTATTCTACCAGTTGCTGTTGTTTGTGGTACTTCCCTAACAAATCTTAATCTAGTAAACAGATTCATAAGCCTACCACTTGATGCTTTTTGTGGCATATGACATGCCTAAGAGTCTCTTTTTCTTCAACTAATCAAACAACATGGATCAGTTAAGGGGTTTCTTTCATATGCAATTCAAAGGGAAAAAGTGTGGGTGTTTACGGATCGGAAGTGGGTGGTCTACAATAGAGCAGTGGGAATGGAGGTGACCACATTTCCACTTCACCGGTTGTTTTCAGAGATGCCCTAATTGCTGTCTCTCTGCATATATAATGCGTCTCCTCATTTCATGAATCAAAGTGATACTGTTCACCACAAAAGTAAATTTAATGATTCTGATATAAAAAGCACCCTAAAATCATTTTTCAGTCAAACAGGTTGAATACAAAAGAAAAAAAAATCAGAGATTGGAAATACACAACCATATATTTATGAAGTTCAGTGCTTTTTCTTTCTTGGAGATTCTGTGCATGTTGAGATGGAGCAAAACAGTGGTCCAAATACCACTTTTCACATTGGTGTAGCTCTATGCTTAGACAGACAGAGACTTCTCCTAGATATTTGCTTTCCAAAATTAATATTTTTCCTTTGTAACATTAAATATGTCTCTTTTAATTTTTAAAATTTTCCTATTCAAAGTGTATTATTAGAAAAGTCAACAAACAACAACACTTATATTTTCTTTTTTATCCTTATATCCCACTATTTTATACTTGTGAAAATAAATCTGTTAAATTTATTAATCACTTTTTATAGATAATTTTACCATTTATCTTGGTTAAATATATCTCCTAAAACTATACGCATAATTAGTATCACACAAATAATATGACGGTAAATGACCCCCAAATGAAGGAGTTGCTTCTTCTTTTTCTCCCCTTCCATTCAGTCTTGCAATAATTCAATGGATTTAAGTGCTTTGCCAATGAAATTGATACATGCAACTTGTCTTTCCCTCTCCTCCTCCATGCACGATCAATTTTATTTTAAGGTGAGTACAATCAATTAAATAAGTAACTAACTGAAAAAAATTAGGTTATGAATAAAGGCTGGATCCACCACTGTTTGTTGGGATTTGAGAGCAAGCAAAGTGAGTTCAATATTTGTTTAACGTAGTAAGTTATCAATATTTATTTTTTTGATACCATGTCAAAATTATTTATATTTCATTTAAAAATATTAAGTGTTTAAACGTATCCGATCACACGTTTTTTTTATATATATTATACTTGTAATTATATCAATCGAATTAAACTCAATCAATAATATAATATTTTCAGATAAAAAAATATTTTATCGTCATTAGAGATAACTAATGGAACCACATATTGACCCTATGCAAGTCAAGTGGCTCATTATATGATCACACTAAATTTGAATAGTCCTTAAAATAGGTCTAATGTCAAAGTCGCTATTAATTTAGATGATTTTATTATAGGATAATATATGATAAACTGGTATCGTCTCTAAATGGTTGTTACAAAATCTTAATATAATTAATATATCAGGACTAAATGTTGCATAAAATATTAAATAAGAAGTCTAATTACTAAAGATTCTGATTTTTCACAAAAAATAGACAAGTATATTCCCACGCACTAGTTAACGATCACAATGCTAGGCAAAGTAAAGCTGATCAGTTGTAAGTAAATAATATTACTTCATACAATAAAACTAAAGATATAAATTCAGGTCCCTGAAGAGAAAACACATCGGATCAACACTATTGTTCACTTCAAATTTCAATCCACAGCATGAAAACACAGTAATCACTTATTGAGCAGTACAGTCCTTGACATGTGATGCTTGTCAGAGGCCTGTTATAAATCATTTAATTAATAGAGTTCAGCATTGCTAATCTCAAATATTACTTGGTATATATATATATGCCTTTTAACAAGAAGTGGATAAACTACTTACATCATCCACCTTAGTTTTGATTGTTGGTTTCCAGCATCAGTCCAAAATGGATGTGAGGGAAGTGCGCCCACTGTAAATAGGAACCAAAACAAGTGAGTGAATGACAAAAATTGTTGGGATTTTTGCAGCCTTGAAAAGAACTACTTACATTCTTGGCAGCAGTGCTGAATGCTTCCCTGTGACTTATTTCAGGATTGTTGGCCTTGATCCTTTGGATCTCCTCTCTACAACATTCCATAATTAAGTAAAGCATGCAACGATTACACAAATTAATAGTGTGTGTAATGTGAATGAAATTCATTAGGGTTTACGCACTTTATGAACTGGTTGTATGCAGAAGGTACTCGCTGCCTCTTCCCGGTAGCTGAAAAGGAGAGAGAGTATAATTTAGATACAAACCACGAAGAATTTGATCAGATGATCAAGAAAAAGTGGGTGAAATCACGTTGGTTGACGATCCTTTCTTCAGAGACGACATTTTTAGCAGGAGATTGCATCGGAGACCTGTTGCTTTTGGATGACGAACCCAAATGAGTTGTCCTACAATCCTGTCTTGCATAATTGGGTGCCTGTGAAGAGAAAACATCAATCAAGGAAGATAACACATCTTCTCTTTTGATGGGGTCCTTTCAACCTTATGGCGTTTGCTTTCCTCTTTAGCATATAAGAAATTAATGCGCGAAATTAATGCAAAACTCACAAAGCTTTCCCTTTTATAGTTCTAGCATTTATTTGCACAGTTCTTGGGAAGAAATCACTAGACCAAAGAACCCTAACTCACATGTCAACCAAATCAAGGTACCCGAAAGCAGACCTTACAAGGAAAATGAGAAAACGGCTCGAGAGAGTTAAAAAATCTTTAAAACGGATGACAAAATCTTGACCTATAGAAAACAAATAAAATAGGTTTTGATCATGTCGACTGCGAGCTAGGGTTTCAGCACTCTGCAACTTTTTTAATGGAGTAGGTGTTGGAAAAAAAAACTTTTAGTAACATCTCTTTATAATTACTACTACTTCAAGAAGCCCTAGATTTCAGAGGCTTTGAAGATTCTGAAATAGACACGTATTATATTTATTTATATCACCTGAACCTCTTGCCAGGAAAGTGACTGAAATGCCGCTGCCATGTTTACGGACCATAGATTGGTGCAGTGCCCGCATCGGACGGTCACAATATCAAACAGGCTGCTGCATGGAACGCTCACCTGCGCATTAACCCCATAATTAGAAGCTAGTATACTTGAGAGAAAAGTTGTGTTATAATATGTAGTAAGAAACAAAGGAAAAAGAATCCCTGATCAGCTAAGATTCTGAACAACTGGGTTTTCTTGACGATATGTTTTAGCTAGGTCAGTAGTGTAATGGTCAATGGTTTTTTTTTTATGATTTTTCGCGGCTGATTTAAGCTGCAGTTTTCTTTGTCCATGGTATCGTGTTCATCGCAAATTGCGAAGATGATGGATAGTAAGACCGTAATACTGTAACAAAGGGAGCATGGGTGGGCTTCTTAATGTGTTTGAGGAGGGTGCTTTCTGGGAAATTATCAAAGGTACAAAGAATCTTCATATTTTTTCCTTTCCCCATTAGCTAAAGAAACCGAGTTAGCCAAGGAAGAAGGTTGTTGCAATATTTTAAGCAAGGGAAAGCTATTCAACAACAGCAGTGAAGCAAGGGAGTTGAGGTGTTCTCCTCATCAAATTATCAACAAAATGCCAGTGTTTGAACTTTGGACGTTGAGAATTATTTTACCAAAAACAACATAATCATAGAAATAAAATAAAAAACTAGTAAAATCTAGCTAACGCTAAGCCCTTCCCTCTCCTCTCCTCTTCACCCCTCTTTGCATTTTATGTCTTTTCTTTGACTGCAAAAGAAGAAGAAAAAGAAGAGTCCGACGATGGAGACTTGACTGGTAAGTGGGAAGAGAAAAACAAGAAACCCCAGAAAACAAAATCAATAGATCTCAGTAAAAAGAAAACGAAAGAGCACTGATAGCAGATGCAAGGACCAGCTTGGTTCCGGGACCTAAAAAGAAATCTTCGTATGATATATAACTATATATACATGGAGAACAAAAATACCAAAACCAAAATATGCATAAAATAAAAGTGGAGATCTCTCCAATTTTTTTTTTTTTAAAAAGAAGAGAAATATGATATGAGATACCGCAAGGACTACGTTGCAAAAGTTGCAAGGGATGTAGCAGAGTTGCTCAGGCGCAACATCGATGCAGGTCGACATGTCTTCCAAGTTCCAAGTTAAAAAAAAAAGATTTAAAACAAAGCTAAGAGCAACCTCTAAGTAGAAAGCTGGAATCAACAAATAAAAACCAATAAAAATAAAAAGGTAAAGTAAAGAGAACCAATCGTGCTTCGCTGCAACAAGTAGCAATAAACCACAAGAAGAAAGCAACTCTTGGAAGGGCCCCCCCCCCCAACACAAAAAAAAAGGTTCTATTCCCTCAACTCCTTACTTTTGATATCACAACAGTAAACGAAATGTTCTTTATATAATAGAAAATTCTTATTCGGAGAGAGAATCAGATATCCAAACTAGATAGACAAGCCAAGCCAATATGAAAAGGCTATTTTATTTTTAAACGAGCTGGTTCTCCACCTATTCGCCTAACCCTCTAAATAGAGAATAATCACGTTAAATCGGACAGGACTACGAGAGTGGCAACTTTTGAACTCAAAATCTTCATTAAAATAATGTTGTTGTGTTTTTAAGGATTCGAACTCAATCTTATTAAGTTCAAATAATTCGCATTAGTTAATCTAAATACATTCTAAATTCTACAAGAGAAAATATAGGATGATTTCTTTTGGGATATAGTTTAAGTGAGCTTTTTATCGTGAAAAAATTTAATTCAGTTGAACCGGGGTGTCTTATTTTATTAGGATAAAGTACATAAATAGACCATTTATTAATTATAGGTTACTATTTTATTAAATTCCGCAACTATTAAAAATTGTAAAATGGTATTTCGACTATAGAATGTTACTTTGTTAAATCACTCGACTATTAAAAGTCACAAAATGATCACTCCGACTATTTATTATGTTTCAAACCCGTTCTTTTTTCGTTAAAAAAATTTGATGATTGTCTAAGCTGGACAATAATATGATGGCTGAGATAGGATAGTCATTTGAGATTCTAGGATCATATTTTATCATATCACAGTCAGTAAGTTAACGTTCAACTCATAATACCGTCAATGATGTAACAGAAATGACGAGTTTAGAACATAATGAATAGTTGGGTAACCATTTTATAACTTTTAACAATCAAAGTACTCACAAAGCAATACTCTATAGTATTTTTCGTAATTTATACACTTACTATGAATCATTTGATTTCATATATTGAAAATTTCAGCCCCTTTGATTTATATTATTTAATTAAATAATTAAACCCTATTACTTTGATTAAAATACACCACATTAATTAATTGAGTTTAATCGATAGTTAACCTTTATAACTAAACATTCCTTCCATGCATGAGTTTCACACGACGTCATACAAAGTCCAAGCATGTTCTTATTTGTGTGAGTTAAAAGAAAGGGTCTTCCTTGGATGTTTTTAGAAGTTCAACATTTATTTGAACATTTAACCAATTAAATAGATCATATAAGCATTTTAATTTTGTTGGGTTTGAAAATAGGGAACAAAAAACTTTCGCCTCCTTCAATGCAGCAAAGCATACAAAACAGCAGCATCTTGAACAATGTGTCTGTTTTTTTTTTTTGACTTTTCAAGTCTTTACATTTAAAATTGCAGGATCTAATGTCACTCTTCTGTTGCCCATATATTAATTTCCTCTTTATAAAAAGGAAATTTATGCCATTTAATGGCAAGGACTGTGCAGCTCTCTGCCTACTTTACTGGCCGTGGGTAGCACTCTCTCCATTCTACTTCGCAGGCCTGCAAAGGGAAAAGTTTTCGTCTTTTTATGTGCTTTTTACCAACTTATTATCTGTGCATATTAGTTTAAGAGTCCGACTTGTGTAATAAAATAATTCTTCGTTCGTTCTAAGTCGATGCTATGTTCTTTATTTTAAGCCCAAATTATATTAATAAATTGTCTTTGAGCTGATCAGTTTTATGGGGCATTAGGCAGAGTCCAGAGTCATGCTCCATGTCCTACAAATTAAATGGATCAAATCCACACCAATCACGGGCTACAGTTTTAGGACAAAATTATACCGGTACTATTCAACTATAACCCTTTTTCACTTTGATCACCATTTTTTATTTTTTTATTAATCAGACCATATAATTATTTAAATGCATTCAATCAAACCATTATTAACGGAAGTGCTGACGTGGTAGTTAGAAAATTAGTATAATTACATATTTGGTCACTCTTACTTATATATTCTATCAATTTAGTCACTACTTTAATAAATTAAAATAAAATTAATCTTCAAATGGGATGGTGCCATGTGTCACCATTCAATTTGATGATTACATTTATTTTATTTTAATTCATTTATTTAAATTTAATATATCTATTTTCTATGAACTCGCCCTCTAATGAAAAGAAAACTAAAGCATATGAATTTAAGATTATATATATATATAATTTTAAGATTGAATTAAGTATATTTAAAATATATTTTTAATTTAAATATATTTTTAATTTTAATTTTATCTTAAATATATAATGTTCAGATGTGAATTTATGATAAAAATAAAATTTATTTTTTAATATTAGCTTGGGTCAAACATTTAGCTTTGGCGTATGATATAAGATATATATGTCATTTAGTCTTCTTTGAACCAAACAAATTGTTTGGCCTAGTAGTTGGTTTTTCTTCTTCTCACCAAAGAGACCTAGGATTGATTCCCATTGCCACCTATATTTGCTTTAATTTTTTTCACCAGAGGATGACACATAAATTAAATTTAAATTAATTAATTAATTAAAATAAAATAAATGTAATCATCAAATTGAACGTTGACACATGACACCATCCCATTTGAAGATTACTTTTATTTTAATTTATTAAAATTATGACTAAATTGATAGAATATATATGTAAGAGTGACCAAATGTGTAATTATACCATTTTTTCTAATTATCACGTCAGCACTTCTGCTAACCGTTAACGACAAACGGTATTATTGAATGCATTTAAATAATTGGGTGGTCTGATTGACAAAAATTCAAAATGGTGGTCAAAGTGAAAAAGGGCTATAATTGGGTGATTACTGGTATAGTTTATCCAATAAAATAAAATTCTCCATTTTTGATATTTATACTACACAACTTCTATTAATAAATTAGTGATCAGATAAACAATTATTGTTTTACTGAATGGTTCATTCTCTCCCTTGCTTAAAGAAGGAAATGGAGGGTGGTAAAGAGAATGTTCTGATTGTTAAGGACAGTTTGATATAGCTTATGAAAAATGATTTTTAAATGTAGAAACAAATTTTTAAAAATATTATATAAAAGTGTAGTTTAAGATTTAATTATTAGAGATTATGATTAAAAAATAGAGTTTGAAAAGATAAAATGTTCAATATAGACATTATCATATTGTAAATTAAAAATATAACATTTAAATTATATTTATACTTATAGATATTATTATGTTGCAAATTTTAATTAAAATCAAAATTAATTAAATTTTAAATAATTACTCAAGAACGACTTAATACTAATAGGATCGAAGGGGTAATCTTTTAAAAAATGTCTGCAATGTCAGACCATGTATGAAATGCGACTTGGTCAAAGAAGAAACCGAAGATTTAGGTAAAGTTAAAATATGAAATAGTTTAATCAAATTCTTAAGACCACTTTTATTACGTTGTTGGGATTATGGAAAAGAAGCATCGACTCGACTATTATATTATTAAACAAACGAACAGCTTCGTTTGCTGGTTCACAAAAAGCAAGGAGGAAGTTGAAAATTATAAAATGATTTTAAAGTTGAAATAATAAACAAAAGCTAATGGGGAAAAAAATCCAGCCGTCAACATTGTTCAACAACACCTCATTGTTTCCCGTGTTGAAAGTTCAAAGATTAAAAAGACGGTGACGATCGGCGAATGTGAATATGGTATGAATACGACGATGGTTTCTTTTTTACCGATTCAACAACTGCTCCCCACAAACACATGGCTATTAGTTAATTGACCCAATGCTTTCTTCTTTTTTTAACAATTCCCCTGAAACTTGTAACGTGGCCTCCACTACTCTATATATAAACGAATTAGAGGAAGAAGGATAAACCAACAACTCATTAGAAAGAGAGAGAAACAAAGATCTAGGGGCGACTGTAAGAAAAGAACACAGGACGTTAATATCCAGAGATGGCGATGAAAATTATCAGCATGGCAGCACTTGTCGCTGTTGTTTTGGCTTCAAACGTGTTGCAGAGCACATACGCTGCAACTTACACTGTCGGAGACACCGCTGGTTGGACTGTCCCTACCGGGGGTAATACTGAATTCTACGATAACTGGGCTGACAATAAGAACTTCTTGGTCGGGGATGTTCTTGGTGAGTTTCTCATCCCAAAATCCAACTCAGTTAAATTCCTCATAGATTATTTTTCTTTCTTTGTGACAAATAATGTTCCTTTTATTTTGTGAAGTGTTTAACTTTGTTACCGGAGCACATAATGTTGAGGAGGTGACTGAAGCTGTTTACGACAGCTGCAACGGTACCAACAATCCCATATCTACACATAATACCGGACCGGCAAGAATTACCCTTAACAGGCTCGGTGAGTACCACTTCATTTGCAGTGTCCCCGGTCACTGTACCGCCGGACAAAAGCTCAGTGTCGATGTCCGAAATGGTCCAAGGACTGCCGCCCCCACGCCCGGTTCAAGCCCCAACGGACCCGGAATACCTGGATCAGGCCCCAACGGTTCTCCTAGCTCGGCTTCATCCCTCGTTGCCGCCGTCTCTCTGGCCATCATGTCCATTGCCTTAGTTTTGCTCTGCTAATTATGTTCCACCCTTTTGCCTGTTTTCTTTTTTTATGTGATGTTTCATATGTCATAAGTTCAGAGTTCAGACTTTGTACCCAATACACAGATACTTTGATTAGTTTTATTGTTGTAGTGATTGTGGAGCGACATTTTTGTATGTTTGAATAAAAATTTTGATTCATTTCTTTCTAAAAAACCAGACCCTCATTGATTGTGAGTTATGGCTTTAATTGAACAAATGGACATCGGTGGTAGATGTGGCAGCCACCCGCAAAACGACCTAACCTTGTCTTCGTTGCATGGTCTTTTTAAAAAGGGTAAAATACGCAGTGGTCACTAATATTTGAGTAAGTTTTTGTTTTTTCCACTAAAGTTTCAAAAGTAGAAAATCAGTCACTAACGATATCGATTTGCAATCAAAATGATCACCAATATTATCGATTGTAATAAAATGGTCATTCCACCATCATTTCCGTTAAATTGATGAGGTGACAACATTAACAAAAATGTTGATGTTTCATTTTACCCCTAAACTACTACTGAAGTATCAAATATGTCTTTAAACAATGATTTTATATCTAATTTACCCCCAAAAATTTTCTGATTTCAATTTTTTTTATAAATACCCCATTATCTTCACTATATACGAACCACACTCCTTACAAAACGAAAATCACATATAAACAATTAGGAGCACTTTCCTTTGTATTTGTTCCAGCCGCACTTAAACAAAACCTGAAAGTCTAAATCTATCTTCAATTGCAATACCGATCTTCGAAAGTCGTTTTTGTTCTTATCTTACAGCGTTACATTGGAGTAAAGTACTTACCGGTGTGCTCTATTCTCTCTTTAGCATTAGATTTTTGGTTTGTGGGTTATTAGTTGTCTAAAATATATAATGAAAAAAAAAACAGAATGGTTCATTCTCTTCTTCTTTTATTTGCAACAAAAGAGAAGGCAACTTATTGTCTAAATATAGATGTTTTGTTTAAGTGTGGTTGAAACAAATACCAAGGAAACTACTCCTAATTGTTTAAGTGTGTTTTTCATTTTGTAAAGAATATCGTTTGAATATAATCGAGGTGGTGGAGTGTTTGGAAAAAAATGAAAATTAGGAAACTTTTGGGATAAATTAGATATAAATTCATTGTTCAAGCACTATTTGATGTTTTAGTAGTAGTTTAGGGGTAAAATAAAATATGAACCTTTTTTTTAACGTTGTCACGTCATCAGTTTAACGGGTATCACGGTAGAGTATTTTTTTGTTACAAATCGACAACGTTAGTGATCATTTTGTTACAAATCGATAATGTTAGTAATCATTTTGTTACAAATCGATTACATTAATAATTATTTTATTACAAATCGATAACATTAGTGATCAATTTGTTACTTTTAAAACTTTAATAAAAAAATAAAAAATTACTCAAGCATTAACAACAGTTACGTAGTTTACGCTTTTAAAAATTGTCAACCTGACCCTATCATCAATTACGTACTTGCCTAGAAACACATTTTAGCCAGGGTTCTCCAATATCTTCAACAGCCTTGGGCCTTTGTGGTAATAACTTAATATTGAAATTTGAACTTTTAATCTAACAGGTGTCATCTTCAAGTCGACAGCAGGAACCAATTTACTTAAAATGTTCCATTTCAAGGTTTTCTGCCTTGACTTTAATTCCATCATGTGTTGTGTAATGTGTACCACAACTACAGACGTTGATAGCTACTTTATACAAATTTTTTTATTAATATGTAGTGAATATAATATATTAATAATTTAAAGATAATGTTTAATCAATTGATATTGAACACTCATATTTTTAATATTCTTAATTTTCAAACCTAAATTTTTTTATCATTAAAATCACTTAATTTATACTACTTTAACATCGTGAGTTCCCTATTTGTGATATAGACCTAAACTTTAAAGGTGCATGTCCCCACCCCCCTCAAAATAGACGTTCTTCACGTGATTTAGATTTATTTCGGTTACATTTTTAAATTGTTTATTTTATCATAATTTAGATTGATTTGATTTATTTTTTTATTTTGAATTATAATTATAATTTTATTTTATGTTTTTGACATTATTTCATAAATTTCTAATAAATATTTCTAAAAGAAATGACACATGATTGTACATTTTATTTTTTGTATTAATTGTCTCCTTTAATAAAATTTCTTACAAGTCTCACCAACCCAACCTAACTCCATCCCAAAGATCAGCATTACTAAAACTTGGCGTCATGCTAGATATCAACTCTTCCGTTAATTCTATAATCAAACAATATCATTTTATTAATTTTTTTTAAAAATTGTTTAAAATTCGATGGAAATTTGTATGTGTATATAAAAAGTAAATCCCAACATTACCCAACATTTTTGACATTATACTTGCTCAAATATTAAAATAGAAGAGAAAACACTAGATAAGCAGAGGAAAAGACAGAGATATCAAATGGAAGATTAGACTTGAGCAACAGTAGTGCATTTACTAACGGATCCACAGTTTGATGAGTGTGGACACATATTTATCTTGAGATTCAAATTTTAATCGATTAATTACTTATTTTATCGACAATGTTCATTTTGAAAAAAAATTTATTCATAATGAAATCTGAGTTTTCTTCGATTAATTACTTATTTTACGGACGACGCTTATCTTGAAATTTGATTTGTATCAATCCCATTTAAAAGTTTTATATTATTATGTGTGTACTTACCTTGAAAAATATTTTTGGATTTACCACTTAATAAGGCCAAAGCTTTAAAATAAAAACAATGAAATAGGTCCACAAATTTGCCATCTATATACTAATTACACATGTTGACAACTACTTAATTTGTAACAACACTAAACATCTCAAAAATACAATATACTATTTTTATTTTGCCAAATTTAGACTGTATAATGGAAAGATTCCTCGACAGTTTTTCATATTTATTAATGTGGGATGGATCGAGGGATGAGTAGATATAGTCGTCCTCCTAAAAATTTAAATTATTATATATTTTAGATTTTTTTTACATATTTTTTATTGACAATCTATTTTCGTCCTTAAAAATTTTATAAATACAAATTCATCCCCCTAAGTTCAAGTTCACCCTTCCTCCCTCTAACATAAAATCATGTGTTTGTCTTTAGATCTATATATATACTTTAAATCAGAATTTCTGCTTTTTGAATAATAAAATATCTTATTGAGATGATTTTTTTAATTATTTGTGTCAAGTGATTAAACTTTTATAGTATTTATCAAAAAATTGGGGAAAATATTAAACAATACCTTTTTTATATTTTATTGCATCTAAATTTTTTGGTGATTTTTAATGGCAGTTTGGTGGGGTATTTTAGTGGAAAGAGGGGTGTGAGACAAGGTGATCCTTTGTCACCTTACTTGTTTGTCATAGTGATGAATGTTTTGTCTTGCTTGTTGGATGTTGAAGCTAAGGAAGGGATTTTTTTAGTATCTTCCTAAGTGTAAGAGGGTTTCTCTGACTCAATTATGCTTTGTTGATGATATGCTCATCTTTTGAAAGGGCTCTGTCACGATCGGGGGAGAAGGGAGAAGAAACGAAGGACGCGAAGAAGAAATTGGGGAAAGTGGAAGTCAAGGGTTAGGGATTGATAGTGAATTGGGGATGAATTACCTGATAAGTGATCACGTGAGGAGCACGGGGAAGTCAATTACCCAACAAGAGAGCTGAAGTCCACAAACAGATCAGCTAGCCCATTTAGTGGCCAAATACCTGAGGAAATAACAGAACGATTATTCAAGGATAGCAGCTGGCATTTAGTTAGATTCTATGGTACATTGTAAACAAATAAAACAGTAATGTGTAAAGAACAAAGCATGCATATTTTGAATGAATTCATATTTCTTTCATCTCTATTCTACTACTTTCTCTCTACTTTTCTTCTTCTCTATTTCCCTAATCTATCTAAGTCATTACAATTGGTATTCAGAGCCACAAATCCTGGCAAAGCAATGGTTGCATCCTATGTTTTTTCTGCGATTCAACAGCAGATTGAAGACTTATCAAAGCTAGTGAAGCAAGATCAGTACCTAGAGATAAGGATTGCAATGAACAAGGGTCATTTGGAGCAGATTCTAAAGGACTTGTCAGGAAGGACAGATGATAAGGAACCACTAAGCCTGGAAACTGAGCAAATTCAATGACAATAAAAGAAACATATGATGTTTCGCAAGTGTTTGATAAAATGTCAGCAAGAGTAGATCATGTGGTATTCCCATCCATCACCGGTTCCATGAAGGTTGATTCACGGTTGCAGCAGAAACAAACCATGGAAGATGACAAGGCTGTTATGAGGGCTGAGTTAAATTTTGAACAGGGGCATCAACATCAAATGAAGATTCTAGATGCACTAAGGAAGAGAATTTCCACTTATTGTGATACAAGATAGAGGAGAAACCATCATCAATTGAGAAAGATGTCTAAAGATCTAACAAAGGAGGAGAATATAACAAAAGGGATCATAGAGCGTGAAAAGAAACTTAGCATCCTCTATCAGAAACAAGTTTGTGCTATTCAGTTTTCTAGTAAAGCTGCTCGTGATAAATGACTTCAAAAGGAAATTGAGGATTTGGAAAAATTGCTTTATTCAAATTTATCGCAGGAGAAAAAGCTTCAGGAGGAAACTTTTGGGCTTAATGAGGAGTTGGAACGCTTGGATAGTTCTATTGAAAGACACAAAGCTGAAATCACAGAGTTGGAATCTTCAATTTCCAAGTCTCGGTTTAATTATCAGAAAACAGAAAGAGATAAGCTGCAGGATCAAAGGAAGTCCTTATGGGAGAAAGAAAGTAAGCTTTCTGCTGAAATTGATAAGCTGAAATCAGAAGTTGAGAAAACAGAGAAGAGCCTTGATCATGCAACTCCTGGAGATGTAAGAAGGGGGTTGAATTCTATTAGGAAGATATGCAGAGAATATAATATAGATGGAGTGTTTGGTCCAATTATTGAGCTACTTAATTGTGATGAGAAGTTTTTCACTGCAGTTGAAGTAACTACTGGAAACAGTTTATTTCATGTGGTTGTTGAAACGGATGAGACATCAACTCAGATAATTCAACATCTTAATTCACTTAAAGGAGGGCGTGTTACTTTCATACCACTTAACCGCGTGAAGGCTCCACATGTTACATATCCACAAAGTTCTGATGTGATACCTCTGTTAAAGAAATTGAACTTTTCTTCCAAATTTGCTTCAGCCTTTGCATAGGTGTTTGGTAGAATGGTGATTTACCGAGACATAGATGTTGCTACAAGAGTTGCTCGAATTGATGGACTGGATTGCATAACTTTGGAAGGTGATCAAGTTAGCAAGAAGGGTGGTATGACGGGGGGATTTTATGATTATAGGCGCTCAAAATTGAAGTACATGCATATAGTTATGACATTTAGAGATAGCTACTCAGATCAGATTATAGAGGCCTTGTTAGAGATCACACTTCCTAGGTTTTCTAGAGATGTGCTTCCAAATGGTGATGTGATAAGAGATTTGGATGATGTTGGAGCAGAATGTATTGAATTTCATGCTTTGAACAAGTTTCCTTATTCAAAGCTTGATTCGAGGTTTGTTGGGATTAATCATGGTTTCAAGGAGCCAAGTGATTTATCTTTAGAATCCGGGGAAGCAAATCAAACTAGTACCAAGTGGGTGCTTACATTGGCAAGGGCATTGCTCGAGAAAGGTGAGTTTTGTATGCAAATTTTTTTCACAAAGACTGAACAAAATGGGATGCACATCCTTGTAAGGAAGAAATTGTTTGATCCTTGGGGAAAAGGATCATTTCAAGGGAAGGAGAATATCATAACTATATGGGAAGTCAACAAAGAAAGCAGAGAGGATATTCGACAGTTAGTGAAAGAACAGTTAGAGAATGCAAGCAACAGAATGAAACAACAAGCAGACAAGCACATGTCAGAAAGAGTATTTGCAGTTGGGGATACAGTTTACCTGAAGTTGCAACCTTATCGCCAGACTTCACTAGCCTTGAGAAAAAAATTAAAGTTAGCAGCAAAATATTATGGGCTTTACAAAATTACAGAGAAAATTGGACAAGTTGCCTATCGTTTGAACTTACCAGAGACATCGCGATTGCATCCAGTCTTTTTTGTGCGTCTCTTGAAGAAACATATTAGAGATTCAATAGTTTCTTCCATGGATCCTCCTGCCATGGATGAAGAAGATCAAATTCGAATCGAACCATATAAAGTTTTGGGTAGAAGAATAATTAATCGACAAAACAGACACGTGACTCAGTTATTGGTGTGATGTACAAACCTCGACGAGACAAGCGATACATGGGAGGATTATATTGTCCTCAGAGGCCAGTTTCCAGGCTTTGATCCTTGGGGACGAGGATCGTCTCCAGCGGCGGGTATTGTCACGATCGGGGGAGAAGGGAGAAGAAACGAAGGACGCGAAGAAGAAATTGGGGAAAGTGGCAGTCAAGGGTTAGAGATTGATAGTGAATTGGGGATGAATTACCTGATAAGTGATCACGCGAGGAGCACGGGGAAGTCAATTACCCAACAAGAGAGCTGAAGTCCACAAACAGATCAGCTAGCCCATTTAGTGGCCAAATACCTGAGGAAATAACAGAATGATTATTCAAGGATAACAACTGGCATTTAGTTAAATTCTATGGTACATTGTAAACAAATAAAACAATAATGTGTAAAGAACAAATCAGACATATTTTGAATGAATTCAGATTTCTTTCATCTCTATTCTACTACTTTCTCTCTGCTTTTCTTCTTCTCTATTTCCCTAATCTATTTAAGTCATTACAGGCTCTGTGGATTCTGTGGTGGGAGTGAAGAGTGTTCGTGAGGTATTTTATAAAATTTTTGGATTTAAGTTAAATGTTGATAAAACTGAAATGTTTGTTTGTGGTGTGGATAATAGGGTTCTGGGTAGCATTAAGGGTGTCATGGGATTCATTGAGGGTAGACTTCCTGTTAGGTACCTTGTGGTGAGTTTAGTGACAAGGAAACTTACTGAAAAAGATTGTTTGCAGTTGTCGAAGAAAATTCGGGGTAAACTAGCCATTTGGTCACGTAGGAAGCTAAGTTATGGGGGTAGACTACATCTTATCAAGTCGGTGCTATTCAGTATATCCAATTTTTGGTGCAGGTAGCTGGTTTTTCCCAAGGTTGTGATTAGAAGGTTGAGCAATTATGCATAAGGTTCTTTTGGAAAGGGAGTGATGCTTTGACTAAGGGAGCCAGAGTGAGTTGGGGGCAAATTTGTAGGTTAAAGTTTGAGGGTAAGGGATCTATCTTGTTGGAATAGGTCTTGTTGTATGTTGATCATTAAAAACATTCTTACTGATGAGGGTTCCTTGTGGGTGGCTTGGATCAAGACTTATGCTCTAAAAGGTCAGGATTACTGGTCGGTGGAGTGCAAAGCGTTTCATAGTTGGGTTTTGAAGAAATTGATTAAGTTGAGAGGATAGGCTGAGGTCCTGTTTAGTAGAGGTGTGGATTGGATAAAGGTGAATTATAGGTGGATTTGGGAGAATATTAGAGACAAGAGGTAGAAAGTTAATTGGCAGAAGCTAATTTAGTTCTCTTGGCATGTTCCTAAGTTTTCTATTATGGCCTGGATGATCATTTTTGATAGGTTTCCTACGAAAGATAAGCTTGCTCGTATAGGCATTGAGATGGACAAAGGATGTGTATTGTGTGGGTTGGATGAGGAGTCTAGGAATTATATTTTTGGTGATTGTCAGTATACTTGCCGATTGTGGGATGTTGTGTTGCAGGCTTGCAGGCTCCCTTCCCTTGTAGGTTGCGGGCATGGGAAGAAAATCTCGATTGGCTAATCTGTAACTTGAAAGGTAACTGTTTAATTGTTTGTATCTTAAATATTGCTTGGACTAACTTTCTGTATTGTATTTGGGAGGAACGTAATTTCAGGGTCTTTAGGGGAGTTGAGAGATCTTCGGAGGTGGTGTTTGGGAAAATTAAGGACCTTCATACTATATAAATTCTGTAATTGTGAACTTATAATGCTGAAGCAAGCTATAGTTTTATGACATTATTTGCAAAACAGGAGAATCCAGGTCATGATCCTCGAATTGAGAGTCTCAATCAAATCAAATAAAACAGGCAGGAAATAAAAGAAAAAACAATATACATCAACCTCTGCAACAGTTTGTTTATACTGTTCCGATCACAGATTCAAATTACAGTTGTGATCGTGTTCTTAGTAGCATTATATTTATCGTTATTGTAAACATAACAAACACTATTACGGTAAAATGGATATCGCGAACAAAATAACGATCATGGACCACGTCCGAGGTTGTTGATGTTTACAGAACCAACTCACGTACGTAAACCCAACAGAACAGTTAGATATATGTGGATTTCAAAATCAATAATACTTTTCCTCCATATTTGAAACGATCAGAATGAAGAGATTTCAAACAGAGGAACGTATTAAACTTCTACCTTTCCTCCATTTTTCTCATACACTTTCGTCTTCTAATTGACTTGCATCCTGTATATATACACGTTAGGATATGCACCATATAGCTATCAAATTATCCATTTTAACTTTTCTTGGTAAATCGACGTCAAAGGACGCAAAAAGTGAAGGGTATTATCCCAAGGGACGACCTGAGTAACAGCCGAAAAATGGCCGGCCACAGCTTCGGTTTGAGGTTGATTGGCTTACTAACGGTGGCGATGGCAATTTTGGAGGGTGCAATTGCAACTGATTACGTAGTGGGAGACGATTATGGGTGGGATCTTCCCCCTAATAACTCCACTGACTACTATCCTAGCTGGGCAAACAGATATGATTGCAAGGTCGGAGATTCAGCAGGTAAAACAATAAGTAACCAGTATTAACCCCTAATTTCTTGATTGTTTTCATAAATCTAAACTTTTTCTTTTCAATCCTTTTCAGTGTTCAACTAGACCGGAAATCATACTGCAGCTCAAGTGAGAAACCAGGCTGATTTCGATAACTGGCACTGCAATCGAAACGCGGCGGACATAAGTCTGATTGCAGAAACTGGGGTAAGGGCACCTTTAAACACGGAGGGATTCCATTACTTCATCTGCACTTTGGCACCCACTGTGAGCAAGGCCAGAAGGTTGCTTTCAACGTTACAGTTGCTTCTGCTGATTTGGAACATGCTCCCTCGTTTTCATTATCTTTGCTTCTCTCAGCCTTGGCCACCTTTGTACTGATTCATTGAATTATTCTGGCAATCCATTTCTGAAACATACTGTTTATGTAGAGAGAGGACACTGCTTAGCATCGATCGACTTCACGACGGTTGGATTTATTAAAGCTGTTATAGCTATCTACGTACTTCGCCTTCATATGTTTCAATATATATGCTCATGTTTAACTAGTTTTTATAATCTTTTGTACTTGGATATCCCTCGTCTCGCATTTTAAAATTGCATTTGTGATCTCAGTTGAAGTGATAAGCAGCTTGATATCGTTTAAGTAAGTTTTGAATTTAAATCATTTTATATGTAGAAAATTCTTATCGAAAGACTCAACCATCAAAACCAGGTGTGCAACCCGAATTGGTTCGAATTAATCAAGACAAAACCGGGAAGCGCAAAAAAAGTTGCATTTGTGATCTTATTAGGTTCAATGATATTAATATCTATTTGGACTATTAAACAGACAGAAAAATTATTAGATAGACCTGACTCACCACGTTAATTGTAGTCTTAACCAATAATATTTGTCTATTTCATTTTTTAAGGTGAATATTTATCTGTTCGTTATATATAAATAAGAAGTGAGTAATTATTTACAAATTATTTTAAAGTTTATAAATCTGATATCATAAATGACACGGTTAACTGATACATCAAATAATTTTTCTAGACAATCAGGATAGCCCAAGACAGCTGTTCGTCACATCTGAAAAACATCAGGCTTTTTGTTAGAAAGAAAAAAAAAAAGGTTCAAGCAGATTCAATTATTAGTCTTTTTGTAGCCGTCTTAGAACTGATCATAAGTGTTTCAGATTACAAAAGAGTTACATTACTAGTGTGTATCACATACAATCATTAAAAAATTCATGCAAAAAGTAATGGCCGCCAGGATTCTTCTAGGACAGAAACATGAATAAACAAACACACTCGCTAGCCTCTGCATCTAATTAATTTCAGGCATTTCAAGGAGCGAATTAAGGTCCTGAAATAACCAAGTTTGGGGCCTTTAGTTTCTATAGAAAGGTTTTAAACAAACAGGGAGAATATGTCTGACATGTAAGTCTAGGAAAAGAAGACAAAAGTACCTCCATGGGACATCTTCTGCAAACTTCCAGTCTCCTTCTCTGTCCTGATATGAGAGTTTAAAGCTCTCTCGATGTTCAGCAGCTGTTCGTAAAAAAAGATGGAAAAATAACAGTTGATTCAGATTATTTTTTTTTAATAATCCAACATAATATATTTGAAATTATGGTTATGTTTAAGCATGGTTTGGCGTTTACTTACGTATGCCAAACATTCTCATCACGGTGCTATTAAGCACCTCAAAGGAGTGGTGAACGCTAACGTCAATCTTCCTGGCAATTGCGACTCTTTCCATCTTTACCTTCACGTACGTGGATTTCGAAGCCCTACCACCTCTGCCATTAGCTACCGTTTCAGCCGCCATTGTGCGGGGATTATCAGCTACGCCATCGGAGATTTGGTGGCCTTGCGTCTTCCTCGAGGTTTTCACTGGCGGCCACCCCACTAAATTCTCTCCGTCGTTCCTATCAAACCAAAGACTTGATATATATATATATCCCATCAATGGCAGATTGACAAACAAAAATTCATCACATCCAGCAAAAACAACTGAAGTCTTTGCTTTTTTTGCTCCGGAAAGCAAGCAGATAAAAAAATGGAAAGACGACAGATTTGTAGGGTAAACTCAAACTGCAAAGAAGGCACGAGACAACGTAAAGGAGCAAAAAGAAAAATGAGAAAGTGAAGTACCTGAAAATGGAAGAAGAAGAAGAAGAATTGTCGTCCAATTCTTTAGGATTGTCTTCATCATTTGGTTGGTCACTCCAATGCAAAAGAGGCAGCGTTTTGGGAACACTTCTCCTCTCATCAAAAAGCAATGCTGCTTCATCAAAGCAGCTGTTTTTGCTGTCGCAGCCGCCGCCGTTGCTAGAACTAATGCTGCTGCTGTTGTTATTGGTGTTAATACCAATGTCCGATGGACCCAGTTTTAGCAAAGGCCAACTCGAAGCGTTGGAACCCTTTGCCTCCCTGTTCTGGCAGCCGTGGCTACTTAGGTCCAACATTTCCATGGGAACAAGAGGAGTTGGAGGTGCGAGTCCCAGTTGCAGCTCCATGCACGTCAATAACAATATTTTAAAAGAAGCAAAGTGCAATCGCTACGGCACGAGAGAAGAGGAAAAAGAACAATCCGCTTCTTTGGTAGCTAAAGTTTGTAGAATTTAATATTGGGCGAATTACTACTACGCCTTTTGGAATACGGGTTTTATTTTTTAAAGTTCAATAAAACAAATACTACTAAATTCTAAAGTTTGATTATTAAATAAATAACAAATTAAAACGTAAATGCACCTTTTATTAATCATTAATTAGTATTATTTTTTTATTTTTTTACTTTAATTTTTAACCATAAAATCGTAAAATGCAATTAATTATAAAGTTATTTTTAATATACAATTGTATGGAGCATGTATAATTTTTTATATGTATGTAACGATTTATATTATCATATCTCATAATATATTATTTTGAATTAAAATAATAATATATATTGTCAACAATCTTTAAAGTGGATGGATAAAAGTTTTCAATTGATATTTTTTTTTCTAGATTGTGAGTTCAATCCCAATAGAAGTAAAATTTTCAATCATTTCTTCTAGATATGAATTGTTTAAGAATAAAAATAGTAATATATATTATTTTTTATCTGAATAAAATACACAAATAATCTTCGACTTTAGCACGGTGCTTTGTTAAACCCTCACTACTATTAAATGATCTTACGATTATATGATGTTATTTTGTTGAGTCTCTCGACTATTAAGTTATAAAAGAATTATTCGATTATTAATGTGTTCCAAATTCATTCTTTGTCTTTAAGAGTTTTACAACCTATTTTATAACTTTAATAATACATAACTCAACAAAATAACATTTTATACTTTAAGGATCATTTATAATTTTTAATAGTATAAAAATTTAACAATTTGTGCACTTCATCTCTTTCATATTTCACGGTAAATGTTTTGATGAAGTAGGTAGCAATTGGTGAGCGGGTCCAAGTTTGCTTCACTTTTAGCCGACCTATTCCGCTTTTGCTATATTCCAATGTTTTCTGCATCCTTCCTAAAAACACCAGAATCGTACATAATGCAAATGACTTGACATATAAATTTATTAAATTTTATATAATATAACTATATTTCAAAGTAGTCCAAATCTATACAATTCTTGAATTAGAGAAATTAAATTAACTCGTTATTCTAATTAGTATTACAAATTAAACTATGTTTAAAAGGATACTTATTCTCTTAGAGATAATCACCAAACACATCAAGATCCACCTATTGTATCTATCACGAACAATAAAATCTACCATACCCCTTTCACTTATTATTTATGATATGGTCCAATCATATCTTAAAAAGTATTTTGTGGTTTTATCAATAAAACATTAACCTTACATCACATGTTATCGATTTCATATTAAAATGTTCCAATATAAAATCTTCTTAATCACCAAAAGACCTTAGGATCTCTGTCAAATTATCTCCAAAACACTCCATCCTCCTCTTATTACTTCAAAAATGATAATTTAAATATTAAATATGTAATTTACTTTTATAAATTTTACAAATATTATATATGTATAAAATATGACATTCATGATAAAACTGCCTTAAATGTCATGTCTTCTTGTCCCTTCAAAGCCACTTAAAAAAAATTACAGGTTGGGTAGAAAATTTATGAGTGAATTTTGGGACCCAATTGAAATTATGAATCTAACCACATTTGCATTATACACATCCTTGGGTGGTTTTCCAATCAACCAAATCTTGTCGGTCAACCAGTAATGTATGAATTGTTGGTCTAAAGCAGCAAGCCATATTAATTCAAGTGGACAACCGACCTAAGCAGAAAATAAAGAGATGAACACATGTTCTCCCATATATCTCCAGCTCCTTTCATCCATGAAATGTGTCCGGCCACAACCACGTCGGATCTGGTTACAGTGTCCTTGTAAAAAACCTATTCACGTGTAGAGTCTGCTCGTTACGGTTTTACTAAATGTGTGAATTATTATTGGTTGTTTGATATTTTGATCGGAGGTGTAGTTCAAATGGTGGAGTGCTTGCTTTGCATGAGAGAGGTTCAGGGTTTGATCCCTTGGATTTCCACTTTTTTTTTTTTTTTTTTATAATGGATCCACCATTTTTTATGGTCAGCGACAGTATTAAATGGGCTTTACCAACCCAAAACCTGGACAAAAAACTATCGAAGTTTGAACCTACGAAACAAAATCCTATTATCTTTTATCTTTTTCAATCCATATTTACATTCGAGTAACTTTCTAATGTGTATTCAGTTACTCTTTTCAAAATTAGAGCTCACTTAGAAATTTACTGTTTAATAAATAGTACACAAATATGAACAAAAACAGTTCCTGATATTCCTAGCCATGCTCTAGTATATCCATTTTGCAAGCATGCGAACGTCGAGGTAGACTAAAATTCCTGCCACATCACTTCCTTTATGTCCGAACAGGTTAACTTGCATCATCATAAAAGTTTGTTAGCCGGTTCCATCATCGGTTCATCAGATTGACCAATCGAAGTGCTAAGACTAAAAATTAACAGTGTCTCGTCCAATAAACTCTATATATAGTAACAGTAATTAATTTTAAAACCTTCTTTTTACCCTTGATCTTTTCTGTTACTGATATGGTTTTGTCATCTACTATCGTTCTTCTCTCGATGATGCTCCAAGATATTGATTTATCTTTAAATTTTAAAATGCTTTAGTTTCACGAAATGTTAGAAGTTGTTTCAAATGGTTCAATTCCTTGGGAGATTCATCAAAATATGTCAAATTGTTAAACCAGCACTGTTGCTACGACATGAAAAGAAAGTATAATCAGTGAAGAATAAGGGTCTCTTTCTTGTACTTTTACGATGCTGTTGTTTTTGTTCAGACCAGTATCGACAACTCATGAACTAATTTCAGGTGTCCCCATGAAAAGGTGAAAATGTGTCGATTTGTGCCTAAAGCAAAGCCTTCCAAAAGCAAACCTTTTCTCTCTCCCACGTTTTCTTAAAACCTTAAATCTTGCTTCGATGTTCTTAACCCTCCCTACCAGGAACCCAGGAAAAGAGAGAGGCTCAACGGCTTCTTTAGGGCTACGGTTCATTTTGACCTAGCTAAGTAAACCAAACAAGAGGAGAGAGTAAGGAAGCATGAAGAATCAAAAGCCATTCAACAACTCTCCTTCATTGAAGAGATGCAAAAGAAGAATGTTTGCTTTGAGAATGATGATCATGGACCATTCCCATACAAGTTGAAGAAATCCCTGCATGAGTGAGAAACATGGGTGTCTCTTTGTCCCACCCCTTCAATCAACCAACCCAACCTTGGAAATCTATGTACCCACTCACTCTTTATTTTGAATTAAAATATATATATTTGTTTCATTGTAATTTTTGTCACATGATAAAAAAAGGCATGAACTGGTTGTTCAAAAGCATAATAATGTAAAAAGGAAAGAACAGGGGATCCTAGATCATCTGGTGAGGAGGGAATGAAATGGTTCAAGGCGTGGGGGGATATGTAACTGGCAAGTGGCACGCGAACTTGTCGCCTAAAATCATGAGCTCCTGAGAAGAAGAGGCTTTCATTTTTTTTTTGAATACATTAATGAAATAAATATAAGCTAAATCAACTACAGCACGTTGATCAAAGCAGAAACTTCAACATAAATTCCAGAAGGGCGTCACAGCATTCATCCTGTGGAACTTGCAGCACCACCAAACTAAGTTGGTGACTCCACGTCAACTTCGCGAGCTGGTCTGCAATTGAATTACACTCACGAGGCACATGATCGACACATATTTCCCAATTTCGCTGACAGAGATCAATTAGATGTGGCACTAAGGAGGAAACACCTCTTGCTCCACATGCGTTCTTCAGTAAATCAACGGCCTCCTTGCAGTCTGTCTCAACTTTAATCCTCCGAGCTCCCAAGCTCCATGCTATATGTAAACCTTCGAGCGAACCCCATAACTCCACATATAACACCTTAGACCAGTATAACACACAGTCGACTTAATCGAGTGTCACACTAAATCACTGAAGTGGCTTAACAACTATTTTCTCAATATTCTTACTTTTAAACAACCATAAACCATGACCAATTGCATGAGTAAATCATTGATAAAATATAATGAAAACTTTAACATTGAGAGCTCCCAAAATAAATCATTTACATATCAAAATAATAAACAAACCACTTAAATTATAATTGATAACTCAACTTTATATTAGGGTTTATAAATACACACGCGCTTCAAAATGCTGAGATGTACTCTGCTCTAATCTGGGTCTGGACCTATGTTTCTCTAAAGCTCCTCGAACTAGTCAATCTACTAACCTGCCAACATAAACATCCGTAGGCTAAGCTAACTAGCTCAGTGCCACACTAACAACAGGGTCATACTAATAGTGCATCATAGAGCTACATCAAGCTAATCAATCATTAGTGAATATCATCGTGATATTCACTCTCTACTCTAATGGTAGACATCATGGTGAGGCTGAGGGATCTCTACATCTCGAAGCTCACACACTCATATAGTCTACTGAGGATATGACCCCAGGAATTTCTGCATCGGACACCATACCCCCGACTAACCCACCCCTCCCGGGTGTTCAGACCTTGCGCTCTAGTTAGTCAGTTTTAAGGGCCTCGCGCCCTCCCTAAGGACATATCCATACTGCGTCTATACATTCGACTCTGCTAGCTTTCTAAAAGAACTCGAGTGTCTAAATCATTTCCCGAGCATCAAACAAGGCTACTCTTATTTTGCCCTAATTATTTGGTTTCCACGTTTGATTAATTATTAATATTATTCCACTTGTAGTATTATTTGATGATATAACGAAGTGTTGGGGTACCTCGAGTCTAATTCTCTTAAAAAACTGACCTTTTTGCCTAAAACAGACTGAAAGTATCGATACTAGCCCAAGAGTATCGATACTCCTGCAAAATTTTTGATACTTTATATAAGTACATATACTTTTAAACAATCTGTAATGCTCAGTTTCGATACTTTCTGGGAGTTTCGAAACTACGACCCAAAGTTTTGATACTCTTGAAAGAGTTTCGATACTCCTACCCAAAAAACATGATATTACCTAGAAACAAAAGAACAAGTATCGATATTATCTCTATAGTATCGATACTCTACCTGCAGACACCATAAAACAAGAACGAAAAACTTTGTTTTTCATAATCCAAAGACCCTAAGAGGTCCCCAATCATTCTTAAAGTCTTAAGTGATCAAAGGAACATAAACAAGGCTCTAAAACATATAATAAACCTAAAACATACAATTTTCCATGAAAATAAACTCATCATGCTTCAATCCTCAACATACGCTATTTGCATTTCTATTGACCCACTAATGGTATGAGGGAGATGTGAGTGTGTTACCTGAATCCTTCAAGTGTTAAAACCTCTTTCAAATATCTAAGAATATATCTTTCTTTTACCCTTGGCTTTTGAACTTTCTTCAATCTCTTTCATTAAACTAAATATATGCAAATGGGTTATTTAATCAACTAAATGTTGGATAACACTTAAATACACTCCCTATAATTCAAATTCCCTTCTAGTATAGCTTGAATCACTTGATTCCTTAAAACTCATAAAAAAACTATTTTCTAAAATTAAGTTCAAAACTTAAGATTTGGGGCTTAAAAGGAAGCTTAGGGGATGAGAATTTGATTTCTTACCTTAGTTACTTCAAACTAGGTTTGGATTTCAACAAGCTTCTACCTTTTTCTTACTCAGAAGGAAAAGAAGAGAAAGAATGAAGATATTTTAGGTGGGTTGATTTCCTGTGGTAGACTATGGAAGTATGGATATAAAGGGGTTTATAACCTTTAAAACAACTATGGGAAAATTGCTATATAGGTACCTCTCCTTTTTACCTTAAATTAAAACTATCACTTAACTAAACTCTTGGGCCTACCTTAGACCCAATACCTTTAAGAATTGGTTTAAAATAGCTTGGAAAAAATCTAGTGAGCTCTATTGATGGGTTTTGGATTAACCGAAACTATTGACCTGGAATTCGGGGTATTACACCGCATCCAAAGATGTGCAATGCAACACCCAAGGATCTTCATAAACCCCGAAACCCAATTACCTAAATGGTCTCCAATTACCCAATCATCTCAATGCTCCAGAGGCTTTCATTTTTAAAAAACTAAAAGTTGCTTTATGTAATTTTTAAACAGAAATCTTCAAGGCGAAAGAGGGGCCTGCCTGACTGGCTGACCCTCTTTAAAAGAAAGCAAAACCCAAGGAGTGCAGGCTCCTTTAGCGCCGGTGTCTCCGCTTTGGGTTGTTGGAAATTAAGCATGACAAACCCCAAAAAGCATGTTTAATTTGCTCTCCTTAACATCATTCCCCTCGCCTGTAAACTATGGTTCTAGCTTCTAAACGCATGTATTTTTTATTATACCGTATTTATCATTATTGTGCATACAAAAAAAATATCAATATTTAATATTTTTGAATAGTTATCATAATAGCGTGATGCACACCTCTATTTAAATCCTCGCCTGCAATCACTCCCTTAATCCTTCTCTCGTGCGTAGAATAAAGTCATAAAACCATATCATAATTGTTTCTTTTATTGATCATCGTTGACAATCTCATCACTTCCATCTGTTGTTTTTTTAACCCTAATTGAGTTAAAACCTTCGAAAATCAAGCCTTTGTTTTTTTATTGATCTGAGTGGTACTCCATGATGAACAGCTGTGATACATATAAAATCAATGCTTTCAAGTATAGTTTGCTGGAAACTTTGAGGTTTACTGTAGACACTTTTTAATCAACAGAAGAATGTCTCCTCCATTTGTCTTTTGCTATTTTTTTGCCCTCTCATATTCATAATATATACGAACATGCTATGTCTTAGTGCACCAAGAAGCATCATATTATCAAGACTGTGTTTGTCTTGTTCATGGATAGTAGTTGGTTTCTAGCTGGTTTTTATTTCCTCTGATCTGTAAAATGCTTCTATCGTCCCATTCTTGTTTTGTGTTTTTTAGATTTTTCATAATTTAACTTGATTGACGAGACATGTTAATAGTTTAGCACCAGAAATGCCTTGATTTTGAGTCAAGTAATGAAGGAATAAAAATCATGATTAGAGATCCCACATCGTCATAATCATTCACAACCACCAACAGAACTGCCATGATCTCCACCTTCTACTCCATGAAGGTAGGCTTCTTTTGGCCAAACAGGGACACTGGAAAAAAGGATCATATTTTATTGCCTTGGCCCTTGGGGCCATATCCTCTTTATTCAAGTACCCTTTTCTCTTCTTCTTCTTCTTGGTCGGTAAGGCATGCAAAGTGTATAAAACCTACAAACTCTAAACATCCATCGGGTTGTGCTTCTCGATGCAGTCGTGGTCTAATTTGCTGGTTGCTTGGGAAGAAAAATAAAGAAAGCGATATTGGTGAGGTTCAATCTGAAGACGGATTTACGCATGGACTCGGTTGTAAGATACGATCTCAGATTGAGCCGCGCCAATATCACTTTCCGGTTTCCATATTCCTTTTCTTTTTCCTTTTTTGTATCATAGTACTACTATATTCACGTTCGCTGATTTTGCAGCAGAAACAAACTATCACTGGCTTTACAGGACTATTGTCGCACTGACGAGACACAGGTACGTATGGGTAGAAATGTAGAGCTGTTTTGATCGTATCTTTCAACGATGACCTCAACAGATATTGTATAAACCACCGATGCAAATAAATTTCTTCATTTCCATTACATTTATATAGTTTGATTACCTATTTGATATGTATTATAATAATTAATTTTAATTATTAAACACACGGAATTGGTTTAAGTGGCAAACAACTTGATATCGCTTAAGTAATGTTTCAGGATCGAGTCTTTGTGTATGCATAATATTCTTGTCGGGAGACTCACCAACCAAAATCAGATTTACGACTCGGGTCAATCCATATTAGTCAAGGTAAAACTTTGGAACCAAAGGCAACCAAAAAAATTAATTATTCAAATATCGTATTATTATTATGAATTTTAAAAGAATCGGAATACTGTATTAAGTATAATTTCACTGCTTCGTTATCCAATGCCGTATTTATCGTAATTACGAGTTGGAATCCAATAAGGTAATTATGGGTTTGAGTGTATTCATTCTTTTATTTTTATCGTTAAATGATTTTGGCTAGACATTCAAATTTCAAATGTTTTTTTAATATTTATAAAAAATCTGATTTTTAAAATTTTGAATAACTTCATATAAAACTAACGTAAATTTATATATTATCACATAATTTTTTAAATATATTCTATATAATCACTTCAATAAAAAGAAAATGCTGCTAATTTGCATGAAAATGTCAGTATTATATTGACGTATTCGAGCGATTTTTTTAGTAGAATTGAACTATGATCCCTACTATTAATTAAAATCTCAACATGGCTGTATATATATATATATAAAAAAGAATCAATTTATCTCAACGGTTAAAGGAATTATTGTTGTTCCAAGAGGTGACGGGTTCGAACACCAACTATTGCAATAAGATTATTATGTTTTATTGTCAAATGATTGAGAGTATTTAGAAAAAATAATACTTTGTAATCACCTTAGCTTAATAATATATATATATATATATATATATATATATATATATATTAAGAGATGCATTAGGAATGGAGTTTTATCAAGAAACAGTCTGAATGAAACTTCAAAGGTAAATATAAGCAGGGATGGACCAAAGGGATGTTTGGGAGTACAGTTGCATCCTTTAAAATTTTAATTTTTTTATATTTATATTAATTATCTAATTTTACACGTCTTAAAATTTTAAATTTTCGTACCATCCAAAATTTTAATATATAATTTTTTAATCTTGTACTGCTAACATAAATTTATGCTTATGTTACTAAGTATAAAACAAAATAAAATGTCAGTTAGAATCTAATTGTTAAATTATTAATTTTAAATGAAAATTTGAAATTTAATTTATTTAATTTTAAATTTAAATGAATCTAAAATGTCTTAAAACCAAAAAAAATGGTAGACCAAGACTTAATTTACCTCATTTCGAAACTTAGAGAAATCCAAGAAACAAATATATCCAAAAATGAAAATTTTGATCTAATTTCAAAATTAAGTTAAAAGAAGCACAAAAAATTAAATCCAAAAACTTTTAAAGAATCGCGACCCCTCCCATATAACACATAATAGTCCCCTTACTTTCCTAAGATTTATAAATGTCATAAAATTTTTAGTTAAAAACCTGTAATTTGCATATTACAACAAATTTTGAACAAAGACACTAAAAAATTAAATATATAACTACCTAATAAATATAAAATTTCTTAGAATAATACCTATTAAAAACTCCATTTAAAAACCATTGACTTTTTACTTTAAAAATTAAAAAAAACTTCTATAACCGAAGAACTCAAACCTTAAAAGAAAAATCAAGAGTCCGTTTGATTTTAGAAAATATAGACTATTTTTATTTTCTTAGAAAATAGAAAATATTAAAGAAAACATGTGTGGTTATAAAATTAGAAAATGATTTCTGAAAAATGAAAATTAAAATAAGTAAAAATATGAAAACATGAAAATATTTTTTCAATAAAATTGTTTTGGAATTTTAAAAAATAGGAAAACACAAAATCTATATTTTAGCTTAACTTACACGTTTTTAAATCAATATGGTCCCTAAATATCTAAAACATTTTGTTTAAATCCTTCTAGCAACAATTTTTTATTTAATGGTATATAAAACCATCAAACTTTTACAAAAAAAATAATATGGTCTCTAAATTTTTTTATATTCAATGTAGTCCTTAAATTGAATTTTTTAATAATTTATTTTTGTATTATTTTTATATTTAATGTATTGAATATATTAATAATTAGTATATTTTATATTTAAATACTACCTTAATTTTTTTTAAATTAAATAAATCTGCAAACTTTTTAAAAAATAAACTAGACCCTCGAACTTAGTAAAAAAATCAAATAAACTCATCTACCACATCCTCATCCATCGTATACTGCCACAATAATATCGTACATTATCACATCAACATCAAGTGCAAAAAGAAGTTCAATGGATACACTATTTTTTTTTCAAAAATATGAGGCTCCTAAAAACCACTAACTATATATATATTTATTTTAATGACACTTTTTGTGCACTTGTTTAAAACAATATTTTTACATGTTTTTCAATTTAATTGATTTCCAATATGCGTTAACATTATATTTGTATAACTATTTATTCATATATATTTTAAATTTAATTATTTAATAACTATTTATTCATATATATTTTAGATAAATTAGATATCAAATATATTTTCACTATTTTTATTTTTGAATTCAAATTTTCATTTATATTAACCAAACATGTTTTTTAATTTTCAAAAAACTGAAAATGAAAATTACTTTATGAAAATAAGAAGCAGAAAATATTTTCTAGAATCAAACGGAACCTAGATATCCTAAATATTTTCCTTTTTTATAATTGGAAAATGGGAGAAAGGAAATGAAAAATAAATATTTTTTCATATTTATTATAATTATGATAAAAATCATAAATTGAAAAGATATGAGGAACCCATAGGAAGGGCCAGATCCAGATTGATTTATATTGATTGGTCTGCATAATATATTATTTCCTAGAGCTACCCTAATGTGATGGTTTCTTTATCTTCAAGCAACAAAAGAAGGAAAGAAAAGTGTGCATGATGAATTCCCAACGTAACTAAACCACCTTTTATTTTATTTTTCACTGTAGTCTTGTGGAAATGATTTGCAGAATCAAGTAAAGCCCAGAAAGATTCCATATTGAATGCCATACAGAATACGTAACTGATGTCAAGATGCATTTTGCAAGTGATTTCCAGAATAAGTTAAAGGCGGCAGGCAGGGATTAGATTCTAGTTCGGAAGAGTACAGTTGATGGGGAACTCACTCTTTTTCTCTTTATTTGTTATCTTCATTTCATTTGCTGCACATAGCCCACTGCCTTTTATCTTGGACCGGATGGTTAGAATATATTGCGTCTGTTTCGGTCAATTGAAAGAAAAAGAGGAGATTTAGATTTGAAGCAAAGCATAGAGTTTGATCTGATTACAATACTGGGAAATTGCAAGATAATCTTCCCACATTCATGGTTAGAAGAAATCGCTTTACTACTTTAGCTCATCCGGGCCTGAAATATTATCTTCACACGATCAAGTTCGATTTCAAGTCCTTGCCAAAATACAGATCATCTACGCCTGTGTTTGCCGGAATTCAAGGGGGAGTCTCTGGTGCTTTTGGATTGAGCATTGGGGAGTTGTTGATGAGGTCCTTCCGGTTTCTTTTTACGTCTCGCTTGTTGAGATAGACGGGAGTGATGGGATAATATGGCGAGATCGTTAAGGCCTTGCAATGGAGTGAGGACCTTCACTACTTCGTCCATTGTCGGACGGGCTTTGGAGTCCCTATGGAGGCAGTTGTAAGCTAATTGAGAAACTTTAAGCACCCCTTTAAGAGAATAATTCAGCTCCAAACGGGGATCCACCAATTGGTAAAGCTTCCTCTTGTCAGCTAAATACGGCCGAGCCCAAGCAACGAGATTCTGCTCCCCACTAGGACGCTTCTTGTCCATCGATCTTCTGCCGGTCAAAATCTCGAGTAATACAACACCGAAGCTATAGACATCACTCTTAGATGTCAAGTGTCCTGAGAGGGGGGGAAAACTCCAATGTTGAATCAAGTTTCCGTCTTTCAAATAGTCGGATCATGTCTAAGAAGTTTAATACCTGTCATAACATACTCTGGTGCAGCATAGCCATAGGTTCCAACAACTCTAGTAGAAACATGTGTTTTGTCACCTTGAGGACCAGCTTTTGCTAGACCAAAATCTGAAAGCTTAGCATTATATTCCTGCAATAATAATTTCCATATGAATGATTCCAATGAAACCATGGGTATGAGTCGACACCGATACGAAATACATACCGAATCGAGTAAAATGTTGGATGTTTTAAAATCTCTATAAATGACTGGCTCTGGACCACCATGGAGAAAGGCCAATCCTTTTGCTGCCCCAAGTGTGATCTTGATCCTATTTGACCATGGGAGAGGTATTGTCCCTTTGCAAGATTAGACAAAACAAGGCAACATCAATATTTCTTTCATGTGAACTTATATAACTGTCCATTAGAGCCGACTCACAGAGGATTTAAACCGAGTTGGAAAGAAGGACAACATTCAAGACTTACTTCTAAAAAGATGGTTTTCGAGACTTCCTCGGGTCATAAATTCGTATACAAGCAACCTCTGGTCGTCTTCGATGCAGTAACCGATAAGTTTAACAAGGTTAGGATGATGAAGTTGTCCAAGGAAGTCAACCTCCACCTGCAAAAGAATCTCTTTCAACATTGAATCTACTAACCCAAATCACATAATAAGTATGTTATTTACACTAACCACCCATTCTCTATGGCCTTGAAGACCATCTGGTTTCAAACTCTTGACAGCAACCGTGATCCCTGAACCTGGTTTGGCCGGTGCTGTCCCGTTCTCCTCTATCCACCCTTTGAAGACATACCCAAAACCACCTTCACCAAGTATGCTGTCAGGCCTAAAGTTCCCCGTTGCGGATTTTAGCTCCTGATAAGTAAATTGAAGAAGCTGGCATCGAGATTTGTTGGTTGATGTTGGTGGATCAGGATTATCGGATGAAAGGTGGGCTTCATTTGGTGGGCAGAGGTCTCTATGACTAGCATTTAGGCATCTTGTCTCTGTAGCTGCACATAAAGATTGACAATCAGCCGTCTTCCTTCGATCAGTAATTCCATAAACATAAATGAAGAAATCAGAACCAAAGCAACCCATGGGATTGATATCAGAAATCAGGCAGCAAAGAAGAACGGAGAAAGGAAGAAAACAAGAAGCAGAAAACAAAAACAAAAGGCTAAAGAGAAAGAGACATAAGACACTAATTATATAAAAAGAAGAAGAAAGAAAGAAAATACCAGCATCATAGACAAGACTAGTGCGAGGGATAGTGCTGGCGGAGTGAGTAGAAGAAGAGGAGTTGCAAACGCCGCGCTTCAAGAAAACCCAACAGCCGCAGTTGTTGTCAGCCATGGAGAAGGAGGTAGGAAGAGAAGGTGTATTACCTGATTTGTACGTTAAAAAATGAACAAGTTACTATAATTGCTCTTGGGCATGGGAATAAAGTAAATGGAGAAGAGTTAATTGAGTTGAAGGAGAGAGAAGGAGAGAGAAGGAGAGAGGATTGTGGGTGTCGGAAATTGCAGTCATCATCATAAGCATCACCGCAGTACTGTCTAGAAAAAGAACTTTTTCTTTAGCTACCTTTTACCTTTGGGGGATGGCTATTGCCATCTACTCTTCAATCCCGACTTATAAATACACTCAATGTCAATTAAAATAATAACAACGGAATACATTCTGTTCGAACCGTAAATCTTTAAGATGAAAGATATTCTCTTTTATCGTTAGAGTTACATAATTGAATAACCTTACCCAAAAATAAAATCATTAAGACCCCAAAAGGAGGAGTAATTATTAGCAGTGTTGGCGTTAGAAGTAGATAAACGCATGGCAATTGTATCCTTAATTTGCGCCAAGATTCCCCTGAGCTTCTAAACACCTGACTATTGTTTCTTTGAATTCCTCATGACCTCATGCCGGTAACCTTTATTTGTTTAAGAGAAATGTTGTTCTTTTTTCAATGGGAAGAGGGAAGCTTTGGTGGGAGGTCATTTCATGGATAAACAAAATGGAATTCCAAGATGCCTTTGGGTGAGAGTTAAAAAGCAAAATAGACGAGGTCCCTAGTTGGAAAGAACAATACCTATCGGGAACCCACCACCAATCATGTAAGGCTTCAGAATAGTTGTGAATTTGGCTCACCAGTTTTAGCCCACTCAACCTCATCATATTGGCCGAACAAGATACCCTACCTTTTTTTTTTTCTTTTTTCACCTCAATCATATAATTGTTACTATATGAGAAACATAATTCCACAGGTCTTACAAATAACTTACACTATTTATATTTAGGATAAACTACATATTTAGTACTTAAACTGTCAGTTTTGATATATTTTAGTACTTAAACTTTTAATTTTTTAGGCATACCTAATGTTTTATTTTCATTTCATTATAGTATCCTACAGTTAAAAAATTAACGCATTTAGTACTTAAGCTACCAGTTTTGATCAATTTAGTACCTAAACTTTTAATTTTTTTTTCAAAATTTAACGTTGAATTTTGAACGAGAGTACTAAAATGAAACTGTAATACCCCAAATTTTGGTTAGCGATCAAAACATAAATTTTAAAAATTTTGAAAATTTTGAAAGTTTAGTTGTCAAAGTAGAAAGTTGGAAAAGTTTAGGGACCAAAAGGGTAATTTTAAAAGTTAGTTATTTTGACCCCGTAAATGAATAGTTCAACCCCAAGAATAACATTTTCTTGGAAACCAGAATTTTGATCCGGAATTTGTGTTAAAAGCTATAAAGAATTAAAGTCCGAAAGAAAATATAATCGAATCGAACCAGAATTTTACGAAAATTTGAAAATGATAGATAAAGGTTGGAAATATTATTTCCGATTTTAGAACAATGAAATTTAATGTGGATCAATGTAATTGAAGTTGAATTTATATATTTAGCTGAAATTGGAAAATTTAGTGACTAAATTGTAGTTTTTGAAAATCTGCAAGGGTAAAGGTGAAAACTGGATTTTTATTTGTTCATATTTGACTTTAAAATATTAAAAGGGATGATAATGCAATGGCAAGTTGAAATTATCATGTTTCATTAAGGGTAAAATGATAATTTCACATTAAATGAATTTTAAATTCATTTATATTAAATTAAGTCAAGTGTATTATGTTTTAATTGAAGAAAAATCAGAAAATTTCAGTTTCTTCCGGCCACAAAATGTGCACCACCATAGCTAAAAGGTAAGAATTTTATTTTATTTTAATTTTAAACTTATTCAATTGATTTTTGGATTAAGCTATTAGATACAGAATTAATCCCCTTGAAATTTTCTATCATTTGATATACATATTACATGGAGATCATGATTATATGATGAGTTTGGAAATTAGGGTTTATGTAGGATTTGTTATTTTGAGGATTTGATGAAAGATTTTTATGTTTTTTATGTTGGAGATTAATTCTAAAGCTTGTATGATGATTAAAACTATTTGAAATTGGGTAAAATTTAAATTGTCGTGACATAGTGTTTTGAGAAAATTATGATTTGGTTAAATCATGTTAGTGCTTTGATTGTAGAAGCCTTGAAATGTTGTTTAGAGGTGGAATACATGTTTGAATCAAGTGAAAATCAAGAACCCTAACCACTATGATATTCATCCCTAAGGAATTAATAGGGGAAATTGTGAAAATTTTCACTAGGCTTAGAAATTATGTTTGGTCCTACAATCTTTAGAAAGTTACTTGGGCCATTTTGTAATTTTATGAAAGTTGGGGGACCTATTGAGTAATTATGAAAAATTATTGGGTTCATGTAAAAATGCTAGAAAGATGATGTACTATGTTGGAATTGAAAGTTAGAATATTGAATTTGATGTTAGAATGTGAAATTTGACTATTTTGGAAAGTTGACGAAGTTTGAGTACCAAATGGCGAATATTGAGAAAGTTAGTGAAATAAGTGGTAATAGTTGAGTTGTTGAGGTATTGAGCTGAAAATTAGATGCCTAAAACTTAATTAAGTTGATTGAAACTTGAATTGAAGCTAAAAGACAAAGGACTATTTGGAATAAAATGGAAAGTTGATATGAATTCTAAAAGGATTCATAAATGGTAGTTAAAATGGAAAGTTGGAAAATGTTATGTGAAGTTTGGTTGAATTTGGATAAAAAGGGATTTATTGGTCAATTTGAAGTATTAAAATCAATATTGATGATGTGATATGAAATTCGTATCGAATGAGCATCGAAAGGTTTTTAGGAATTTATTTTCTATTGTGTACCTATGTTAGTAAGATTTTAACATATGGTTTGAAATTTATATGTTATGTAAATGGTGTTCATTTAGATTATTATTGAAATCAAGATCAATCAATGTTAAAGCTAAGGAGAGGCTTAAGGACGTAACATGAAGTGCTAGGAAGGTTTACAAGCTAAGGACACCATGACCAGGTGAACAGGTGAGTGCATATATAATTTGTATTTGTGTTATCGAGTAAACATTGGCTTGCGATGAGCCAATGAAGAAATTAATATGGTAAGAAGTAACTTTTAACTATTAGGTGAATTGTGATTCATACATATATGTTCAATTAATATGCTAATAGAATTAGTGAATACGTTGAAAATATAAGATAGTGAAATTTGCTCAGATTTGTGTTCTGAACAGTAAGTTTAGAAAATCTTCATAAATTATACAGAAATGATTAGAGGACGATTTTTATATTGTCGGATTCGTATGTCAGTATAGTTCTGTTTAAAACAATTGGATACTTATTTTGATAGATATACAAAAAGATATGAATTTTTAATTGAGGATAGGTCAGAAAGCATGATAGCAGATTCTGCTCAAAACAACTTATGCATGTCAACTTCATAAATTCATTATAAATTGTATAAGATGAACTAGAAAAAGTTTCTTATATAGTTAGATTTTTATTAGAGTCTAGTTTCAAGTGGTATAAACAGAATAGTTTTTAATTATGTGGATTAATACAGAATAATATTTATTTGCAAGTAGTGCATACTATCAACATATAAAACTTGTCATAAATTATGTTTTCATGTTACTCCTATGTTCTAGGTTATTATGAATGATGACAGTATGCACTACTTGCAAAGAAATATCACAACTACATGTATCAGCAATGCCATCCTACTATTTTAAATTTTCTAGATGACATTTATACGAATAAGAAATGTCTAAGATATATTATTAGGGTTATAAATATGAATCAAAGTTTTATATTTTAGATAAAAAAATATATTTTATGAGAAAAAAGAAATATTTTAAAATTAGACAGTTTTTAAGAAGTATTAATTACTATTAAACTACTAAACTTTTGCCTCAAATTAAGCTTGATTTATATGATAATTATTATGTTATGATTTAACACGATTAATAGAATAACTGTAAAGTTAATAATGAAATGTTATATAATGGAACAAAATTTTAAGCATTTATGATCAATGAATGTTTGTAAAGTTGATGTGATATCTTTAACTCGTATTTTGAGACATATACGTGATATGAGTATTACAAAAACAAAAATTAAAGTTTTTAATGATGAGAACTAAAATGAAATAGAAACTAAACTTTAGATATGATTTTTAAAAAAATAAAAGTCTAGGTACTAAAATATATTAAAACTGATAATTTAGATACGCAATGCATAATTTACCTTATATTTATACCATTCAAACCTTTTTTTTTCTTCTTTGCTCCAAACCCTTTAACATGAAGTTTGTATTGTCGTGTTATACACAATACACTTTTTTTCTGTCTACAATCATTTGATGCTAATAATTTTATAAATTTTGATTATGCAAAATTGAATTGGGTAAAATTTTTCAAATGAAATATTGTATCTGTAATCACAATACTCCAACGTAAAACATACTTAAGAATATTAAATTCTTAGTCATTTAATTCAACAATTATTTAAAAAAAAACTTTCTTAAAACTAGATTTAGGCTATTAAATAATCAACCTTGATGCTGAACTGTCAGATTGCACCTTGATGATGCTGAGATACTATGAATTGGCAGATCAGCGTAAAGGCGGGAATTGATTGTGACATGTTCCTCATTGGGGTCGTTTTGAGTACGTTTCAGTCTTTTGGCCATAACTTTGGCTACAGGTGTCAGAATCGCGCATAAGACCTCAAATTCTGCCGTTTTCCATCCGAATCACTAGATTTAGATATTTTTTTTACTATTTATGGTAATATTTTGATTGTCAATTAGGAAGTCAATTTAAATCCGATTTAGACCGGATTTTTTTGAGATTGCTTATTTTATTTCGAATTTCAATGCAGAGTGATTTTCGGGATTTTGCTATTTTTGGCAAAATTCGAATAAATACGATTTTTGGCTATAACAGTCCGGCTTGTGGACTGATTTTGGTCATTGTTTGATTTTATAATATTTTATTAAACCCTGTAGACTTTTTTCTCTGATTTTTTTTGGTGAATTTTCTCTTGTGAATCATCTGTTGGAGCGCTTGCAGGATAATCACTATTCTGCCTGACGTCAATAATCCAGGGACCAACCCCAACATATAGAACCATATTATCTAAGCTTAATGTTTTTTTTAAAGTTTCACCATGATTAATCTAGATCGATTCATGTCCTACATATGACTTTGGTGGATGATTCTTCTAGCATGAATTTTATATATATACGAGAACTCGAACCTGAGACTTTACTTAAGTGATATTAATTGCTCAACTAACCCTGTAGTATCTAAGCTTAATGTTGGAACTGAAGCTCCGATGATAAAATTGAACAAAAAAGCATGTTTATCCTTTAGGTCGTTCGGCTGATAAATAATAAGGTATACTACATCAAATTTATAATTATTTTCTAAAATTTATAATTATGTCAATTAATAAAAATGTATTATTTAACTATTAAAATTAAAATAAGCATCTAATATAATTTTATATAATACATTATTTTTAGTCCCTAAAATTTATATATTCTTTTAACTTTATCTTCATCTAAAATAATTTAATATATTTAAAGTTTTATGTTTAAAAATTTAATTAATTTGTCCTAATTTAAAATAATTTAACAAATTTAAAACGTGTTCCTAGTTTTGCTTATTCAACGTGTGTTGTAGTTTTAAGTGGTGGGTTATCCAGTCCTCGGTGTTACGTTTTCCAACGAATTCAATTCAATTATTCTCCCTATTTTTCCCGTAAGCAGCTGCTACCTGCCTCGTCTTCCTCCAGCCATGTTAACAAATAATAACCAAAATAAAACATAGAAAATATCAAATTCTTTGATTTCTTCAAATGCTACAACAACAACAGTAGCAACAACGAGAATTCCTCTCTATCAAATTGCCGCCGATAGAGAGAAACCAAATCCTAAGTTATTGAAGCCCTTTTATGTTTCCGTTTTGAGAAAAATCGAGATCGAACGTATCGGAGATTTTGAAACTGAATTTAGATTTTATAATCTTAAAGGGAGAGGAGGAAGCTGATAAAAAAGAAAGGCCGTGAGAGCAGGCAATTTGACTGAAACATGTCGGCCATAGTTTCGGGGAAGAGATCTTTCTTCCAGGAATTGAATGCGTCACCCCCGTTTCTAAGAGAATCCGTTCTTCTTCTTCTTCTTTCTCTCCTTCTTCGTCGCCTCCCTTATTTTTGATCGATCAATTAATTGCTATTTTCCCCGAAATGGATAAGCAGGTAAGCTTTTCTCTAGTTTCAGGCAAGCCATGTTGAATGCTTCTAATATTGATGATGCGAGAGCTCATGCTTCAAGATCACTGGAGGTTTTGGAGAAATCAATTCGTGTACAAGCTGGAGCTTAAGACTAAAATAGAAAAGAATTGTTTTAAGCTTGTTCTTCCACACACCAAGCAAAACATACCACCACCGAAAAACCAACTCAAGTCAATCCAAAATTTTGCAGAGAAGAATTATATAGTAGTTGAATTATTTTACTATTTTTTTGGGGGATGAAATCTATTAGTGTGACTAGATTTCTTATGATTAAGAAAATTCAGTTACTTTGTTCGTATTCTGAGCAAAAAGTTGGAGTATGAAATTACAAATATGCATATTTTATTCGATTGGATCAATACCTCAAATTGAATAAGTACGAGGAAAAGATCCTTACCAGATAAAGATAGCAAAGTACATTTCTCATCTAACCTAAATCTTCAATTCTCTTTTAGATGATAGATAATTCTAGTGATCTAAATATGATTTTGGTCGAAGTTTACTAATCAATGTTGAATTTACTAATAAAATGGGAAAAGGGTTGTTTGAGTTCAAGGATGCTGGAATTGCTATTTGGGTATTTTAGGAAAATAAGATGCTGAAAGAACAACTGGAGGCACTCATTCAGGAAAATGCTATTCTGAAACGAGCTGTTTTTGTTCAGCAGGAGCGCCATAAGGAGTATGAAAATCAGAGTCAGGAGTTACAACATCTAAAGCAACTAGCATCTCAGTGTCAAGAGCAGTTGAGAACCCTTGAGATTAGCTTCATGAACTCAACTTTTGATCACATGGGAAGTGGGAACACATGGAGATTGTTTATATACCTATATAATCTACATATGTCTACTCTCATCTTAATTTTCAGAATCTGATTAAAATTGTTTGATATGATGCCCCAACAGGTAAACAATTATGCATTGACAATGCACTTGAAGCAAGCTAAGCAAAGCAGCTCCATCCCATGCCGTTTCAACCCTAATGTTTTCTAGTAATTATTGGATATAGATTTTGCGTATGATTTGTGCGCGATTCTGTGCTGGAGTCCTTGGAAAAGGCTTTGCTAACATTATTAGTCCAAAAGTTATACTGTTCTTCAATAGGTATGCTGCCACCAGGTAGGTTTATTTTCTTCTTCTCAATTTACAGACAAATAGGTTGCAGTGAAAATAGATAAGCCTCGATTATTTTTACGAGAGATATGCATGGTAGTTTGTATTCCTGATTATTTACTTGAACTGAAAATTTTGACAGTAGAAAAATGTTGGTCGGCTTCTTGTCAATTATCGAGCAACTTGCCATGCTAACATATTTGGAAGTCTGCATATTTTATATGTTTTATCCCTGATGACCATGCTATTGAGCAACAAAAATGGTGCCTTTATCCAATTGTTTGCGGAGTTAGTTATCCCATCTCCTTGTCATGTCTAATTCGAAGTTTTGAATTTTTGACATAAACTTTATTACAAATAAGTTGAGAATGAAAATAGTGTTCACTTTTGTTGATAAAAGATAGTTTGATTTTTATTTTGAATTAATTTCAAACTTTATTTGTTGTTCAATCTCCATCTATACAGTCTTCTATCTTGTTCCCTCCAACCCAAGAAACACAGATAGGAACCAAACTGTTTCTTGCCTGAAATCAATACATCTTTTATCTTCGTTAAAAACCCAAATCAAACAAATATTCATTGAAGCACTCTTATTTCGTTTTCTGACATCTTTGAATGCATATATATTTAAGTCCTTCGAATGCACCCTTCTTAAGTAAAGTTGTTCAAAAATAATTTTTGTATTTATTCTATAAGTTTCTTTTATACCTTTATTTTTAATTAAATCTTTGGTTAAGCTACATGATTGATCACATTTAAGTTTTGAATACTTTTTCTCATTAAATTCAAAAAAAATATTTGATTACTTTCATTTTTATTTAATTAAGATATGATTATTGAGGATTAATTGTTGTTACACTTCCAACGGATTGTTACTATGACATAATGAATTTTTCCTCATTAAAATTTCAATAATAGCAAATTGGTCATTAAAACATAAAATATGTTTTTGACTAATGATTTGATATCTAATTTACCCCAAAAGCTTTCTAAGTTTATTATTAGAAATATTCGATTGTCTCATCATACTAGACCAACCGATTGTTGGTAATTATAATAGTAATTTCACTCTATTTTATTTTAACTTCGATTGAGATTAATATAAAATTGTGATAAATACTTTATAGTAATTAATTTAAAAACTGAGACAGAAAAAAAAATCTTCTAAACATGTCACCAATTTCATCCCTCGTTAATAGAAATAAAATTCTTTTACTTTATATAAAAATAAACTCCTTGTCATTTTATGTTGATTCTTTTATATGCCGACAAAATTGCCAATCATGATCATTTTATCTTTTGGATTTTGCATAGGCTTCCGAGTGAATGGTGATATGCATAGGGACCATCCTTGTAAACACAAATTAATACACTTGTTAATTAATACTAAAACAAAAAGTTTAATTTAAACTGAGAATTAAACTCAGTATAATTAGATAAGCAAACTAAATTAAATAAGTTTAACTTTGGCAAATTAGAATTAAAGACTTGTGTAGGAGCAAAATGGAAGACGATAGTTTTCGATTTTCATTGTGGACCCACAAAAGAATATTCCCGAGCCTCAACAAAAATAAATAAATTCGATTATTTTGCTGGAGATCTGTTGATAATGGGACCCATTGTTATTTATTTTCATTATTTTGTTTTTGCATGAGTATGTAAAATAGTAAAAAATAAAATAAAACAAAAATGACGAAGGTATTTATAAAAGAGTATAGCAGTGTCCCATCAATAAACTCTATACGATGTAAGCTAAGTAGCGGATCCATTCATGACTCAAGATAGATATTTGTTGATCTTGAAATTTGAATTTTTTTTATTAGTACTTATTTGATTGATAGTGTCCACTTTACAATTTTATTGTGTCTACTTTAAAATTTAAATTTTCTTCGATTACTCACATATTTTATTGATGATGTCCACTATAAAATTTATTTATGCTCAACATTTAAAAATTTTATAGTGTTAACACATATGTCCACCTTCAAAATTATTTCTAAATCCGCCGCTGTGTAAACTTGTAGTGATCATTAAATTTATCGACCTTGTTCATGAATTTCACTCTTGCCTGCTTGCATTTTGTATGTAAATATTTTGTTAGCACATTTTCATTTATCCTCGTGTGAATATTTTGTTTAAAGTATTTGATTCTCATTCTAGTGTTATTTTTTCTATTTGGTAATTAAAAGAAAATTAATTCTTTAACAAAGCTTAAAATTATTAATGGAATGAAGGGTTTTGTATTTTATTTTCAAATGTAGATAATTGATTTGTAGCCAAACTCATACCGTCCATAAGGGGTTAAAAAAGGGGCACTCAATGACCCTTATCACGTTACAAGGCTGGCCATCCCATCAACATCAATGTGTGTCCATAAAAATCACATCGTAGCACCAAATTTTCAAAATTATAGGTCTCCAATTTAATGATACGTACAAAAATATAAAAACAATAACACCTTTTGTTTTCTTGTACTCTCCTTTTACGTATTTCATCCTAAAAAAAGGAAATTTATTGCACGTATTTTAAACTTTCAAGAAATTAATAAATTTATTTATTTTACTTGAGGCAAAAACATTTTGTAACATCAGAGTTAATTATCAACATGTAAAAATTTAGGTTAAAAAGTATATATAGAAAGATTGGGGGACCATAAACAACCCATACGGCTGGTAATATGTACCCCCACACCGCACTCACCAGTAAAGCAGAGCAAAGCGTGAGTATAATAAAAACTGCTGGTTTGTTAGTGAAAATAAACCCTACAGGCTTACCGATACATGATTTTATGTGGATAAATTTGAATTTATAAAATTTTTAATAGAAAATAAATAGATAAAATCTAAAATATAAAATAATTTTAAATTTTTAAGGAAAACGACCGTCCACATCAGCCCCGTCTAGGTTCATCCTTGTTCTCCGGCCTCCGTTTCTCTATAAAGCTGGCCTCACCGATTTTATATCGGTAGAGAGGTTCTTTCAACTTTGGATGGCCTTCTTCTTCATTTTTCATCCTCTACACTGTTTTTGGTCAAGAAAAAAGGCTTAATTTCCAGGATAGTTTGAGAGTTTCTTTTGGGGTTTTGAGATCTGAGATGGATCAATTTTCAGTGTGATGGTCGATGGTAGTTTTTGTATTTTCTTAAAAAAAGTAGTGGTCATGCTTTTCCACAGCTTTCTTGAACTTTCTTTTGTTTTCACATGCTGCCACCATGAAAGCTCAAGAAAGCTGTGGGAGAACATGATGGCAATTCAGGACTTGTGTCTATCCCTTCAGCAAGGCTACATTAATGCCGAACCAAGAGAGAATTGTACCCCATCTCAAGTATGCTAATGCTACGCTTCAAGTTGTCACGCAGTTTTCTTTTTGTTACCCTTCTTTTCCCATGAATTACGATACAAGATTCTTGCAGCATGCGGCTTTGTCTCGGAGAAAATTAAGGTTTCTGATGCTGAATTACCCGTATACACTGCAACAAGTTCTTCACAATGAGAAAATTTATCTGAATTGCAGTATTTTTTTCATCGTTGTTGAATCTAATGTAGGTGAAAAATGAGAGTTGCATTTTCTGCAGAGAAGATTCCCTGGTAGCTTTAATTACATGATATGTGGAGGAGAAGTTCAAGCTTTGTCCCATATCTGTGACGTCACTCTTTAACCACTACACTCCCCCGCTTATCATCATCTCTGACAGGTCACTTTTTCTTTCTATTTACTAATCCAATATTGTATTATCATATATGGATTAACACACGGAATGACATAAGAATTTGTGGCAAAATTGTAAATATAAAAAGTTATATTAAAATTTTAGAAGTTACAATATTATAAAATCTTAAGAGCTGTGAAATTAAATAATTTATATAAATTACATGAAAACAAATCTAAAACCTCATCACTCATCATCGCCCAAAATCTTAAAAATATACTCAAAAGCATCTTAAAAGTAATGATATAAATTATAAAAAAATAAAAAAATTGATATTATTAATTTGTAAAATTATATGAGATTAAATATATTTAAACATTAATATTAAAAATATAAATATTAGAATGAAATAAGAATTATGTTTTAAAGGTTTAAATGTTTATTATATAATGGGTAAATATATAATGGTCCCTATATGACATTGTTTTATTGAGTCCACTGAATATTAAAAAGTTATAAAATTTTCCATCGACTATAGGACATTATTTTGTTGAGTCCATAGACTATTATCGACTATAAGATGTTTTGTTGAATCAACAGGTTAACATCCATCTCCGAAGGTCGTCAAATTTTTTAACAAAAAATAACGAGTTTGGAAGTGTGAATAGTCGAGTGACCATTTTGTAACTTTTAATAGTTGGGGATTTAACAAAATAATTTTCTATATTATAGGGATCATTTTGTAACTTTTAATAATTTAGGGACTCAACAAAATAAAATCCTATAGACAAGTGACTATTTGTATATTTTACCCTTATTTTCAAAATCATTGGGTTTGGGTAGAGAATAGATGGGTTAGCATCCGTACAAGGATGAACCCAAATATATTGTATACGTTAGACCCAAAGCCCGACCTCCATTCGTTACGTGGCGAATCCGACTTCCAAGCCTCTCCCTCTCTCTCAATAGTAAACCACAACACCTGCCTCTCCCGCCTTCGCCGAGCTAACCGCCGCCCTTATTTCACACTCCACCTATAATAAATATTTCTTTTTCTCCTCGTCCCTCTCTTTGGGTTTTGTCTCTCTGCTACTAAAATTCTGTTCTTTCTTTCTTTATCCGTCACAATTGGTGGGATGATTAGGTATGGGGATTAGCTCAGGATAAACCCAGGGTATATTCTGAACATGGATTTGTCTCCTTTCAAACAAGACATTGACGAGCTTATTCACGAGTTTGTTCAGGTACTTTCCCCCTCAATTTTATCATAATTTTGGTTCTAGGAATTCGTCTATTTGTATAAAAAAAACTTTTACTAGAGTTTGTGTTGACAGAGTGAATCATCAACTTTGAATGACACGAAGAGAATATGGTTGTCGATGAAATTCTCCTACATTTACGAGGCCAGTCCTACAAACTTAGCTTTCTTTACGCAATCGCTCTATGCGCATATTATTGGTATGGCGAAGTTTCTTTTTCCCTTTTTTTTAACTTTAAGTTCCTTGTGGTTATTAGTTATGGCACTTTTAGGTTCTGAAAATAGGAAAAATTTTGTCCTTTTTTTCTATGCTTGATTTTTTCCATTGCCGACTATCCTAAACTTTTATGCAGGTCACATTATCAATGTTGATTCTTTAACTTGCAGACTTGGAGGGCTTTATTGCCTCTATGAAACTCAACCATTCAAACCGCCTTTCAAGATTTATCTCCCACTTGGTATGTTTGCACAATTACTTTAAGATTAGTTCCCCTGAATGGTATTTTCAACAACTAGTAATAATGAGAACGGCAATGCTAAAATTATTATTGTTAGTTAGGCATCCCCTGGCATTTACAACTACTAGTAATATTGTGTGCTCTATGTTTTGTTTTTCTTCATTTGTTTGTTGCTTTAAATGACAGGAGAAACGAAGAAACTTACAAGCCTAGTTTCTGAGGCAAAAGAAATGGGTATAAGAGTAGTGCCTACCTTGGTAAAAAGGATGCTGGAAAAATATATGTTTCTGTTTGGGCTTGTGGACTTAAATGAAAGCTCGGTTAACGAGACGATTAACAGTCTGACAAAATTACAAGATGCCTGAATGCAAGTTGCATATGAGAAGTAGGTTCAGATATCTATTGTTTACTAATCTGTTTTGTTATGTTTGTTATGACTTTTGTTTTAACATTTCTGTACGTCTTTGATGGCTTCCTTTTTGCTAACAAGTTATTTACCGATACCGACATTGAGCGAAGCATTCACATGGACTTGGTAAGTTATGCAATCCATTATATAAAATAACGAGAGAAAGTCTGAAGGCATATATTATTGTTCCTATACTACTATTAGAAGGGACACAAATGCCTTCTAATTGCAAGTAATACGGAGCATGTTGTTTGAGTTAAAGCAGTCTACCAGTCTTATCTGGTTGCAATCCTTAGTATTGCAGAAGGCATTTGTGCATAAATATTAGATCAGTGTGTTCAATTTCAAATTGTCGAATGGTTGAGATTCACTAGCACTCTTTCGGTCTATAGACAACAATAGCTTTAAAATGCATGCAACTGGTGCCATGAATTTGTTCTTATAATATTTATCAAATTATTTTTGCCTTTGACTATTTCTAATCATGTGATATGTGCTCTTAATGCTAAATGTATTAGGCTATGGAGGTTGACTTCGATAAGATAAAGAAAATGTCCACAGAAAATGCAGTGGCTAAGAGAAAATCCATCAAAGGTACATCCTTTTGCACTATGGCACTATCAACTTTTAAATATGCCTAAACATGACTGCATATATTTGTAAACTGACCACTTTCTTGTCATTTGGAGCCTGAATTTAAGTGCATTTGACCTTGAGCTTGCCATTAGCAAATGATTATGTTTGTGTAGCTAAGATTAAGCAGCGTCATTTGATATATTGGCTTATGTGTTATGTTTCGTGTGTCGGTTACAATTGCCTCACATCTGTATCCGCAATTTTATAATTTCATGTTGTCGCCAAATTATTTCTCCATGAATGTCTTTGAACTCCTTTTGTTGCTGCTTCCTTCTGCGTTGATGTTAAAATTATGTATTACCTATAATGTGGAATTACTTCCTGAAACTGTTCCACTCAACACTCATGGTTCATAATCTAGTTTTGCTGTTTGCCTGGTTTAACCTGTTTATGGTTTCTTTTATTTCCCAAGTATCTCTTAATCGTTTTCTTATTCCATTTTCAATTTTATTTCTTCTTAAAGAGGTTGGAGAGGTGGTAGATGTCCAGAACATAAAGCAGATAACGGAATATGAGAAACCTCTAAGTGAAATAGTTAAGAAGATAGATGAGAGCTGGAACAACCAAAGAGAGGCGTTCCCGGATTGAGTCACCAAAAACCAGCTGAAGAGGAACAACCGTTGCTGCTGCAGTTACAACCAAATGAAAATGAGGCCGACAACGACGGTGATGAATTTTATCGTCTACTATATGAACATGATTGAATCCTTTTCCTGGAGAATTGATTTTTAATGCAGGGCATCTGTATCTGATTTTTGTACAACAAACAGTATCAGTGGTTGTTTTGCGTTTGGTATAATTTGTAATCAAGTACTTGAAGAATGATGCTTATGTGTAATTATTAAGGTAATAATTAGATAAAAAATTATATTTTTGTAATTATAATGAACCGCAATTTAATAGACATGTTTGATTGCTAAAGAGTAACTATACACCATCAACTTAACTACTAGTACTGATAATATTTTAAAGGTGAATGGGTAATTTTTGCCCATGTAGTAGACTCAATTTATTATATTTTTTTATATATTGTATTTTCGTATCAATTTAGATCTCAAAGTTGTTTAATTGCATCATTTTATACCTTAAACTATAACCCTATAATCTTTAAATCCTAAATTTTAACTTAGGATTTATAATTTAAGGTTTTAAGTTAGGGATAGGATCGAAAATACGATAGGGTCGAAAATGATAATTTGAGGGCTAATTTTATGTAAAAATAAGATATGATAAACTATATATATAGTATTAAGACTTATAAATTTTGGTTAAATTTATTAATTTATGTTTATATTAAACTATATATAGTATTTCTAGATTTTAACTATAGTTAAGAAAATAAGATAAAAATTTTGATAAACTTAACAAGCATCGAAGCGAGCAACGAGCAAAGAGTCGTGCAACAAGTTTTTTTAACGAGCACGAGTTGATCAAAATTTTAACGAGTTTAATGAGCAACGAGTCGAGTTGAATCGAACAATAAAAATTTTTAACGAGCACGAGTTAACACTACTCAACTCGCGATCTGCTCAGCTTGAGAAGCAGCCTTAAGTGTTGATGAAGAGAATCAACAGACACCACATGTTAATAAAGGATAGAGACAAAGAAGGTTCATGTGCCATAGCTTCACATTGGTCCCTCTTTCTTTTTAACCTTAGCTCAGCCAGGGGTCCCATTTTCTATCGAAACTGTAGCCTTCAAGTTGCTCCCTTGTGAATTCTGATTGATTCCCCACACTGATCCAATACAACCAAAAACTGAATCATTGAGTTCCACGCTGTCGTTTCCTTATTCTTTCCCATAGTTGTACTTTAAAAAGGACATTATTTTTCAGTACATTTTGTGATGAAATTGAATTGCTTTGTTCTGTACATTTCTGAAACCGAGTTACAAAATGATATTCAATAGACTTAAGTTCAATATCTGCAGAATTACACTTCTCTTATATTTCTTTCCACATGCATTTTACTGTAGGAAGTGATTTTTATAAACATTATATTTATTGGCTGAGAAGAAAGACATAATATGATATATTTTTATAGAAAGCTACAACAAAGAAACAAATTGAGAATCCCTGAAAATCATGAAGAAAGACAAATATCGTCCTTGATTGCATCTTTGTCTAAGATACAGAAACACACTTGCAAGTTGTGACAATCTTTTAAAACGAAAGTGGAAAAACAAATTGGTGTTACAATAAAAACTGCATTAGATTTCCAGTCCAATTGAGAAAGGAAGAAAGAGAAAGCTCGACATCCTCTCATGTCGATTTCATCATAGATTCCATCAACCTACCAACCTGTAAATCCGCATGCAAGGAAATCTAATGAGGAACAAAGCTCATGTAATGTAATAATTGTTAGGTCCAGCAGCAAAAATAATGTCATTTCTAAACATGGGAAGGACTCTGCATGGCTGAATTATTTTATCTGATATATAATTCTTTTATCCGATGTATATGGATGGATCAAGGGAAGCGAGACAGCAGATGGGCTCGGTCGTCCCTGGAAAATTTAAATTTTTATATATTTTTGTACATTTTCTTTATTTCGTCCCCAAATTTTATAATTTTATCTCTTTACAATTTTTATCACTTTACTAACATAAATTTTTGTATACGTTCATGAATAAATACTATAAACTTAAAAAAAATATTATTGGGTACTTAGAAAACCATTGCTATTTTGGAACCCTAAAAGAGCAGTTTAAAACGAGATGCTTATGAAGCAGTTTAAGATGGGTTATATAAGCAGAAGTACTTAACTTGGTTCTAGAGAGAGCAGGTGTAACCGGGAGGGGGTGTTTTCCCACACGTGACAAGGAGCTGAAGAGCCAGCGGGACGTAAATGTTAAGGTTGAGAACCTTGAGCTTGAGAGTGGTGCACAAGCAGACAGCAGCTTCGAGCTCAGCGAGTCCCGTAAGAACCGGACAGCATTCGTTCGCGACCGGGTCACCGAGACCAATGTGCACCAAACCTCCCAGGAGATCCACACATGCACCCAGTTTCAACGTGTCGATGGGGCAAGTGTCCTTGGTCGGTGGTGATGGGCAGGGTTTCCCTTTTCCACTTGGTGGCTTTGTGATAACCGGGGGAACCGTTACCGGGGGAACTGTAACCGGAGGGAGTTTAGGGACAACTGGGGGGAGTTTAGGGACAACCGGAGGGAGTTCAGGGACAAGCGGGGGGAGTTTAGGGACAACCGGAGGCAAATTGATTGGAGGTTTAACGAGGGGGGGCAGAGTGACGGGACCTGTAGGGGACTTTCCCTTGGGCTTTCGATGCTTTGGTGGAGCCTTCCCACATGAACCGCACCCAAGAATTGGAGTCACCAAGGAAATGAAAAGCATGCAAACTAGCAGCAGAGCTGACATTTTGCTGGACTCCATTTTCAAACCCGAAGAGAGAAGAGAGAGAGAGAACAGATTGAGTGCAAAAATGATGGCAGCGAAGATGGAAATATATACAAACGAGGAGGAACACTGGAACAAACAAGCCCTACAAGAAGAACCGGAAAAGAAGCAAATCACGTGAAGCTGGGCTAATAGAGAGGCAGCTGCCAAAATTTGCTAGTTGGCAATGCCTTCACAAATACATGAATCTTCGTATCAACATTTACACCCCGCTGTATTATCAGTATTTCCCCTTGGCTTTTAGCTTTGATATGGAAAGAAACATTAGATTTCTCACTATATTTTTATTTAACAGTAGGATATGGAGGGAGTTAATTCGGACCTTCTAACTCAATTTCTTAACTCATTACGTTTCGTAACATTTTAAAAACATTCCAAGACCAAGTATCAAAATCGTTAACTTAGTTGATTAGGCTAGCAATGATTAATGTAAATAAAAATAGGTATATTAATTTTTCGTCAATGAACTTCCTACTCGTATCTATTTTAGTTACTAAAATTTAAGATTTTTCAGTTTAACCAGTAAAATTTTATGTTGCTTTTGTTTTATTCATTCAACTATTGAACCACAAATGATATGATAATCTGATAAATGATATTAAAATGATGGTTATTTATATTCATATAAAAAACTTAGTTTATTTTTCATTTGTTTAAATAATTTCAATAATTATTTATCCAGATCGACCCTTACGTCCACTACCACAATAAACCCTCATTAATCATTTTCCTTTTGCGACATAGGGGCCACATGAAAGCAGACCGATCGATCAGATTAGACCATCCCCTAGCCTGGATAATCACATGTCCATATGGTGCATTTTATTTTATTTTTATTTAAAGAAGCACTCATTTTGTAAATTTTATTAGTTAAAAATTAATTTATATATTTATGTTTGAAATTTTTTATTCATTTATCCAATAAATTTTTTTTGGCATCCTTCAAATTAAGTAACTCGAGTTTATATTTTATTAACCTTTTCTTTAAGTAACCAAAATTTTAGGTGATGAGAGTAGTAAGAAAATGCACGTATAAATAGAATCAAAGCCAGAGAAACTTCACTGATGGTAATTTGTTGTCCGATCAAATTATATTTATAAAGTGGGAAAAATGATGAGTACAGCAAAGTAAGCATGTGACGGGCAGGGATGGACCTAAACGGAATTGATGAACGTAGTAATTTTATTAATAATTTTAAATTTTTATATATTTTAGATGTTTTGTTTATAATTTTTTTATCAAAAATTAATTTTTATCTCTTAAAATTTTATAATTTTATCTTTTAACATAAAATCTTGATATAGTCCATAATCAGATTACGAGGTATGGTCTGGTCTGTAGCACGTCCTTGAATAAATGGACGGTAATATTATAGATATGTCCGGGGACTTTATTGTAGCTGTACAAACAAATAGCTTAATTGTATGAATTAATTTATCTCAATATTTAAAAAAATTATTATTATTATTAGATATTATAAATTTAAATATCAACAATTATAATAAAATAATTAAATATTCATTTTTAAATAATTAAAAATATTTAAAATATATACTATTTTATAATTACATTAACTTAATTAGAAAGAAAAAACACCTCAATTTTATCCGTGGTTTCTCACTCTGATGTGATAGGTCGATTCTTTCAATCTCCCCATCTCCATGACTCCATGTCAATGTCTGTCTCCCTCTATTATTCATCAACCCCACTCCTTTCTTTCTATCTTCCAACAAATAATTGGGTTACAGTGAAAGCTAAGCTCATGCTTTCTTTATGGTACTATATTTTGTGTTCCTCGGATTCCTACGTACTCACTGTTTATGTAGTAAGTCGATTATGGAAACGCTCACGTTCGACGTCTTAATATATGATTAAAATAAGGTATTATTGATTTTATTATTATTTTAAATAATAAAATTGATAAAAAAATATCAAAAATATTATTATTTTGACTGGTATAATTATCTAATAGGTAAATACGGTCGAAAAAATTCAGTTAAAAATTGATGTTTTAGGTAGCGTTTTACCGAAAATATAATTTTTTTGACTGGATTTTTTTACCGTATTTACCTATATAGGTAATTAGAACCGGTCAAAATAAAAATATTTTCGGTCATTTTTTTACCCATTTTATTATTTAAAATAATAATAAAACCGGTAATACCTTATTTAGCCGTATACTAAGACGCCGCACCGCAGAACTGCCCTGATTATCGATAGAGTAAAAAATAATAGTTGAGATTAATTTTTTAATTAAATATAATATTTAAATATTCAATACCAAATCCTGAAATATGTTAATATTTTTATATTAATTTTCTAATTAATATAGTTGGACTTAAGAACCCAAAATTTAATGAAAAGGTGATAATAACTTAACATATGTTCTTTTAGGTGGTTAGAAATAATAATAATCAATGTATTTGATATAATCGATGATAATAGATCAATATATAATTCGAAGTAAGAATTATAATATAAATTATAATCAAATTGGAGTTCATTCTTGAATTACAATGTCATTTTAGTTTAAACTATTTAAATACAGTACATATTAAATTACACTTATTATCAATTTAAATTATAATTTTTTATGCATGAATTAAATTATCTTAGTGGTTAAAAGAGCGGTTGTTATTCAATTTCAGGCTCGAGCACCAACAACTACAACATGGGTGATTGAACGTTCATTATCAAATAATTGATTATATTTAGAACAAATTCAACTTTGTAATTACCTCAGCTTAATAAAAAAATTATAATTTTTTTATAATTCAAACTTTCAAATCATATCGAAAAATTATTTTTATTAAAACTAAAAACATCTTTTATTATACCAAAACTAGAAATTTTAACAGACGAAGTGTGATAAATATTGAACTAGATTTTATATTAATTTTAAGTTTCACTCCTATTGTAAGTTAAATGATTAAAATTTAAAATCCATCTATAAAAATATTTCAATTACGTTTATAACATAAATAAACGTGGAAAGGGTGAAAGAATCATTGATCCACGTTTCACTAAAATCATCAAACTCGGAAGTTCATTAAAAATCCGAAGTCGTCCTTTTGACAAACCACCTCGATTCTTTTTATATTCCTTGTTTCCGATTCTTCTCTTGTACATATATTTTTGCCCTTAAATCTAGCCACAGCCCTCCACGCCTCCGGCCTTGGATCTTCAATGGGGATATTATATGGAATGGTGGCGAGGGGGCAGGTGGTTTTGGCGGAGTTTAGCGCATCCCAGACAAATGCGAGGACCGTAGCTAGACAGATTTTAGAAACTATGAGCCAAGGAATTAATGATACCAATTCTTCGTTTTCGCACGATCGTTATTTTCCATGTCAACAGAACCGATGGTCTCACCGTTGTTTGCATGGCCGATGATGCCTCCGGAAGTAAGCTATTTCTCATAGGCGTTTTGAATTGCGCTTTGTATACCATACGTGATTGATTAATGTTGTTGATACACAGGGAGAATTCCGTTTGCTTTCCTTGAAGATATCCATCGGAGATTTGTGAAGACATATGGCAGTGCCATTCGGTCAGCTTTGCCTTACGCCATGAATGAGGAATTCTCCAGGGTCATGTGTCAACAAATGGATCGTTTCTCATCCGATCCCAATGCGGACAGATTAAATCGTTTGAAAGGGGAGATAAGCCAGGTAGGTAAGTTTTGCAGATATCATTGTCGTCTCTTAATATGATTTATGAAAATTTGTATGCATAGGTACGGAGTGCGATGATTGAAAACATCGAGAAAATATTGGAGAGAGGCAATCGATTGGAGTTGCTGGTGGAGAAGACGACCTCAATGCAGGGGAACTCAATTCGGTTCAAAAGTCAATCTCGTCGTTACAAGAAATACTATGTGGTGGAACAATTGCAAGATCACGTAAGTATATACGCTAATCAGAATCATGCACTGAGATTGATATACCATTTGAGTTTTCAGTAACTTCAAGTACGAATTGTTGTGTTGTGTTGCAGGGCGACATTGATACTACTGCTTTCGTTGATCATCGCTTATGTTCTGTTCGAATTTTTCTGTTAACAGACTCTTTTTTCTGTCGTCCTCGTTGATGTAACATCATGGTTTTGCCACAATTTTCTTCACATATCATAAATAAATATATATATATATATTATTTGATTCTGCAAATGCCTGAAATGATAACAAATTTCACATGAACGTCTTCGTAAAATTAAAATTTGATGATAGAATTTTAATTAAGCTAAACATATCTGGCATTTTCCGTGGATCAAATTTCAAACCCTTCTTTTTTGTTTGCTTTGAGATACGAATCAAGTTCTAAAGGCCAACTAGTCTATATAAGGCCTGTATATGGTTGAAAAGGCATATTGGAGTTGTAATGGCGGACGCGGGTACCATAAGGATATCCAAAAGCATTAGGTGGTGGCTGTTGTGGACCCATCATCATCATCATCTGCTGTTGCAACATAAAAGCCTGATGCTGATTGGCCACTGCAGACATCTGGACCGAAGGTGAAGCAACGAACTTGTTGGAGGCGTAAAAGGGGTCATGCACCGGTTGTTGCATCATAGCACCCGACGTTGGAGGAGGTTCCCATGTATTATAGCTGACGTTCTTGTAGCTACTTTGGATTGCATCCTCGTACAGACTGTCCAACATAAACTTGTCGAATCCTCCGCCCTATCGATTGATACCAAATTAAAACAGTATCAGTAAGACATACATGAACATGTCATGCTACCTGTGGATGTCTGAACGGATCACAAAGCCATTACAATCTAATATGACGACAGCCTTGTTATATGTACCATTTTGTAAGAGGCAGCGGCACTATCGTTTGAGCTTGGAGCAGTGACAAGTGCCAATTCCCAGCCAGTAGTACCAGTTGCTTGAACAGAAACAGCGGCAGGAGTTGTTTGCTCAGCTGGAACATCACAATGGAAACATTAACACAAATTGACAACAAGAAATAAACCATTGAAACAAAGTCGATCTTACATAGAACAATACAAGGAGAGTTGTTTAGGAGCGTATAAATTCAAAGATTCATGGCGTACATAATTGAATTACTGGAGATGACTCAAACTCACCGACGGGAACAATAGCCAATTCCAAGGCATTCTTCTCATCTAGTTTTGATGCAACAGGGGAAGGATCATTTAAACCCTAGTAACAAAAAGAAAAGCTCATAATGGAACAAAAAAAGTTGCCACATGAAACTACAAAAGAGACTACGAAGTTACCAACAAATCAGACGGTTCAACCACAGGTTTTTCCACTTTCTCCGCTTCTTCTGGTATGGAAAGAAGAGGTGGTGGTGAACATTGCTGCACATCTGGGGTTCTCTTGTATTCAATGGCCAACACTTCTTTGGGTTTTTCAATCTGTTTTTATCATATCAATCTTTCGTAAGCTTAACATAAAATAGTAAAATTCAAAACAGGAATATGAGTTCAAAGTAGATATAACCGTCTAAATTAGCACAAATTCATCGGCTTACATATATTATATTTAATGGCATGCATGTAAATTGTAAAGGCATATAAATTATCTTCTAGACCTGATTTTTGCGCAATGTTGAAGCCTGTGGAGCTTCACTTACATAATCTTCCATGGCTTGTAGAAAGGATGCAGGGGGCTTCAACATAAGGGCCGAAAGAAAATTAGTTTCCTGATAAAACTGATAAGAGTTCAAGGCAAAGCGAATCTGTTTCAGATCAGATGGCCCCAAAATATAAGAACCCTAACCTGCTCTATCTTAATATATCTATCTCCACGCCCAATATCAAGTCTTTTACATACTTCATAGAATTCTGAAAGCCCCTCCACCTGCAATGCAAATACAAAGTATACAATTCCCCCCGAGTTTTAAATCCTCTTCATTTACGCTAGAGTCAATATTAACGAGACTGGGACAGGAATTTACCTGATGCCTGGATCTCCTGTATATATTCAAAGCTCTCATGGAATCGGGACGTTGCATATCAAAGAACTGTCATTTGTTCAAAGCGTCATGTACATATGATTTACCGAAACGAAAGCATCTCGTTTCGATAGTTAAAACATCAGCTCACTGCTTACCTTATCCATGAGATTGACTGTACCATCACTTAAAGCTCGATAAACATTGACGCTTTCTGAAGCAACCTGTTAGAAAAGATCATTTCCAAATCAAACTCGTTGGGAGCATAGATGTGTACTATGTTTGAAAATTCAACGTACCAAAGAAAGTGCCAACTGGATCACATGATTATGCGCGGCTGCACCTATTGGCTGCACGTAAATTCTATATATGTTCCCAATGCGGTGTCCATGTAAGGCATAGTTAGAGGAATTACAATATTACATACTCACCTGACAACCGAGAACACGGAAAAGAAGTTGTTGAAGAGCTGGCAATTGTTCAAGCACCTCTTCAGTGTCCAAATCTTTGTTTCTCTGCAACAAGATTTTACATCCATCAAATCTCCAGATGGTTTCGGTTTCAATAAAATTAAAGAAAAGCGTCTTACGGGACCGGTCATCTCGACATCATACTTCAAGACACGGAAACATTCCAGCCTCTCCTCCAAGAACGAGGCGTAACTGCGAACCCAAGCAGAATAATCCCATGCTGTGCCAGCAAATGGTTAATATAAAACTTAAACAAGACTCCATGAACAAGGAACTTAAGCTTTCTGAAAATGAATAGCGGCATGGATTCTTAAAGGATAAAGATAATTAAGGTACTATTTAGGCTGGAATCATCCTTGAAATGAGTCAGGTTAAGCATATGGCGTCTACTTCTGCCATAGTTAATGACTTCTTCATGAAATGTAGGATCCACCTCCCTCAAAGCACGATGAATCACTATTAAAGTTTTGAGCGCTACCTAAATTCCAAACAAAGATTCAGTCCATCAAATTGTCAAAGAATGTTATTGCAGTATGTATGTAATAATCCAGGCATACCGCCCAGTTATGAGTCCTTGATAATCGTCTTGCAAGAGCATGGATGCAATAGGCAACATCAGCCCGAGGCCTGGTAGCTGAAATGGCATTGAAAATTGCTGCCAACAAAAAAAGTCTAATGTTATATAACAAATCCATAAATTGCTGAAAATGAATGCTACAATGGGCGTCCACCTTTAATGTATTTTTCCTTTGCAGGGCGTTCGTAATGATTTGTGGCCTTCACAATCGCAATATCCAGTTTCTGCAAAACAGGAAAAATGCATGCATGACCAATAAGGATCATATTGTAACCATCTCGATCGATGTTGTTGTTATTAGATATGCAGCTAAATCCACCTTATAATCACTATGGACTTTAGCCAATGAAACCGTGGCGGTGTCTTTGATGGCTCCGAGTGCTTTCCTGAAGCTACTCTGCTTGCCCCCGCCGGACATTCTCTCTCACTCCCAATCGCAAAACCTGCACAATTCCAGTAATTCCCATCATAAACAATGAAGAAGAAAGTGGCACTGATCATCGATAGATGTAAACCAAATAGAAAGTAGTCACGTTTGAATTACCACACAATGAGGAAGAAAGCAAAGAACTAATCAAAACAAAACGAATGAACCAACAATTATGTTAACCTTGATTCAGTTTTGTTCTTGTTGTATGGCTGGCATCGCAGTTTGTTTGTTTATTTATTACAAATTTGTTTTAATTAATTTTTTCTCTTCTAGATTTTGATCATGTATCTGTCCATGTGTCAGAATATGCAGGTGTAAACTGTACGTTGGAATTTGTCAGTAACTTAATGCGGGATTTTCCTATTATTTGACTTGAGCAAAATAGGCGAGAGTTGAATTGGAATTAATGTTGGAATTAGTATATCCAATCCAATAAGATTTTCCATGAGCTGAACCGGCAGTGCCAAGATGAGCTGGTTCTGGCCCAGATTGGGTGGACCATGTTTTCCAATGTCAGAGGCATTACTTCTCTTTTTTTATATTATTCCTTTTTTTCTTAATTATTTAACAATTATTGTATGACAAGTACCTTTTAAAATTATGAAAATATCCTAATTTTTTAAATAAAAATATCTCTAAAATCTTTCTTTCTGAAATTTTAACTTGACCTTTTGGATTCATGATGGTTTAGGCCATGGTTATCAAAATCGGACCGGACCGGCCGGTTCAACCGGTTGAACCGTGAACTGATGGTCTGTCCTGTCCGGTCCGGTTACCTCATAAAACGGGTCTGGTAATGAACCGGCTGAAAACCGGTAGAATCTGTTGAAAATCGATAAAATCGGGGTGAATCGACTGAAAACCGGCAAAATCGATTTGAACCGTCAGTTCACTTTTTTTCTTTAAAAAAAAATAAATCAAACGGCGTCGTTTGTTCAACGAGCAAAGTCAAATTCGAGTATTGCTGAGCTCGAATCGAACTCGAAAACTTTAAAAGTAAGTTCAACTCGACTCAAAAACTCACGAGCTAAAAATTATCAAGTTCAACTCGAACTCGAAATATAATATTAAAACTTGAACTTGAAAAGGCTCGAACTCAAAAAAAAATTAGAAGTTCGATTGAAGCCTAAAATTTGAGCTCAATTGAAGCGAAAGAATAGTTCGCTCTGTGCTCACCAAAATGCTCCATGATTTTGAATGTCAAATTACCTATATTATTTATAGAAGTAAGTTGTGATGCTCTTCTATGTTTCTTAGCCATGTGAGATTGTGTTGTCCTCATATCTTTACTATTTAAACTTTTGGGATAATCTTCTATATTTCTTAGCCATGTGAGATTATTTTTTTTAAAAAAAATTAAACCAAATGACATCATTTGTTATGATTTTTTAAGCCCCAATTTTATTTTTTTGATTATAGTTATATAATTATATTTATTATTTAATATGTTTACCTAAATATTATGTTGTAGTTGATTGAATCATTTGTTCACTTGATTTTATGGTTTTTAATTTATATGTTATGACTTGTGATATTTTTATACCTTTTAATATTGTAAACTTAAAAAAATGTTACATATATATTAATATTGCTTTGAATATTATGTAAAATTAAAAAAATATTATTTTATATAAAATCCGGTTCAATCTCGGTTGAACCATTAAACCAGTACCTTCACCGGTTCAATGTCCGGTCCGATTTTAAAAACATTGGTTTAGGTAGTCAATAATGTTATTTTCTTCCGTTAATGACTTGTGTCATAATATGGAGATTTTGAATTTTTTTAAATATTATTATATTTATAAAAAACACTAATTTTTCTTAAATTATAAAAAACGTCCCAAAATCTCTAAAATCCACAAATCCTAATCTTAACCCGTCATCGTCGCCCTTTCTGGTCACGATCATTGTTGCCAATGTAGTCCATGACATCCTCCTAGTCATATGTCTCCGTAGTTGCCACCGATTAGCTATTGGAATCGTGTGGGATTACGATTTTCATCATAGGGTTTGCGGGGTATAAAATGTTGATTCATCGTCAATCGACCTTCGATCAGTTACGATTTCTTACGAGTTTTGGTCATCGGGGAGAGGTGAGGTGAGATGGAGCTTTGTCGACGGTAAAGGGCGACGACCGACATGGGTTTAGGGGTTGAAATGAAGGTTTTTAAAGTTTTGAGGTTATTTCAAAAATTCTATGTTTTTTTAATATATATATTATTTTATTTTTTTAATTTTAAATAAACTTTTTAAAATTACCAGATTGTGACACGTGTCACTTAACAGGATAAATTAACACAGTTGACGTTCCGGGCACTTAAAGTGGTAACATTTGTAATTTTAAGCATCAAGATGAGTCAAAAAATAATTTAGGCTCATATTCGTGAAAAGTGGTATAGTTTGAGCACTTATTTTATATTCAAGCCAACAATATATTATGATTTTATGATAATTAGACGATGAGGATTATATATTACATTTTTTTTGGTTTTTAGGTTGAAGTTTTATATATTTTTAAAGGGATTTTGAGAAGATCTAAATTAGTAAAGTGATAGAGGAAAATGAGACGAGATCATTGATATCTAGAGTGATTTAGAAGACGTCAGAGAATGACAATGTCTAGAGTGTCGATGGTGATATTTAGAGTGATCTAGAAGACGTCAGACTAGAAATGACCGTCCAGTTCAGCTAGTAGAGCACAAGGCTTTTAACCTTGGGGTCGTGGGTTCGAGTCCCACGGAGGGCAATTTCATAATTCGGAGGTCTCCCACGGAAGCTGCTCTCAACCTGGCGTTGGGGGCAGCCTACTATCCTACCTCCCCCTTACCTCATTACATATGAGAATAAGGGTCAGCTAATTTTAATTTTTAGAAGACGTCAGACAATGAGACGATATCATTGATATCTAGAGTGTTGATGGTGACCTAATATAGAGATGAAACTTTAAAACTTCTAAAATTATTGAAAAATGATAAAATTGAAAGAATCTTTTTTTAAATAATAAGAAAATGACGCCCTTTAACATTAACATAAACAGAAAATAGTTTATATCGGCAAAAAGACAATGGCACGAAAAAAACAAGTTACTCACATTGTTATCTTTGATTCAACGTTCAAGTGATGAAAATAAATGATTTAAAAGTAGAATGATTAAATTATTAAAATAAAATTATTTTCAAAATTAAATAATGATATTTATAATTTACTTTAAAAGTTTTAAAAATGATGTTAATAAGAGAAATATATCTTTTGTTTAATAATTCGTTTCTACTTTCTTTTTTTGGTTACAAATAAGAGGGACTGAGCAGACAGTGGTTGGCCTACAGACGAACCATTTTATCTTCCCTTATTATAATCTGAACAGCATCCGGAGGCCGATGAAGATGAACGAGGCCAAGAGGATTTTATGTTCCCAAACGAGCAAGAGTGTCAGCCAATTTATTCGCTTCACGTTTGATATGGTAGATCTCGACTAGCCATCTTCTGCAGAGGAATCTACGGATATGGCGGGTTAAAGTGTCATCATAGGCATAGCTAGAGGACTTGAGCCTTCGAACAGCTTCGCTGTTATCGATTCAATCAGGGCCATGGCTAGGTTGTTGGAGATCATGTGCAAATTCTTGTAAAGAAGCCCTTAGATCTCAAAATTATTTTTCTAAAATAATAAATGACTAATTTCATTAACTTAAAAAACTTCACTTAAATAGTAATTTCAAATCATCAATTACATCACATCCATAAAAAAATACAACTTACAAATTCACTTAAAACGTGATACTCGTGTTACATTCTTTAAAACAAAATCATCTATAAAAGTTTCAATATCAACGTCTTCCAAAATATCACTCTCAATAGTTATTAAAGCAAGTCCATTTAGCCTTTCTTGCGTCATGGTTGTCCTTAAGTATGACTTAAGCAACTTTAGCTTTGAAAAACTCCTCTCTGCAGAAGCAACAGTAACATGTATAGTCAATAAAATTATGTATGCAATTGTGACATTTGGAAAGCAATTGAAGCGTTTCAAGAACTTTAATATATCCATTGCTCCCATCTTTTCCTTAGGTAACATCTCTAAGCAATTTTAACTCAGTAAAAAGATCATTTCCATGACAATCAGAAAACTCACCTCTCCTAAGAGCATTTTCAAAGTGACTACAACAAGATTGGAGTTTAATGTCATCCATTGATTGCAAATTTTTAGAAGTAACAAAAATTCAAAAACACTGTCATATAATTCATATTGTTCAAACCTCTTTTCCAATGATGAAATAGTTTGATCAACAATGTAGATAAAATATTGAATTCTAAATGATTCTTCTGGAGATAATGATGTCTCCTCACTATCAACCTCATTAAATTGTTTTTTTTACGTATTACACGCCTTTGAAGAAAGATAGGGTTGACTCCAAAATCAATGGCTAATTTTTTTGCAAGGTCCATGACATTTGAAAATCCAACATCTCTATAATTTCTGAAAAAGGAAATCAATCCTTTTATCTCACACATAGAAATATCAATCACCATATTTTCTGACTGTAGATATTTGCTAACCTTGTTCACAACAAATAAAATATCATACCAAATTATTGTAGATAGTAAAAACTCAAAACTACCAAGCTCATTAGTTGCTAAAGATTTTGCTTCACTCTGAGTTTTAGAATCAATATCAACAGTAGATACTTCAAGTAAGGCTTCCCTTAATTCAACAATTTGAAATCTTATTGTTGTGATACTATCAATTCGACTTTCCAAACGTGTGGCTGACTGTGATTTGGGAGTATACTCTTTCACATAATGCTTTAAAATATCCCACCTATTTGTTGAACTAGCAAATATAGTATATATGCGTTGAACTAATCCAAAAAAGTCCCTTGCTTTATTTGAAGTGTTTGTAATGTCACACAAAACCAAATTAAGGGAAGATATTCGACTGACGAAATTTATCAGTGGACTTTCCTGTGAAGGGAAATCATCCAAAAATCATATTATTTGGTTCAGACTAGCTCAAAGGAGCCACCTGAAGAACTATGGCTGGCCTAGACCTGTGAAGGGAGGCAATTTTTTTTAAAAGATAGCATTTGCAGCATAACTCAAGGCTAGAAGGGTTATCTGTCACAAAGACCTTCGAGTTCGATTGCACTCAACTTCAAGGGAATATCATTTGCAGCATAACTTAAGTCGAGAAGGGTTATCTTCCAACCAAAGACCTTCGAGTTCGACTACGCTCAGCTCCAAGACATATCATTTGCAGCATAGTTTAAGTCGAGAAGGGCTATATGCCAAAGACCCCTGAGTTCGATTACACTCAGATTCGAGGGCATATCATTTTACAACATAACTCAAGGCTATAAGGGATAAAGTCACCAAAGACCTTTGAGTTCGACTACGCTCAGCTCCAAGGCATATCATTTGCAGCACAACTTAAGTCTAGAAGGGTTGTCTGCCAACAAAAGACCTTTGAGTTCGACTACGCTCAGCTCAACGGCACATCATTTGCAGCATAGCTTAAGTCGAGAATGGCTATCTGCCAAAGACCCCCGAGTTCGATTGCACTCAGCTTCGAGGGCATATCATTTACAGCATAACTTAAGTCAAGAAGGGTTATCTGCCAACCAAAGACCTTCGAGTTCGACTACGCTTAGCTCTAAGGCATATCATTTGCAACATAGCTTAAGTCGAGAAGGGCTATCTACCAAAGACCCCCGAGTTCGATTACACTCAGCTTCGAGGGCACATCATTTACAGCATAACTCAAGGCTAAAAGGGTTATCTGTGACCAAAAGACCTTCGAGTTCGACTACGCTCAGCTCCAAGGCACATCATTTGCAGCATAGCTTAAGTCGAGAAGGGCTACTGCCAAAGACCACCGAGTTCGATTATATTCAACTTAGAGGCAAATCAAGCTTACATAATAGCTCAAAGCAAGGAGGGCTATCTGTCAATAAAATTATCGAGTTCGGTTCCAGTCAGCTCGATAACACCTCAATCACACTACTGTCCGGCTGCAATAGAGGTTTTCAAGTCGAGAAGAAGACCCAAGTTAACCGTGCCTAAGTGACAAAAGTTATCTATCAACGAAGACCTTTCGAGTTCGATTTCATTCAGCTCAAAGGCCTGTCAACTACAAATAGAGGTTTTCAAGTCGAGAAGAAGACCCAAGTTAACCGTGCCTAAGTGACAAAAGTTATCTATCAACGAAGACCTTTCGAGTTCGATTTCATTCAGCTCAAAGGCCTGTCAACTACATGGTGGAATCAAAGAACTACTTTTCAGACGAATTTTTAACCAAGGTCTTTAGTCGAGAAGAAGACCGAAGTTGACTACACCAAAGACAACGAGAAGCCACATTCCAATTCTGAACTATAGTTTCAATTCCATATCACTTCAAGATGGACTCGACTTCGCGACGGAGGGGCCATCCACTACTCAAATCGACAGGGAGTTATTCTATTCAATCTTCAACTCCACCGGACGAAAATTTGTGTCTTTTTATCTTTGTCCTATTTTTCGTTCCACAAAAAAAGGACAAAGAGGGGCAGCTGTAGACACTCATTTTCATCCAAATTTGGGCTTTTTTATTATTTATTTATTTTTATTATAAGTATATATATATATATATATATATAGTAATATAGTATAATTTTTGAAAATGTTTTTGAAAAATATAATATATAGTTTTCAAAAACGGTTTCCGAAAATATTTATTATATAGTTTTTAAAACGTTTTTGAAAGCTTATATACAATATATAAGTTTTAAAGCATTTTGAAAATTATATAATATATAGTTTTGAAATCATTTTGAAAATATAATGTATAGTTTTAAAAAAAACATTTTTTGGAAAATTTATATAATATATAGTTTAAAAAACATTTTGGAAAACTTATATAATATTTTTAAAAATCATTTTGAAAACTATATAATGATTGGGCCTGAACCAGCCCAGTACAATGTGGGTTTGCAAAACCTTAACATACTCAAGCATCATCGCCGCAAGGCATGGAGACAGTCAGTAAACGGCGTCGCACAACCAAACAGTCAGGGGCGAAACGGCCGGCCGAAGATCCTGAGACTGACCCATCCCGGGATACCGACCACAACAACAACGACCCCCCTTTTTCGGGACTCACAACGACCGGTGGGGTATTATAAAATCCCAACGACACAACACGGCATGGGGGGGAGCCAGTAAACTAAAATCAACAGAGCCTCATCGACAGAAACCAATCTCAACACATCATCCAACATAAAAAACAGAGAGCCACAAACAAAACACTAAAAACCAACAAACCACAGGAACACAATCACAAAACAAAACGCAACCATCAACTAAAAAATCGAGGCAGCAAACAACGAAGCAATTATATTTGAAACAACAAAGAACATAACCCAAAAGGTTCAGCCTTTGAACCATTCGGAAGAGAGCACGACCGTTGAGCACTAAAGGTTGCCGGAAAAGCGAGAGGACAACGCATCAAAGGTAAAACGCTGAAGCTTTGAGCGTAGATCTACGCCGGTGGGGGGAGTTCTTGAGTGTTTAAGTTTCGGTTCTGGCTTGGGGGCATTGAGACGAGTGTTTCGAGGTGAGTTTAGTTTTTTTGACCGCCGTATGACGGCTGAAAGCGGCGGCGGGGCGGTTGGCATAGGCCGAGGAAGGTGGCCGACTGGATTTGGGTTGAGAGAAAAGAAAGAGACGAGAGCACGAGAGTGTTAGAGAGATAGGGAATGTGAGAAATGAGGATTGAGGGATATTTCTGAGCCTTTCACACCCATATATGTCCCTCCCAAAACGACGCCGTTTTGGGAAGGGATTGTTGTGCAATTTTGAGATTGGATTAACCTCGTCTGCAGCCCTCAGGTTTTGTAATACTTATATTTTAGTCACTGAATTTAATTTTCATCATTTTAATTCGGATTCTGAATTTAATATATTTGCGATTTGATCCCTAATTGATGTTTCCCTCAAAAATAGCCTTGGAATTTTTGCATGTTTCAATTTAGTTTTTTTCTTCTTATTTTTTCTGATTTAGCCACTGACATTTTTAGTTTTTGCATATTGATCATTTTTTGTTTATTTATTTTTACATTTTCTCCGGATAATATTCATTACATTAACATTTTTAGTTTTTATTTATTTTTATTATTCTTCTTCTTTTCCTACTAAATTTCATTTATTTTTCACTTATCTATTTTCTTTATATTATTATGTAAATATATTTTCTTTTCTCTCACATTTTTTTCTATTTTGTCATTTAATACATTTTTAGTGATTCTAACCAATTAAAGGTAAGTAACTCGAATTGAATATTTTAAATTTTAATTTTAATTTTAAATTTTTGCAATAAAAGACAACCTATAAATTAATTGGTACCGAAAGGGTAGTTCAAGGATGCTAATCCTTCCTTGACCGTAACCGACTCCCGAACCCAACGCGTTTCTGGTACAACGTAGATCAGGTAAGATGGTGTCCGACCCACCTATTATCGTTTTAAAGTGGTCGCTGGCGATTCTAACCCAATCCACATTTTTTAAGTCGAAGCCCAATTTCGGGACCCAACCGAAAGACGGTTCCGACAAACTATATAAACAAAATAAGAATAATGATACTACACATTTTTAAATTAAATATTAAGTTTTTGATGTTATAATTTTATCCTTCAATTATAATTTTTATTTTTAAATCAATTTCAAAAACTTTTAACATTTATATTTCATTTTCAAACTATTACACTCATTTTAATTTGGTCCCAAATGTTCTAATTTCATCTATAAATTATTAATATATATATATATTTTACATCAATTTATTTTGTAACATTCATAATTTTTGGTTTTCTGTATAATTAATTTAAAAATAATTTAAAATGAGAGTCATAGTTTGAGGATAAATTTAAAATATTTAAAAATTTACAAACTAATTTAAAATAAAATTCATAATTTAAATATGAAATTATGTATTTAATAATTTATGAAAATTTGAATAAAATAAAATTTTTATAAATTACACAAAATCAAAATTCACATATCATATTGTATATTTTATGAAAATTTAATATTTTCTCTTTAAAATAATATATAATGTAGAAAACTGAAAAGAAACAAACATTACTATAAATTAATTTAATTTATTTATAATCAAATTTAAATATAAAATACACGAGGAGAAAAAATCATAAAGATCAAGCGGCTGAAATCAACCTCAGCCCCTTGCACCCAAAAACAATATTCCTTCTCTTTATTTGTATGTAACTTTGGAGAGAATAAAATCATGACAACCATGGGAGACCCATCATCCAAGGAAGATAACCCAGGAGTTCTAAAGGTTCTCGAATCTCTAAAACAAGCTTCGCACGAGTTACAATCTCATCCAACTCGCAACCCGGCTCACTCCGACTCACCCGCCATTAAAGCTCTGCTCGAGCTTCAAACCGAGTCTGACCCCATACTCTCCAAAGACCCACATCTCTCTGCTCTTTCCCGCTACATCGCTGAACTCAAAACCCTCGTTGAAACCCTTGAAAAGACTCGTGGTCATGGCCTCAGGAGCTTCTTAACACGTCGTGTCTCGACTCATTCCATTTCCCGAGTTGCCGGTTCGATCGAGGCCGAGATTCAAGCTTGGATCGACCGTGAGAGCATTGAGAGCTTGCTGAAGGTTCTGAAAGAACCGTGGAAGGACGAGGACGAGTTAGTTCGGTTACTGACTCAGTTCGAAGACCGAGTCTCACAAGGCTTTGATCGCGAGTTACAGGATTTATTCCTGAAATCGAAAGCCTTCCCGGTCTTGCAGACGGTCCTTTGCGACCCGAGTTGTCCAAATCGGATCAGGGAAAAGGCAGCGTTTTGTGTGGCCGCTTTGATTCGATTCAACAAGGATGTGTTCGTGGGGCAAGTGAATATGGGAGATACCATCCACGCCCTTTTGGAGATGAAATCAATCCATAGCCTCAAAGTTCTACGTGAGTTGATTACATTTACTAAATCCCCATTTGTGGATGAGATACTCTGTAACGGGGAAATCCCCAAGATTTTAATTCTATTGGAATCCAAGGATTTGGACATGAAAGTAGTGGCCTTGGATTGCATCCTTGAAATTGGATACTTGGGACGCAAGGAAGCTGTTGAAGCAATGCTTAAAGGAGGATTGATAAAGAAGCTCGTGGAGTTGCAGAGGTCAGAATTTGGTGGGGATTTGATTGAGATGGGAAAATTTGACGATGAGAATCAGGAGAGCGAGGGGAAGAAAAGAGAGAAGAGAGAAAACAAGTTTTTGAAAAGCCATCCATTTGCAAGCTGTGTGGCAAGGTTTGCAGTGCAACTAGAGGCTGGGGAAGGGCTGAGGCAAAGAGAGAAAAGGGCCTTTAAGCAAGAGATTTTGGAGAAAGTTAGAGAAGCATCTGTTGGTGATGCGGAGGCTGCCACCATTATTGCCGAGGTTTTGTGGGGGTCTTCACCTTGATCCTGTTCTGTGACAATAATTCAGACATGGGGGAAAATAGGTAATTATTTTCGAATTCTTCTTTTTAGGGGTAAATCTTTTGGTTTGGTAGATAGAAAATTGGGTATGTATTTGTTGTTGTAAAAGAGGGTTTATAAAGATTGTGTCCTCACCTGGAAATTAAACTATAATGAATGTCTCCACTCTCCCTTGTTAAACGTTTTTTTTTTCCTTTTCGTTTTTGGGTGTACAGATTACATTGGGTCGTTGCCTCTCAAATTTCAATCATGGAGTGGTTTGATAAATTGGTATTAAATTATAACTTCTTACCTTTTTCATATGAAAATTATGTTGGTGCCTCCCAAGGGGTACAACAATCATTGCATGTCGTATGCTTTTCTTTTATATATGAATTTAGAAAAAGGAAAAACAAAAAAATGTGATTTTTTTAAATAAATCAAATCGGAAGAAACGAAATGATTAAAGATTACCAAAATTCAATTTCTTATTCTCTAATTTTTATATACAAGTATTTGTTCTTCATTCCGACTCCATTAAACATGAACGGGAGGTGAGCATGAATCATGATGCCTTAATCACTAACGTGTTTATTACACATCTGTTCCCATTCCTCTAACGGCAAGCATTTGTTTCACGTAGGCTCACAAAACCTTATGACCAGTCCATGCAAAGTTCCAAACACGACACGGATGTATTACTAGGAAATTTCTTTTAGTTGACCTTTCCTTTGGACATCCACTATTTTTCAATCTTTCCCGACAATGTTAAAACATGTCTAATTCATTAAGACTTTTCTAAACAGGAGCTCTTTCCTGTAGGGATGAAAGACACAATGCTCAAATTGCTAATTCTTAACAAGGGCGGGCCCTATTCATCACTTACAGTATAAGACGTAAGTTGCCTTTGCTTTTATCTAAGACAACGATTGTTTGGATTCTATTATTTTCCAAAATCATGGCACCCTACGTCTCTTGAAGATGGAAACAAAGCAATAAAAACAAGACAGAAATACGCAACAGCTGACATCAAGTTGCAGACACATGAGCAGATAACTCAGATGTTAATGGAGGCAGAGTAAAAACCCAAAGTAACCATTTTGATTCTTCATCCTAAGAATCTGGAAAAATGTAGAAGTTATTTATATTGCAATTTGCAGGCATTCAGTTAAGGGGGAGGTTCATGAATTTCCTTTTTGCAAAGGCTAGCCACCACTTATTTGGTGTTCCATTAGGTCTATACGCGACACTCAACAGTCTCCCACTTGTCTCTTCTCTTACTTGCTTCAGATAATACCTAAGCAGTTCTGCATTTAAGGAATCAGGTCAGGTAACAGATAAACGTGTTTTTTTCCCCAATAAGGAGATTTACCAGCTTCATTCTGAGACTGGAGGGGGAAAGAGCGCCGTAAAAGGAAAACCTGGTTCTCCAGGTATGGTAACATTTTCCGATCCTAGGTTAATAATGGCCTTAGTCCCCTCCGCCAAGGTTCTACAGCCCTCGAGCCTTTTTAGAGACAAGTTTATGTGGTAAGTCAAATATTTAAGGAGCTTCTGCAGGGTTCTTAATATCAAAGTTCCGGAAGAAGACATTTGCACGGAAGAATGTGATGGCTTCGTCAATGATATCTGTTTTACCTGCATGCAACCATCTTCCATTATCAAATCAAATAATAAGAAAAAGGAACATCATATCGTGAACAACTAACGAATGATGCTGATGGGGAAAAAAAAAAACATAAATCCGACCTTGTTCTGAAACAGGAGCAGGACCCTTTTTCTCACTTTTCAATGAAAGTAAAGGGCAGACACAGGCTTTGGTAATTCCTTCCTCGTCGACAAAACTAGAGTGGTAAACCTGCCACTTAATCATTTCGAAGTCAATATGAACCGAAAACGATCATAACCAAAACTAAACCAGATTGATTCAGATACCATTTTCCTTTTTGCAAACCAAGCGATTGGATTTCCCCTGATTTTGCAGAGAATGGGAAACCGTTCATTCTCTCTATAATGCACTACGTAGATATCCCAGTGTTAATAACAGGAAAAGAAAAGGAAATTTACCAACAAATTTTTATGGTTGATCTTGAATAGCAAAAATGACTCAGGTGGGTGTTGTTCCATGTAATTATATAGTTAGAAATGGGAGAGAAATACGGAAAAAGATGGAGCGACTTCGGCCAACAAAAGCTTTCAACACCGATATTTCGGCCTGCCTAGTTCTATCCAAATTGAGCTCGAGTAGTTAAATGGGCCGTGGTGTTGGCTTCCTGCCATTAGTGAAAGAAAGTGAAATGAATGTGCTCTAAATACAAGGCCCAGATCAAGAATGAAATACAAATCCTATAGATGAATCAATTACCGGACCAAGTGAATTGGTTTATGGAATCACTTTAATCGTGTATATTTTGAAATCCGAATCACTTGATACAATTGACGCTCTTTATAATTTTTATTTAATATAACATAAATTTAATATATCATTGATACATGAATTTTGTTGATGTCAAGTTAAAAGCTTTGGAATCCTGAGTGTCTATCTACCATGTGGAAATACAATGTATACATTTTTGGGTTATCAATTCATCTTTGATTCTGATTATAGTTATACGGATATTTTAATTACGACCCTAGTCATCGTCAAGCATTCTGGAACCACCCAGGCAATCAAAACAGTCTGGCCATCACACAGCCAACTAAGCAACTTGGCTTCTTTTGGCTTCTTTTGGCTCTTACTGCCTTCACCTAAGAAAGAAAATGAAACTATACAGCTCAGATATTTATACCATTGCCAACTTGTAAATTTTCAACATATTTTTCTTTGATTGAATCCTGCCTTCTGTTTGCCTTTCAATAAACAGTCAAAACTACCATTCTCCCCCTACCCTCATAGTCCAACCACCTGTTCGATACATAAATTAAAGCATAATTCCAAAAAAAAAACATAAACATTATCAGAATGCATTAATATAAATTATTAATGTTGAAATCCAATGCAACTTATAAATATATAATTATCATTAGAAGATATATTTTGAAAATATTCTAGATTAATATGGAAAAAGTATATATCTAGAAATATCCATCAAATAATATAGAAATTTATAATATGTAATATTATATCTAGAATTATCTATTAGAATGACCTAGATATTTGTAATGTTAAATGACTAAGAGGTTGATATATGTCAATATCCAATGACAATTAGAATCTATAAATAGGTGTGAGTTTCTTTGATAATGCAAGTAGTGTTTTACTAATACATGTTTATTAAATGATATTGACTTACAGCTTGTAACCAATAAAGATTTTGGCTTAACCAATAGGGATTGGTTCAAGTGATAAGCAGTTTGATATCGCTTAAGCAAGGTCTCAAGTTCGAGTCCTTGTGTATGCAGAAAATCTCTGGTGAGAGACTCACCCACTAAAGTCAGATGTGCGATGCGGGTCGGTCTGGATTAATAAAGACGAAGTCTTGGAATCGGGAGGGCAAAAAAAAAAAGAAGATTTTGGCTTACTTTATAATCAGGTTTAGAACAACCGTCATTTCAAATCTAACACATTTTTTTCTTTCACTTCAAAAGCCAAACTAAAAAAAAAACAAAAACAAAACCATGAAAACTACAACTTTACAATATTTTCAATAACCTAATTTACACACATTTTTAGTAGAATTTTGCACCTCTTGAAGACAACTGACAAAGACCTCCGAGGCCAAAAAATAGTAAATTGTGTCAAAATCAACAATGCTTACTTAAAAACAAATCTTAGTTACATTTAAAATGATTTTGAGGTCTTCTATTAAATTAGTTTGTGATAGCTGACATTGAGACATAAGAAATGTTGACCAAAGGTCATCTTTGACAGGCAAGTTCGTGGATATCCTTTTCGATATCAAATACAACATTTGGGTGTGCTAGTTTAAGTGCATTCTCTGACATTCTCTTCAGCTCATCCGTCTTTGTGTTGAATCATTCCGACACAATTCTAGTTGTTTCCTTCAGACTTCTAGTGAACACACCTGCTTCATTGTCTACTACATATGGTACGTTGTCCTTTTCCTAATGTAAGAAATGAAGATTTAAGGTTAAGACTTGAGAACAACAAAATTAGAAGGCTCCATTTACAGAATAAGGTAGTTTCAATAGGAAAAATTGGTAACTAAACATGTCCTGGAATGTAGTCATTGTTAACAATTGGAAGCCCCTTATCAAGGCCTCTGCAATAGTACTAGGACCAACCTGTAATTTCATATAGTCTAATTAGCCTATATACACTAAGCAAAAGTAATGCATAAACATAGGAAAGTTTAAATTCAATTTCATTGCCTTTGTAATTATGCAGCCACAAGCACCCATCCATTTCTCTATCTGGGTTTCAAACCCTCTCACCTAGAGTGAAGGTAAAACATGGTTTAATCAACCATTTTCATTGTGCATGTTTAATGATTTCATGGGGTAAGTTGAATCTTAAAAAAGAAAATGATATTACCTTCACCGGGATCATCCATTCCTGCAATTCCAATGTTGAAGCAAGGCCTTTGTTTCGGCTACAAATTATGATCATTTGTCCTATTGGTTTTCGTTGATGTTTATCATATAGTGATTCACTGAGTGCCACTGTTGTTTTCTTAACAGGTCCCATTCCTTCACCCCTCCTGTCAGCAAAACCACAGGCAACTTAGGATCTAACTTTAGTTCTATTCTCAAGATCCCTCCAAGCTAATGCAAGCATATGGATTAATTGATTGTTTTTATGTGTACTACAATCCTCACCTTGGAAAGAACTGCACGGACAAACGAAGGCCGAAAAGGAAGACCGAAAACCCGAACTTGTGAATCTTAAAACCATCGTATAATGATCTCTTGGCTACCTTCTTTGACGGGCAGTAGCATATGTTAACTCTAGGATGAAAACTGAATTGAATTCCAATTGTTTAAAGATACTCAGGTGGAGTTGCTATAAAGGAAATCTAGAAGTTATAGGGTTTGGTGAACTGACCATGTAGGATGGCAGCTATTGAGATATGTAATTACAGTAACAAAAATCACTTTTTTTGAAGGCCTTTCCATTTAAGAACCAAGAGAGGAATGTGTTGTATCAATGGATGAACACTAATGATAATGTCTGGCTTATACTCCATTAAACCCGCCTCTACCTCCCTTCAATGACAACATACTTGGCGTAATAGTAAGCAATGGCAGGCAGATAGCTGCTCTGTATCCATCTAGGATATGTACCGTGAAAGGCAACTTTCCAGAGTAGTACATGTTTCACCATAAACTTGTAGGACCTTTCCATGTCGTTCAATAGCCACCATGTATATTCTTTTCACACATCTTTCACATGTATCTGAAAAAGCAGGTGATGACATCTTATGCTTCTTGAAGAATTAATTGCGTAGGCAAATTCATTAACCGAGACATTTAATTAATCCAAGATCTTGATGAACAGATTCAGGACTTAGTCTGAATTTGAATTAAAAAGCATAGGAAGGGGACGAGAAATGGAAAAATCCAAGATTGAATCGTACCATAAAAGAAAAGAAAAAGATACGATGGCCATCACCCGTGTCACTCATCAGGATCAGCACATTCTTGCTTCTTTCAGCACCCATCTGCATCAGCTGTATGGTCCCGTCCTCATCCTCGTATTCGTCTTCACTCTCGTAAGAACACCGCCTTCGATGTTTAGGGTGGTGTTTATGATGATAATAACGGCGGCTGCTACCGTTACCGCCGTAAAATCTCTGCCAGACCTTCTCTGTAATGGAAACCGCCTTTTCTAGCGTCGCTGCCTTCACCAGCATGGATGCACAAGTCCAAAAAAACGAAAGAAAGCAAGATACCAAGAATGACAAAGAGTAGTAGCCTTTGGAAGTTGTTTTAACTGCCGACGACGGGAAATGGGAGTTTTCCGGTAGATATATAGGAAGTGATGGCGGAGACAGAGGTGACAAATAATGGTAATTGATGTTTACAAGGTTCATGCGGTGCATAAGTTGGCAAAAGGTTCAAGTTTAATAAGGTTGTTGCAGAAGGAAAGGCTTTTTTAATTAATTGGTGAATTTCTGTGATCGTCAGATTCGCATTTTATTTTGGAATGTTCGACAGCGAAGATTCGGATCTTTTCCTTTGCTCTACAATTATTTTTAGACTTAGTTTTTCTACATTGATTGCGTTAACTTTCTATTTATTTAAATATTTCAAAACACATTTTTATATACTTTACAATTGTTTAGCCGCATTATATATAATAATTTTCGGGAGAGCTTATCACATATATAATATATAGCGGAACGACATATATATATGAGGGTGGGCACGTGCCCACACTTAAATTTGAATTTTCTTTGGTTAATTTGTTATTTATTGATAGTGTTCATTTTAAAATTTTACATATACTTACCCTAAAATTTTAATTAAGCGTACCCATTCAAAAAAATTATGTTGCTAATCTATGTGTGCCTACATTAAAAAAATATTTCTGGATCCGTCACTCGCAGAGTTTGATATCACTTAAATAGATTTTGAGTTTGAGATTTTATGTATGTACAAAATCCCCATTAAGACTCACCTACTAAAATCATATATACAACTTGGGTTGATCCGAATCAATCAAGATGTTACACTTAATAAGCTAAAATGTAAATAATAATAATTATAGGTTTTCATTTCAAATTACTCCATAAACAAAAACAATAATGATTTATATGTATATCACCTTAACTAGAAAGAATTTATAATTTATAGATGGCGATACGTGGAGCAAAATCCAAACAATTTAGAATCGAAGCATTGTTGAATATAGATTACTTGAACTTTCAGTACTAAAATTTCAAGTTTGTACTCGCCCTTCGCAATCGCTTTCTGAAAATCATTATAATTTGATATAAAAAAATACGTATCAAAATATAAAGAGTAGATTTATATATGAACCGAATTTATATCTCAATATAATGCTTGATAGCAGCTAAATTTTACGTACATATATATATTTTATTTCCAATATCAAAATACGGAAACTAAAAAATCAGAAATTGACTGAATCTCTATCAAGGGGAGTGGACGGGCGATCATCTTTGAAAATCTTAAATAACTTCTGACTATGATAACTGTTAATGCAACCAATAGGCAGCCCCACAAGAGCTGCAATTTGCTGGAAATGTTATTCTGTAAGTAGCGTTGCTAATGCAAATGCCCATAGCACATATAAAATTTTGTCACGGGTGCTTCTCCTGTTGATACTGTTAAGAAACGGACCAACACTGCCAAGTAAACTAGGTTCCAAAGTACAGGCATGGCATTATCATGCCTTGTCAGTATTCAACCTGAAGAAATCTCAGCAATACAATGCTTGGTTATGATCCTAAACTTTCAGCTAAGATAACTACATAAAGCCTACATTCATGCCCTATTTAACTATGTCCTATATGTCTAGAAAATTACTATCTGTCGACTTTTGTATGTACAATCATTCTTTAGTAGAAGCATCAAACTCGTGATGGCGAACCAGAACATAAGGGACATGGCGGGTCACACCTATTCTCAAAACTTGTTCTCTGGTCCAGACAATCTGCATGATATGCATGCCCACAAACTAGAACTGCCACAACAGAGAACTCGGTAGAAGCCAACGTGTTTCCGAGAAAATAAGGGCTCCGTCTCAGATGCTTCTGACATATGCCACAAATCATCTTCACCGTGTCTGGTGACACTGCATCCACTAACAAACTAGACCGAATCCTATCTGGCCTGCTGAAAGCTTGATGCCTACTATCTGCAGAAGTTGGAACACTAAGTTTATATGGCAAAACATAAGCATAAGGCATCGGAAATTTTAAGCTGCGAGCGCGGATGAGACTCATAGTCAAATTAACGCCAGTTCTTTAATTTCTAAACAATGGAAAATACGACCTTAATTTGTAATGATCTTGACAAGATAAAAATGCAATCCCACTGTCACATGCTATGGAAACAAACAGATCCTTGCCATGAAAACGAATAAAGATGAATGTGACCTGCTTGACGTCCTGACTCCGAGTTGGACTCGGTAAACTTGAAGGATAATCTCTCGTCGTGCAGAGGACTAATCTCGCCACAAGAAGTTGATAGATTAGAATGGTTGCCATAGTACTGCCATCGGTAGTGCTGATCATAGTGACGGCGTGATCGTTTTGAAAACGTTGAGCTCCCAACATCGTAATGGCGTCGAGCAACAGAAGAGTTGTGATCATGTATCTTGACAGAACTATCTCCAACACCCATGCCAGCACCCAAATTCAATGAAGGCTACAAAGGAAGGAGAAAACAAAAACAATGGAACATTGCAGACCATTCAGTTGACAAATAGATAAAGAAAAACTCTCAAAACGATCCGAGGAAAAGAACAAAACCTCCTTTGTTAACATCTCTGCTCCCGAGAAGCACGGCATATGTTCTGCAATATTCAATAAAAAGCACAGCAAATTATTCACATTTTAGTTGCTCAAATCAAAAATAGGAGGAATTCATAGCTTTGCCTCTCTGTCGAATTATAAAAGCTGAAGATAAACCAATCCTTCGCATGAACATATTATAATGTGATTGTACTTTTAACAAAGTATGGGCTTACCTAATATTTCTCACCATCAAAACAGAAAGCTCTTTTTATTGATTCGCATCATGTCGAAAAGAAAGCTGCCAGCCAAAGTGTCACCAAAAGCAACACAAAAGGTGATCAAATCTGCACGAATTAAGTTACTTCAGTAGGTCGTTGTTATTTTTAGAGGTCACGAATCCTAACACCAAAGTTGTAATAAAGTGATTAATTATTTATGGTTAAACAGTTGAAAATATTTAAAATATATACTACTTTATAATAACCTTAGCTTAATAAAAAATGATCGAATTCTTAATAAATATATATTGACAAATTGTTTCAGAAAATGAGAAATCATTGAGAGACTACCCCGTTCATAGCATCTCGAAAACGCTTGGCAAATGAGTCATCAAATATTAAGGAAAAAGAAAATTTTAATTTATGATTTGATCCTTGAATTATAATCGATTTTCTATTTTGGTTTCTAAATATATTTTTCATTCTATATTAATATCTAAATTATCATTTTTATCTCAATTTACTAAGAAAAATAACAGTTAACAATAACGACACATTTTTTATAAAAAAAATGAAACAAAAATGATAATTTAAATAGGGTAAAAAGACTACAATAAATATTAAGAAAAGAATATCAACTATTATATCAACAAATGAGTAAAATGTAATTGTGTTATTATTTAATTTAACGATATTTTTTTAATAAATTCTAAATTTAAATTTAATTTTAATTTTGTCTAGATGAAAGATAATGGAAACTTTAGGAGAAGGAAGTAGAGTGCTCCTAGCTTGACCAATCGGTTAAATACGATTACTCCTAAGTTAGCTATATTAATTAGGGATGAGCATGGATTAGGTCAGATTTTCGGTCCACCCGATCTAACCGAAAATTATACATCCTCCACCCGACCCGAAAAATATACACCTTTCACCTGACCCAAACTCGACCCGCCTTTTTTGAGAAAAAATCCTAACCCGACTTGACTCAAAATAATTTATTTATTAAAAATATTATTATTATTTAATAAAAATAGGAATTTAATTGTAAAAAAAAATAATATAGAGAGGGGTATTATTGCAACTATTGCTAAATATATAATGTAAAATTATAATTTTTTGAGTCGGGTCAAACATTTTTCATCCTAAACTCGAATCAAACCTAATCTAAAAATAACCTTTAAAAAAAACTATACTAGACCCAAATATAACTTTTTAAAAAAAACCAAACTCGATCAGATCGAATCGAGGTCCCATATCCATCCATAATATTAATCTTTACTTTACCGTTAAATGAATAAGCAGTAGAGATACCCAAGGTGAAAAAAAACATCAACAAAGAATAAATGCTGGCATTGGATCTCCACCGCCATCCGGAGCATTGGATTTTGGGATGGTAACCGGTCGGATTTGGATAGGATTCAGCTATACTCATATCCATATTCATTTTCACATCTTGGACCAGGCCTGCCCAGATCCGGATCCAAAACGGGTTTATTAAAAAATAATCATTCGATCTATTTTTTAACGTAATAAAATTGTCATTGATTAATTTCACATCACATGTCTATCACATGTCCAATGGATAAAAGATTAATTTCAATACAACAAGTAACAAAATAAAAAATGATAAACTAAAGACTAAAAAAACTTTACACAATAACACAAACATCTTTAGAATAACACAAACATTAAAAAATATAGATCATGAAATATTTTATTATCACAAGCCGAGTTTAAATCTTATAAAAAATCAACCTTATAAGAACTTTGGTGTCTCCTTTATAAAATATCTATATATATTTTAAAAATTATTATTTCATATATATATATATATATATATATATATATATATATATATTTTAAAATTAAAAGTGGGTTTTTTCTATAAACGGGTTCAGACTCGATATCTTAGTATTAAATTTGAATTCGCCGTACTCTAATTAGAAAATTCAGATATAATCCAGATCCATCGGATCTAAAATTTTAATTTTCAAATTTTATAAAACAAATTTGAATCTACGGATTCGAGTCGGATCTAGATTCATTGATCCCCACCGCCGTCGGGTTCTATAATTTATTTCAGTCTTTGCCTCGGGTAAAAGCAAAAGCAGAAAACTTTGTTATATACAAAAACGGAAGGAAAAAGGGGCGCCGGGGGGGTTAACTTAAAACTGTACGAATAGAGAGAGTGGACCGAGAGACCTGCAGGGGCTACTTTGCAAGACCCTACGATGGTCCCATAGTCGGCAGTTAGCTAGCAGCCATGACAACACAGTTCCAACCAAGCTTACCTTTTATTATTCACGGCCTTTTTTAAGTGTCCAATCGGGTGATGAGTCATAATAACGTGTCCACCCATGTCTCTTGTTCTTCATGAATGGCATGACAAAACCCTTGCAATCTTCCAATACCCTTAAATTTAACCATCATGGCCAACTGGATATCCACCCCATTTTATGTCATTTTTCGGTGATATAGCCCTTAAATTACAAGTACTCCTCAATTTTGATTTACCTAAAAAAATATGGGAAATAATTTCATTTTTTTTAAACCACCATTGATGAATCATATGTGGAATGAAGCTTTTGTGAACGTTGATATTGTAAAACAAGAAACTTGAGAGAATTATGTAATAAATCATCAGGTAATGGAAAGTGAGAGAAAACCAACATGATTGAAATTAGAAACTGTATTAGCATTTATAAATTAGATCAAAGGAGAAGATAAGTAAAGATCTTGATTCCCTCTTCTCCAAAATCTTTCATGTTAAAGAGTAGTAATATTTATTTGTACTGTTCAAAAATTTATAAATCGTTTAATTATACTCCATTCAAATTTCCTAATATAAACTTTTATAAGATCTTTAGTTTAATCCGAATTTTATAACTAATTTAAGTTTAAACCAAGGATTTGGTGCAATCAGAGTTAAGATTCTAAGAAGAGTGGGCCCGGAAGGAGGTGCCACCCTCTTTGGGTGAAGGGTCTCCATCTCATCTTCAGTCTTCTCCGTCTAATTATAGGTTTAACAAGGAATGACAATTTAATCCGAAATTAATGAAATTTAACTCGATCTAATTTGATATAGTTGATTTTTTCAAAAAAATTTTGAGTTTTGATTGAATTTTTTTAAGGGTGTTAATATTTTTTTGACTTTAACCGACTCTCGAATTCGATATATTTCTGGTAAAACATAGATCAGGTAAGATGGTGGCCGATCAACCTAAATATTATTTTTAAATGATCGGTGGCGGCTCTAACATTTTTTAAGTCGAAGCCCAATTATGAGTCCACCCGGAAGACAGCTACGATAAATTATTTGATACACTATAATTAATTTTATACAAAATGAATAAAGTATGGTTTGGTTAATATTTTCAAAAAAAATTGATTTGATTAATGATTAAATTTTTTTTGGTTTATTCGGTTAATAGAAATTTAATTCGATAGGTGGTTGAATTAACCATTTGAACATCATTATTTTTTAATTATTAGTATTTTATTAACATAATATTAAATTATTATATTAATATTAAATATTTAATTAATATTAATATTTTTTAAAAGAAACGGGGCTCGTTAAAATATAATTTAATATTATTATATTATAAAAATAATAGATAAATATTAATAATTTATTTAAAAATATAATATCATATATTATTATAATATATCTGATTATATATTAATATAATATTAAAAACATAATATTATTACAATTATATTATATGTATATAAAATATTTTAATAATTAATATTTTATTAAAATAATATTAGAATATTAATTGTATAAAATAATATTTTTTTGAGTGCTTATACTCTGAAAGTGAAAACTTAGAAAATATTTTACGAAAGATCAGATGGTAAAATAATTTACAGAAAACACAAATGAACTATGAAAATGAATTATATTTGAGAGAATCAATTAAAGCGGTTAAACACAGAAAAATATTTTTCGTAAAACCATTACAACTATCAAACATAGGAACAGGAAAACATTTTCTTAAAGACAATTTTCAACTATCAAACACACCCTTATTTTTAATTTCCAATTCAGTTACTAAATCATCCATTGTATAAAATTTATTTTTAATTAGTAAAAATAAGAGACCGTTGACACATAAATTAAAAAAAAAAAAAATCATACACATACGACGACGAAAAATGAGACTTAACCCTTCACGTTCATCTCATTAACATGTTACACATGCTTTAGTCTCTTTTCCCAATATAGTTTTATTCATATAATTTGTATGTAAAAAAAATGGTTGTCCCTTATTCTCATATGTAATGGAGTAAGGGGAGGTAAGATAGTAGGTTGTCCCTAACACCAAGTTGAGAGCAACTTCCGTAGAAGACCTCCGAATTATGAAATGCCCTCCGTGGGACTCGATCCCACGACCTCAAGGTTAAGAACTTTGTGCTCTACCAACTGAGCTAGATGGTAAGATAATTATAAAATTAGGTTAAAAATATTATTTTATCTAAAACAATTATATTATAAAATTATAACATAAGTATTGTGTTCTTAATTGAAGAATTTAAATATTAAAGTGGATATTACAACATTACGATATTCGTAAGAGTACAATCATTAAAGGGTAAATTGAAATGATCACTTACGTTTGAATTTTATGAATTTATTCTCATTGAATTAAAAAAAAAATCCTAAGATTCGATCACTTTTGTTTCATTTTAATTAAGATGTCGTCACTAAAGATTAATGATAATTAAATCTTTAATTGTTTGTTGACATAACACGGTAAATATATATAATTAAAATTACATTATTTTCACGTAGATAATATGTGAATTAAGTTTTAGTCACTTTCTTTTCATATTTCTATATATTTGGTCACTTACATTATCGTTTTATTAAGTTTTAGTCACTTACGTTATCGTTTTATCATTAGGTTTTTTTCACTTATGTTATTGTTTTATTAAGTTTTGGTCACTTGGAAATGAGGTACTCCGAGGCGCTTTTTCAACGAAAAATCATAATGACGAATGATATTCGATTTTCGGGTTATTTAGATCCACTTATTTGTCTTATTGTTCCTTGTTAGATTTTCGGGTTATCTAGATGCCTACTCTCTCTTTTTTATATGAACTTTTAGTGTTATTATTTGTTATTGGAAGTTTGAAATCTTTCATTATTCTTGAAATGAAAGAAGACAAATAAAGCAATGGAGTAATAAAACAGAGATGTCTAAAGAAGAAACAATGAGAAGATGAACAATATTGGGGTTGGAAAGAAAACTTATTAAAAATGGATAAATTGAAATGTTATCTCTAAACTAATTTAAATTTATAAAAATACTTATAATCAATATTTTGTCTAAAGTGTAGGGGTTAAAATAAAAATTAATCATTTGACTAACGAGTCACATCATCAAACTTAATAAAACGATAATGTAAGTGGCCAAAACTAAAAAAACGATAAAGTATATAAACATGAAAGGAAAGTGACTAAAACTTAATACACGTATTTTCTACGTGGAAATGATATAATTTTAATTTTATACATTTACCTTGTCACGTTAGCAAACCGTTAAAGATATAACAACCGTTAACCTTAAGTGATCACATCTTAATTAAAACGAAATGAAAATGACTAAATTTTATGGTTTTTGAATTCAATAAGAACAAGTTTATAAATCTCAAACGAAAGTGACAATTTCTATAATTTACCTTTCATAAAATCATTATAAATTATATAAAATAAATGAATATATTAAAATTTTAAATATAAAAATCATAGAAAATAAATAATATTAAATAATATTAACTTTTTTTAATAATCTGAATTGATTATAAGAGTTTATATGTTTAGTTTTTTTTCTTAATCTATTGATAAATACTTTAAAAATAAAACCGATTTATTCTATTGATAAATACTCTAAAAATAAAATCGATTAAATCTAAATCTTTAAAAAATATTTTTATCATTCAATTTAATAAATGAATTCTAAATAAAATTAATATTTTTTTTATTAATTTAGAATGATTATAAATAATATTATTTGTTCTAATAACCATTCGTACTAATATGGTGTAATAGAAAATGGAAAAAAAAAAGCGAAAAATATTTATTTTCACACATTTCCATTCGTTAACTTTAATTTTCACCGCAAAGCCGTAAACTTTTCGTGTATATAAACTGTCATTTCTCAGCCATTTTCACCCTCTCTATCGAAAAGGAATTCTCTATTTCCTCTCCTTGGTCATAACTCGCATTTGGCGGTCTTTTGCTCTTTGAGAGGGTGGTTAGGATGGCGGCTTCTATTTTGTCAGATCTCGGGACCGAGATTCTGATTCCCATTTGCGCCGTGATTGGAATTGCCTTTTCGCTCCTACAATGGGTTATTGTTTCCAATGTGAAGCTGTCTCCGGGTTCTCCCGGAAACAACGGTGCTGGTGGGAAAAACGACTACGCAGATTACCTCATTGAGGAAGAAGAAGGACTTAACGAACATAATATTGTTATTAAATGTGCCGAAATTCAAAGCGCTATCTCTGAAGGTTGTTGCTCTTTTCATTTTTCTTTGTGTTTTTAGTGGATTAGATCCGCTTTTCTTTAATAATCTATAGTTTTAGTCTTGTTAGTTTTTTTTATATAGAGTTTCCGTGAATTCTTTTTGGGGTTTTGTGCCTGTTTGATCGTTTGAATTAGTGAATGCAAATGGTTACTTCAAAAATGCTGGATCTTTTCTTCTTGTTGTGAAACATTTGGTTTTTATGTTCTTGAAGTTTAGATATTTTGTTTCTCATTGTGTTTTACATAATGTTTTGTTTCTGGGAGTTTTCTTGGGTTGTCTGCAAAAGTTTTGTGTCGTTTTGTGAATTTTTACAGGGAAAAGCGTTGGAGCACGAGATTTGCTTTTCTTCATGTTTTTCTATGTTAAAAGTGCTTGATTTAAAAAAAAAAATACAATTGTCATATATATATATATATTATTGAAAACCCATGAAAAACAACAGCATCTGCAAGCTCTCTAAATATAAAAATGTGCTTCAATGAATGTTTTCTTCAGATCGAAGTGTAAGATGGGGGAATTTGCAGTTTGGACCTACTTGTATTTAACAGTGAGATAACATTTATATCTCACTGTCAACATTTTTTCAAGTTGTTGGTTCTTTTTCCTGGCAAATTGAGACTAGAATTGAGTTCTAGGCCTCTTTAAATCCTATTTTATCCGGTTTTTAGTTTTAGGTTTGTAGCAGATGGTATATTGAAATGGAATTGAAGGAGTTTGTAGCAGATTTAGAACTTATATCGGATCCGGAAGTCTTAACAAAGACACAAAAAGTTTTCTTCTTGGTTCAAAACAAAGACGTAAAAGTTGGATGATTTAATTAGTTTGTCTGAAATATTTTTCATAGTACTTTTGCACGTGATGCCTTATTTCATGATATGCTATTCTCAACACTTTATTTCACTTTTGGAATGTTGGAATGTAATGAGCTATTTTCTGGTGGACCATTTCCTTGTTCCTCATTTTAAATACTTAATTTCCTTGTTCCTCTTGAAATGCAAAATTTATTTAGATCCAATAAAATTTAATTTGCTGTCAACAATTTTGTATAACAAAATGCAGTTAGCTTAATGTTGGAGGCGAATTATTTCAATTTTATCTGTTATTCCATTGTTTCTGGAAACTTGTCGAAGAAGCTTGGATGGTATTAAGAAATCTTTTGCTTGTAAAAGGGACAATGTTATGACAATATTATTTGTTACGAAAGATTACTGGTATATCTCGTGGCTCTGTTTATTGCCTTTTCTGTTGGCAATCATTGGAAAAACTTTACCAGTTAGGTAATTTTTGGATTTATGAGCTTACAGGGGCGACCTCATTTCTTTTCACCGAGTACCAATATGTTGGCATTTTCATGGTTGCTTTTGCAATCTTGATTTTTGTTTTCCTTGGCTCGGTAGAGGGTTTCAGCACAAAGAGTCAGCCGTGCACATATGACCAATCTAAGATGTGCAAGCCTGCTCTTGCCACTGCCGCATTCAGCACAATATCTTTCTTACTCGGTGCTGTCACTTCAATTGTTTCTGGCTTTCTTGGGATGAAAATAGCCACCTATGCAAATGCTAGAACCACCCTGGAGGCAAGAAAGGGGGTTGGGAAGGCATTTATCACTGCATTTAGATCTGGTGCTGTCATGGGCTTTCTTCTCGCTGCAAATGGTCTTTTGGTGCTTTACATTGCCATCAACTTATTCAAGATCTACTATGGTGATGATTGGGGTGGTCTTTTTGAGGCAATCACTGGTTATGGGCTTGGAGGTTCATCCATGGCTCTTTTCGGTAGAGTTGGTGGAGGCATCTACACCAAAGCTGCTGATGTTGGTGCTGATCTTGTTGGCAAGGTGGAAAGGAACATTCCTGAGGATGATCCTAGAAACCCAGCTGTAAGTGACATGTATCTATGAATATGTTATAGCTCTTTATATTTGAGTTCCGGTTCCTTGTCTCAGGTTGTGACTGAGTTGCTCTTATGTTTTCAGGTGATTGCTGACAATGTTGGGGATAATGTTGGTGACATAGCAGGAATGGGATCCGATCTTTTTGGTTCTTATGCTGAATCATCATGTGCCGCACTTGTTGTTGCTTCCATCTCTTCTTTTGGCATCAATCATGAGTTCACTCCAATGTTATATCCTCTCATCATCAGCTCTGTTGGTATCATTGTTTGTTTAATCACAACCTTATTCGCAACTGAATTTTTTGAGATTAAGGCTGTTAAGGAAATTGAGCCATCATTGAAGAGGCAACTTATCATCTCCACTGTTCTCATGACAATTGGAATTGCGGTTGTTAGTTGGATAGCTCTTCCATCTTCCTTCACCATTTTCAACTTTGGAGAGCAGAAAGCTGTGAGGAACTGGTAATCACTTGGGGCTTCTTTTGTTGACAAATTCAAGAGTGGTATGATTGTGTTAGAGTTCTTATCATTGAGTTTCTTCTGCAGGCAATTATTCTTATGTGTTGCTGTTGGTCTTTGGTCTGGTCTAATTATTGGTTTTGTTACCGAGTACTATACCAGCAATGCATATAGGTAACTAGTCTGGATGGCATTATTTTTTTCCTTGACTAGTCATTTAGATTTATTGATTTTAACACTTCCCCGTACTTTCTCTTGCAGCCCTGTACATGACGTTGCTGATTCCTGCAGGACTGGAGCTGCAACTAATGTTATTTTCGGACTTGCATTGGGTTACAAGTCTTGCATTATTCCCATATTTGCTATTGCAGTCAGTATTTTTGTAAGCTTTAGCTTTGCTGCTATGTATGGCATTGCTGTTGCTGCCCTTGGAATGTTGAGCACCATAGCCACTGGATTAGCTATTGATGCTTATGGTCCGATTAGTGACAACGCTGGAGGCATTGCTGAGATGGCTGGCATGAGCCACAGAATACGAGAGAGAACTGATGCTCTTGATGCTGCTGGAAACACCACTGCTGCTATTGGAAAGGTTTTTTTTACCCACTCAAGCACAAGGCTTCTTTTTCTCATTTTATTATATTCATGGCGTCTCTGTGTTGGTTACATTACTAGTCCTATCGAAGGTTTATTTGTTGCAGTTCACACTTGTGTCTTTGGTGAAGTGTTGCATTGGTCTATCGAAGGAGCTTGAATTTTCTTGTCATGTCCTAATTTTTTTTACCTTAGTGTAGATGAAATTTAGGCGTTATTCAGTATCTTGAGTAATTCTTATTTGCTTCAGTAGTAGTTTTCATACTAATGTTAAACTATAGCTGCAATTTTTTCTTGATATAGCTTTATATGTTTGCTTAAACACTGCATTTGTTCCCAGGGTTTCGCCATTGGTTCAGCAGCCCTTGTGTCCCTTGCCCTCTTTGGTGCCTTTGTGAGCCGTGCTGATGTTTCAACAGTTGATGTATTGACCCCTAAAGTTTTTATTGGTTTGCTTGTTGGGGCAATGCTTCCTTATTGGTTCTCTGCTATGACCATGAAGAGTGTGGGGAGTGCAGCTTTGAAGATGGTTGAGGAAGTCCGCAGACAATTCAACACAATTCCAGGTCTCATGGAGGGTACTGCTAAACCTGACTATGCTACCTGTGTTAAGATCTCTACTGATGCCTCCATCAAAGAAATGATCCCACCTGGTGCCCTTGTTATGCTCACACCCCTTGTTGTTGGTATCTTTTTTGGTGTGGAAACTCTCTCTGGTGTCCTTGCTGGATCCCTTGTCTCTGGTGTCCAGGTAATATTAACTAGTTTAAATATTTGATATTACCACAGCTTTATGATTTGGAAATATCAAATACGTATTAACTTGCTGCTTGAAAATTTTCCTATAGAAGGTTCGTCCTAATCCATTTTATTTGTGTAACGATTGCAGATTGCTATCTCTGCATCCAACACAGGGGGTGCTTGGGATAATGCAAAGAAGTACATTGAGGTATCCGTATATTGACCGACTTCCATGGGTTCTGCTTCTGAGTTATGATTAGCATTTGTAAGTAGTGTCTCTATATTAATGTCTGGATTTTTGTGAAATGCAGGCTGGTGCTTCAGAACATGCAAGAGCTCTCGGTCCTAAAGGATCAGATCCTCATAAGGCAGCTGTTATTGGTGACACCATCGGAGACCCATTAAAAGATACATCTGGGCCATCACTGAACATCCTCATCAAGCTAATGGCTGTTGAATCACTTGTCTTTGCTCCCTTCTTTGCTACACACGGTGGGCTGCTTTTTAAGGTATTTTAAGTGAAGACATTGTCTGCTACTCGTCTACCATTTCTGGCACCTCTTAGTTCTTCCTTCTAGGTTTCATTATGAAATATATTTAATTTGTAGCGCATGATGACATTGACGATGGTGGCCAATCTAGGAAAGAGTTGAAACAACGTTGTTACTGTTATTACCGTCTTGTTCAATGAAGAACGTTTTTGTCGCTCTTAAATTCCTGTCATGAGCATTTTTAAGAATCGACTTGTGCTAATAATCATTCATTCAATCCGAATGGTGCTCCAACCCGATTAAAAATATACATACATGTATGATTAAAAATGTAATTTTCTTGATATAATTTGTGCATCCAGATAACAATCTTGGCCCCACATTGTGCTCGAAATAATATTCAGTTCTCAATTTATGTTCAGCTGCTTGTTTAGGATCCAACCTTAAACTTTTTACTTGTTGAGTCAAGCTCGACTCGGCTCATTTACAGCCCTATGTTAGAAATAACTTGTAGTAATAATCTTTGAAAAGCGTAACACCTACTGAAGGTTGCTTATTCCTCATATTTTCAACACTTCAAAACACGTTCAGATCAAACTCCAATATCTTCCTGACCTTTTTCTCTTTATCAAAATCAAGTCCGACACAAGTACCTCCATATGCAAAAACTGCTAGGAAGCTTAGAAAGACACGATCGCAAGATCTGGATTCCACGGGTTCTAGCTTTTGGGTAAAGCCAGGTCTTGTGCAAGATCAGTAATTTCCATCCTGCTAGTTTGACATAATTGAATAAACTTCAGTTTCCAACTTACAGTTGATTGCTTGATCAAACCCTACCAGGTTACTACAAAAGCCCAAGACCTAATCAAGCGATCCTGCTATTACATGCAAGTAAGGATACCAAGGTCTGCTAAACAAATAGTCCCCGACTGTTAGTTCAAGATGCAATGATATGTATCATAACCACCTGTAACATGACTACATGACAAATGCTGGAAATAAGGTTCGTCCGGAAAAGAGAATCTTCTACTCTAAGCAAATAAACAAACTGAATTCTCCCTCCCTACTAAAATTTCCCCACCAGAGGAAAAAAAGCAGGAAATAGTAGAATATCTGAAGGCTGATGATTAGTTTCATTTCCTCTTCTTAGAAGGTGGCTGAGGAACCTCATCATCCTCATCTCCGTCCTCCTCTTCTTCATCCTCAGCGTCGTCGTCGTCGTCGTCCCCATCATCATCCTCATTGTCATCATCCTCGTCACTGCTCCCTCCATTCCCATTGGCTTCAGGTTCATCCTCAGGATCCCCTTCCTCGCCTTCTTCAGCTGAGAAATCTTCATCATCTTCATTGTCATCATCTACGTTGTCCTCTTCATCTTCGTCATCATCCTCTGTATCACTGCCATCTTTGTTTTCTGGACCAGGCTGTTCTCCTTTTAGAAGTTCGTCAAATGGAAACCTGAAAAAGAAGTCAATCCCACCAGTCGTCACTTGTCAGATTTCCTCACCAATGATTAATGGATGATAAATTAAGATAAAAAAAAGGAAAGGAATTCCATTACCTCTGATCCACTGCATTCAAATTAAGTGATGCATTCATATCATTCAACACTGTTCCTGTCTGCAACATCATAAATAATGTTAGAAAGTATACTGAGCAAAATGCTATAAATAAGCAAATAAATGATTTAAGCTTCTCACAGGCAACATGCTTCTCCGCACATTTAATGATGCAGATCGACATTATATGAATATTACCACCCAGAACATAATCAAGATCAAAGAAAGAGAAAAAAGGAAAAATGGTCCATTGACATAGGGGCGCAACAGTAACCAACTCAGTATGAGATTATTTGCAAGCCAACATTTCTTTTTATATTGGTATGTTAGCAACTTATTCAAATGAATAAAATAATCATGTTCGTCATCAAACAAAGATAAATTCAGACTTCCCAAATTGAGTCAGAAATAACCTTGATGCCACAAATCAAGAACCATAAACTAAAATCTTTAATATCAATTTACAAACACAGTCCTGTATGAAATGATAAGGAAAGCAATCTTACCCAACTTATTCATAAATGGTAGCACACAACGAAGCTCAATATAAACGTAATGGTATTGGGATGCATTCTAACACAGACAGAAAGATCCCAAGCACTACAAGGAGCAGGGGAAACGTCGGTTGACGTTTGGAAACCATTAGAAGTGGCATAGAAGGATTCCAGTATCTTATGTTGAATATAACTAAAAATCAAAATTTGCAGATTCCACAGGCAGCAATGTCCATTACTGGACATAAAGAATATGGAATTGTTCAATTACGGACAATACAATAAAAGGCATATTATTTTCTGGTAGCAAGATCATGTTAATTATCGTACCAAAGCTTAAACTAAACTTACACGGAAAAAAATCACCATTTCAGGTAAGTAAAAGCTTCAGTCATCGAAAAGCAATAAAACGTAATAAAATCAATTAAAAGAGAAAGAAAAAGTGCAAACAAGTGGAAGTCTTCCACAAACGCCTATTCTAAAAATAAGAGGAAAACTTATGACCCCCAACAGGTGGTCCACACAGTTTCAATAGCTGAAAACAAAGCTTGCCCTTAACAACCAATGTACAAATTCATAACAGAAATTGTAGTAATTCTAACACTTTGGTATCTCAAAAACCTCAATTGAGACAAAGAGAGGGTCAAGTCAACCACCAAATTCAGTAAATGTGTTGGGAATAACACACTACAATCAACATAACCTTAAAAACAAACAAATGTAATGTTTTTTTTTGGACAACCCCCAAAAAGTAGAACATAGCAAATGAAGCAAACAACACAAGTTTCAAAGTGGGAGGAAAACTTTAGAAATAATAGAGTAAATATACCAGCATGAGAAGGCAAGCAAGAGACTTTCCAGCCAGAACTAAAGTCTCAGCCATCAAAGCTTCCATTACAGAACACACCCAGATTCTCTTTTCAACTGGACTGAAACAACCCACTTCCATTGCTGACTTAACTATGCTAAAAACAGAAGCACAATCCTAAAGGAAAAAATGAAATCAATTAACAAAAAGCAAAAGACGTTGTAAAATAGTGAAGATACAGAGAAGGAAGGAGAAAGAGAGACCTGAGCACAGAGTGGTTTCTGGATCTGGGTCTGGGTCCAATTAGGGTAAATCCTAGGGTTTTTGGTTTTCAAATATTGATATTTACCAAGGTCGATTTTTGCCGCTTCCAAGAAAGATGAAAGCAAAAATGATGTGGTTGAGAAGAGGTAAGTGAAGTGGAAGTAGAGTAAATGGGTTTGGAAATATAGTATTTATACAGTACATTAAATTTGACTTGACTGGTTAAATTGTTTATGGTAATATTATATTAAAAATTCCCATTAATTAATTTTTTAACAGTAATCCTAAATAGAGTTATTAGAAAAATAACTCTCAAACTGTACATAAGGGCTATTCCGCATCCTATAAAGCGTGAGAACGTGTTTCGCATTCCACAAGTAGTGAGGAACGTTCGACGTGGACGACAATTTCGGAGGAAGTAATTTAATATTGGTATTTAATACCTTGCGTTTTTTGTAAAGCAAGGTTCCCAAGAAAATGGATCGTTGTGAGAAATTTATCACGAGTGATATTAAAGGTATTTCACATTTTTCAAAATGTGAGGTCTTTTCGAATTAATTTAATAATTTAAATTTTAGTGTTAAATTTAATAATTTTATTTTTATTACATAATATTTAATGAAATTACATAACATCTGCATTATTTTTTATTATGTAATATTTAGTGTAATAATATTTTTAAAAAGTACACTCTCATGTAAATAGACACTAATAGCGGCAATAATATTAAACATATATATTGTTATGTAAATAGACACTAATAATATTGAACATGACAATTACGTATAACTTGACAAAACAAACTTCCTTCATGGTTCCAAAAACAAGAAGCATAAGAAGTACATAGATTGTCATAATGTCGGTACCAACATTGGAGGCTTGAATTATGTGCACAGTTGACAGGACAACTGTAGTCTTCGATTTGATCTGGAAGGTGACGTGGTGACGATGCCACGACTGTAAATGTGGAAACAGATTCATTTCCGGACGAAGAACAAGTAAATTTATTTTCGAGAGATCAAGAGCTCTCACGATTTGAAGTCCTTCATCCCTCAATTCGCCCCCAGAACAAACTAAAATAAGGTCATAGACATATATGGCGTTGATGTTACCTCCATTGGCCGCTTGCTTCAATAAATGTAAGTCGAAGTATGAATTTTTTCCACTAAAAAATTAAACATACATTCTCTATATAAAGCTTCAGGATTGTTAGCATGAAGACATCATCTTCTCGAGTTGAAACCATAGCATGATGCTAATATTTTTCATGGAAACGTTCTTGAAAATGTAATCATGATCGGCAACTTTATGAAAACTCTTGCAACTCAACTGCGCATTAACGAAATCGAGGATGAAGTTAGAAGCAACATGAAATAAAATTTTGTTAAGACTTATATCGGAAATTTGACAATATTAAACAATATTGTTTTGTCATTTTGCTTTTAAATCGATTTAAGAAACCTTCCAAAATAAGGGGTTATTTATATCAAACACCGCACTTATCCCGAGGCAAGGATTCCTTAGACCTCACTTTTCCCAAGATGCAAGGTACACATTGGAAAGGTGTGACGCTTTAAATCGAATAAAATCTAACGGTTCAAAAGAAACTTTATAGGACGCGAGGTACTAATTAATGTAAATATAACCACATAAAATCAATAAATTTGTACCAAATATGGAGTTATCATTTAAAAAACCCCGAAGCTAAAAAATAAGTTGGTAGAAATTTTCGTTGAGTAATATTGGATGTTAAGCAAAACATTTGCGAAATATTTTAAGATTACAAGCGTAGTTTTGCAACTTATAATTCAATTGAAACTGATATGAACACATATAAGAAATTATAAACTGATATGAACACATATCAGAAAAACACAAAGGAAAACTACGTCCTCTTTTTTTGTGCAGTCAGTATTGAGCAGAAAGGAAAAAAAACTCAGAAGGCATAAACGAAAATCTAGATGCCACCAGAAGAGGATGTATTTTTCAAACTAGAAGTTTTTTGAGCAAGTTTCGAGGAGATAGTTTGGGTCGGTAGAACAAAAGGAATTTAAGTAGGCAATAGTCAGGAATATCTGTTGTTGGGAGTCAAAAATATAATCAGAAACTCGCGTTACGTAAGACACGAGGTCAAACCACCATGTCAAATCAAATGTTGCCACGTTAGGAATATCATAAACTCGTGTTTTGGAAAACACGAAGTTCTTACCACGTCAAGTTAAGTCAAGAATATTATTTGCAGGCCGCCCAAAGTTAAAATAAAGAAAGAAATTGATCAACATGCTCAATCTCACTTGTAAGTTTATTTGACGCTTCTTGATTATTACATAGTTTGAATGCATTGTCATTTCGTGTATATTTTGATCTTATATTTGCATGATCATATATATTTTCAGAACATGTCGAAGAGAGGAACTATTACTGCTTTGGTATACTATGATGGCATAATTGTGCACGATGATTCTCTTGACATCGTCTTTTAGTCCGCACATATTATGACGGTGACATTGTCTAAAAAATTAACTCATAAGAAGTTGATGAAAGAAGTCAATAATGTTGTTCCACATAGTCTCGGGAAAAAAATCAACATGTTGAAGTATCGACTACCAACATCGTTAGAACCACTAATGTACTCAATATGCAATGTTGATGATGACGATGATGATTATGTGGACATGATGATCGATTGCCACATGCAATATTTATTAGGATGACCACTTGAGATGTATTTAGATTTCTCATATGATAATAATGCTACTGCTGTGCCAAATAGAAGACGGGCTGATTATGACTTCAGTCCTTATGTCCATAGTCTGAAAGCTAATTTACATAGTGACATGAACTTTTTGAGTGTTACTGCTTGGGGAAATGATTAGTGAATCATCTTCTTTGGTGCCAAGGCATTCTTGCGTCGCTAGCTTGGACTTTGACTTGAATTTGCAACTTATAACGTACAATTCATACAGCGATGGTGTTGGTGCATCGTCTTCTCAGAAGGAAATAAGGTTGCAAGAATATGAATTGTTTAACCCATTCGAAGAGTTGGAAACATATATAGGGAGACATTCTTGTGTTGGTGTTGTCGACTTTGATCTTCGTAATACGATTCGTGAGCGGTCTCGTGATCGACATACAAATGCTACTCCTACTGTCCCCGTAGTTGACAACGCTGAGCTATTCTGGTTTGATGGGGATAATTCTGACAAAGAACCATTAAGGGAGATCAGCCCAGATGGTGACGATATGGACCCCTTCAATGAAGAACCAGACAACCTTGATATGCCAGAAGGAGCGAATGATGATGACATTCCACATATCACGCCTCCTTTTCTTTTTACCGTCCATCATCCCACTTTACAATAATTGAGATGGAACCTTTAAAAGCTATTGACTTTCTAGAATTCCCACAGCTTGAGCAATACAACGAACATGGTGATTGTGAGCTTTATGTTGGAATAAAATTCAGAACAAAAGAACTCGTCGTGACTGTAATTAAAAACTACAATATGAGTCGGTCATTTTTGTCGACTGTGAAAAAAACAAACGCATATAAGTACATCGTTGAATGCGTCCACAAGTCCAACAGATGTAATTGGAAGGTTCATGTATCATGCTTGAAGAGACTGAACAACCTATGGAAACTAACAACATACAAACAACCTCATACATGCACATCTAAGGAGACTCACTCAGGATCATCCAAACTTAGATGTTCACATGCTTTGTGATGCCTTCATACCACTGGTCAAAACAAATTCACATATTATGGTTTCCAGTTGTAATGCTGCAATCATATCTCAGCACGGCTACACTGTTAACTACCATAAAGCATGGTACACTATGTATCATGTTCAACAAAAAGTGTATGGCTAATGGAAGAATTGTACAAAGAGTTGCGACCATGGCTGAAACTGATGAAGAAATATATACCGGGCAAGGTCGTCAAACTGGAAATTGTTCTGGCGTACGAAAATGATTGTGTCGTATAAGATGCGTGCCAGTTTCACATGTTATTTTGGATATTTTCGCAGTGTGTTAATGCATTTCGGTACTATAAGTCGATGGTTCAAATTGACGGTACTTGATTGTATGGAAGATATACACAAATAATGTTGTTGGCAGTGACATATGACAACAATAGAAAAACAATCCCATCACATTCGTAATAGTCGAAAAAAAGATATAGACTCTTGGAAATTCTTCTTTAACTACCTACACATATATGCTTTATCACATGTCTCATGAGAACGCCCTGTTGGGATATGTCTTATTTCTAACAAAGGCGTAGGGATCAGATACGTAATAAAGTGTATGAGCATGTCTTAGAAGCCTCCCCATTTTTATCACTGGTATTGGTTATGCCACATTGCCGTAAATTATTTGCAGAAATTTAGGAACGAAGATGAACGCGTAATGGTGCTTTGAATGGGTAGGCCACTCATATTCTGCACGCGAGGTTAACGAGTTGTTTGAAGAAATGTGACACAAGAATCAGGAAGGCTACAACTACCTTGCTAAAATCCCGAGGGAGAAATGACTTCGATCATTTGATGTGGGCAAACGATATAGTCACATGATAACGAACTTGGTTGAGGCAATTAATTCATCACTAAAGAGAGTGTGACATTTGTCTGTCACTTCCGTTGTCAAAGCGAAATATTATCGTTTGGAAACCATGTTTACAAGCAGATGAGTAGATTACAGGTGGTCAGAGAATCCACCCAGGCCTTCATAAAAAATTGCATGCCTTTTTGCAACACCCAAACACGATGAGTGCAACATGTGTCTCTCTGAACAAAATCAATTCCTTGTTTCAGAATATTCTTGGCCATTCGAAGACATACAACACGACACATACGTCATTGATCTACGTGACAAAACATGCGACTACGGAGTATTCCAAACATTCAAATATTCGTGTCCGCATGTAATCGCCAATTGTTCTTCTGTAAGGATTGACTACGTGTAGTTCGTTGATCGCATGTACTTACTGAAAATCGTATTCGATATGTATCGGTATGAGTTTCCTCCGATTAGAAACGAAAGGGATCCAGATGCGATTGATTATGAACCTACAATACGTCTAGATTTCTCACTACAACACTAAAAACAAGATCATCCACGCTCAACGAAGATTTATTGTGACGAAGATTTGGTCGACCATCGAGAAAGAACTGGACAGCCGAAGCGTTGTAGTATTTGTAGGAATCCCGGATACTCGAAGAACAAATGTCTTAATCGATCACGCCCTAATCTCGATTAGTAGAGGAATTGAGGAAGTGTTCCATCGCGTCCACAACAAGATAAAGTGATGTAATTCAGCTGGAATGTTGGGGCCGGAACTACCGGATAATGAAACTCATCATCAACATATATGATGTTATCCGCGCGGATGTATTTGAGCTCTGAAAGGCTGAGCAAGGGTCCTAATGTGCTTGGGATTCGAAACTTATCGTTCGGTAGGTCCAACCATTGGAAGGATGCTAGACCTTGAAGGGCAGATATATGTCCAGACAATTCATTGTAAGAGAGATCTAATGTCTCAAGAAACACGAGGTTGGAGAAGCACATCGGTAAATACAAAGATTTCAATTTTGAGAACGCAGCAAGTATGCTGTTGTTAAAGAGAGTACCACTTAAACCAAGCACCTCAAGGTTTGTTCAACCTCGACAGTCCTTTTGTGCACAAAGAGCTATTAGTAAAGTCAGGCGAGTTACCATGAAATCGAGACCTGAGACACTCGATTTCGTTCTCCTACGAGTTTCTCAAATCACGAACTTCTGCTCCTATCCAATAAAAACATGTGTCAATGAATTTGATCATCATATTAAGCATGAGATTCAGAAAGGCACAAAACATGGGCCTAAGATCTAATTAACAACATAAATAAAAAAGAGCTGATCATTACCTTGAGCTTAATCTCGAATCTAATGTGGGCTAAACTCATTTCAATCCACGTTCTGATGTATAAAAGGGCGACCATTGCTCGGCCTGTTATAATTCTTTTATTATACGAAGATCAACTAAACTTATTAGTTTGCTCACATGTTGCAATATTAGTTTCGAGAAATAGACCCGAAACAAAATCGAAATCGTTTGAAGAATCAAGAAAATAAAATTAAAAATGAAAAGAAAAGAAAAGCGCCCTAAATTCTGATAATATTTTAGCATATACACGTAATTTTAATAATTGGAGGTGGATGAATATGAAGAGGGTATAGTCCACGATAGAACCGCCTTCACAGAATAAACAAAAATTGGACCTTTGAGAGAGTCCAAATCCAATTATGATTTTTTCTCCTTTGCCATCTATAAGTGCGGCCTAAATTCCGAACGAAAAAGAAAAGCGCCCCTAAATTCTGATATTATTTTAGCCCTAGTTTAGGGTTTTGGCTTTTTACTCTCACCGAACAAAAAGAAAGCTCTGAACTTTCTCCCGCCTCTCTTCCAGCCCAATTAACCTAACTCTTCCTCCTCTGCGCTTCCCTCCGTTACCCGATATTCAAAATATTATATATATATATATATTACTTATTTCAGTTTCAGGAAAACAAGAATAATCAAATAAATCTACAACTTTTGTTTCGAATCTGCCTTCCGGGCTTTTCGGTGAAACAAGGTACATAATCTTTGGTCAATATACTGGGTTTTGTTTATTTCAGCGTAATTTTATGTTTCGATGCCTTGTTTCTTAGTTTATATGGACTTTACTGGGAATTATAGATTTTTGTACGATGCTGTCTATTCTCGGCGTTAATGGGTTTTGCTCAAAATCCTATTTCTTCGTAGTTCTTGTATTGCTTTTTCTGATTTTCTGGCTATTTTTTTTTCTGGCTTTATCTGCATCTTTTAATAAGTTCCCCTTCTTCTACACATGATATTTTAGTGTGGCCCACGTTTTTTTAGGTCTTTTAGTTTGTGATAAGCTGATAGTTATTTCGTTTTTATGTTACAACGGGTTTTCATTTATGTTTCGGCTCCAGATCTTGATCACTTGATCTTATGGTTTGTTAGTTTGTAAATATGAATATGTATTGTCTTGTGAAGCAGAATCTACTGCCCATAAGATATAATGGAGTGCAGACGTTTTGGGAATTCTCTTTATTCGATAAGTTTAGGGTCTAATGTGAATATCAAAACTTTGGATGTCTTCAAATCACTTTGTATCATTCTTATCTGGCTACTACATATTGTTGTCTTCATGTGGTCTGCCTCGTGTTTTTCCGTCTACATTTTTTAACATAATCATTATCTAAATGAGAACTTATAATTAGCTGTGCCTTTGATATTTGCAGGACTGTACATTGATATGGAGACTGCAATTGTTCCTGCTACCATGCCTGATACACCTATTACTCCTACTGAGAATGGCGAGCCGCTTAGTTCTGAAGTAAAGCCGAATAAACGGAGGAGGAAAAAGTCTATTGTCTGGGATTATTTTACTGTGGGGACTGTTGGAGATGGATGTATCAGGGCCTTCTGTAATCAGTGCAAAAAATCATTTGCTTACATTACTGGTTCAAAGCTAGCTGGAACTAGCCACCTCAAAAGACACATTGCATTGGGTATCTGCCCTGTAAGTCGTCAGAGAAATCAACAGTCACCAGACCCTAAAACTGGTAATGCTGTTAATGAACCACGGAAAAGACAACGAACAACTCAGAGAATTGCAAACATCCCTTTTAACCAGGAAAACTGCAACCATGAGATAGCTAAGATGATCATAATGCATGAATATCCCCTCCACATTGTGGAACACCCTGGTTTTAATGATTTTGTGCGAACTCTTCAACCACAGTTCAATATGGTGAGTTTCAACACTATTCAAGGAGATTGTGTCGCAATGTACTTGAAAGAGAAGCAGAGCCTTCTCAATTTTATCAATGAAATTCCAGGTCGGGTCAGCCTTGCATTAGATTTCTGGATTTCAAATCAGACTGTGGGTTATGTTTTTGTAACAGGACAATTCATTGATACTGAGTGGAATTTGCATCGCTGCTTGCTTAATGTGGTCACAGTACCATGTCTTGATTTAAATGGTGCCTTACAGCAAGCTGTTGTTTCTTGTCTATCTGAATGGCATTTGGAGAATAGGCTATTTACACTTACTCTTGATCAGTCCTTCTCAAATGAGAACATAAATGAAAGCCTACGAGCTCTGTTTTCTGGCAGGAACCCTTATGTGCTTCATGGTCAGTTATTGATTGCAAATTGCTTTGTTTGCGTAGTAAGTCTTCTTGCACAAGAGGCACTATGGTCTGTGGGGGTAACTGTGAATAAAATCCGAGAAAGTGTGAAGTTTGTGAAAACTTCAGATACTCATGAAGAGACATTTTTCCATCTTAAGGAACAACTTAAGGAGCCTAGCACGAAAGACATATTCATTGACGATCAATCAAAGTGGAACACAACGTATGACATGTTGGTGGCTGCCTGCGAACTAAAGCAGGTATTTCTGTGCTTGGAGACGACCTTTCCTGATTATAATATAGCCCCAACAATGGATGATTGGAAGCAAATAGAAATTCTCTGCACATACTTGAAGCTTTTCTTTGATGCTGTAAGTATTTTAACTGCCCAAACATACCCAACTGCCAGTGCATTCTATCATGAAGTGTCAAAAGTTCAATTAGAGTTGACGCATGCCTCAATGAGCAATGACCCATTTATCAGCAACTTGACCAAGCCTTTGAAAGAGAAGTTTGATAGATACTGGAGTGACTGCTTCTTAGTTTTGGCAATTGCTGTGGTAATGGATCCAAGGTTCAAAATGAAACTCGTTGAGTTTAGCTTCTCTAGGATATACGGTGATGATGCTGGAATGTGGATTAAGATTGTCGATGATGGGATTCATGAGCTCTACCATGAATATACCATACAAGAAGTTCCCCCACCTGAAACATTTGTGGAAGAACGGAATGAAAGCAGTATCCCTGAAGAGAATGGGAGCATCATCCCCAAAATTGAACCTCCTGAAAATGGCTACCTTCAAGGACTATCCGAAGAAGGATACCTCCAAGAGGGACCATCTCAGGAAGATGCTCGTCATGAAATGCCCCATCAAGAAGATGCTTGTCATGAAATGCCCCATCAAGAAGATGCTTGTCATGAAGTGCCCCATCAAGTTGTAGGTTGTCATGAAGTGCCCCATCAGGAAGTAGGTTGTCATGAAGTGCCCCATCAGGAAGTAGGTTGTCATGAAGTGCCCCATCAAGAAGTACCTTCTTCGGATCCCCTTATTTCTATTGGAGATGGACTTTCAGATTTTGAGGTCTATATCTCCGAGATCAGTGGTAGCCAGCAAACAAGATCTGAATTGGATCAATATCTCGAAGAGTCGCTTTTGCCTCGAGAACATGATTTCAATATTCTGAGCTGGTGGAAACTAAACAAGAGGAAGTATCCTATTCTCTGGAGGATGGCTTCTGATATATTGTCAATCCCGTTTTCTACTGTTAGTTCTGATAATGTTTTTGACACGGAGAGAAAAAAGATGGATAATTATCACAGTTCATTACATCCAGTGACACTTGAAGCTCTCATCTGCGCAAAGGATTGGCTTCAGTATGGTGGAGCATTACAGAGTTCCGAATGAATTGTGAAGATGGAAAAATTCTAGAGTGTAGATTTTGTTTACTGTCATCTTTTACAGGATATAATAGTGGTGATTCTCATCTCAGCATAATTCTTAGTAGCCATTAATGGAATCGACTCATTCTCAGTTAAGTGAATCAAATCTTCTTTTGATTCACATAAATTTCTAGACGTTTTTCTTGAGCTCCTATTTTTTTTTTATGCAGTTCTTTCCTTTATAGCAGATTTGTTGATGTAAAAACCAACTTGTTTAATATTTTATTGCCAACTCTGTTCAAACCGTTTTCAAGTTATCCTACAAAGCTTGGCTTTGTTACTAGACATCTGAAGAATGTTATTTTGTCCATTTCTAACATTGCAAGCATGTTACACTGCAAGAATGATATTTTAGCTTCAATGACTTAATTTTCATATTCCAGTGATGTTCATATATACACTATTTTTTTTTGAAAATATACAAATACAATATTATATAAATACTTCAGTTCGATATTTGATACCGTTGTCCCAGATAATATAATTTCGTCAATGAATACTCTCTCCGGATAGTCATTAGGCCTCGTTCTCTTAGGTACACCCTCTGGTAGGGTAGGGAAGCCCTATTTTTTTAGACAGTGGTTAGTGCTAAGTTTAAGCCAGCCTTTGATTTTTGATGAATTCATACACATATCTTGTGGGGTTTCATATCGCATAAAGCCCTCCACTTCCAAACATATCTCTTTGACTTTTAGGCCCTTTCGCCAATTTTCATATATGCCTGCCTGCCTACTAAAAACAGCATTTCTGATTCAACTACTATTCATGATTGGCTCAACATTTTCCATCCGACATAAAATTAAATATGCATGTTATGGGTCACCCTTCCCCTACCATGTTCATTCTTGATGACAAAAAGTGGGAACGGTCAGTCAGCCCACTTCAATCCCTTTTGCCAATGCCCATAAGCTTGCAATTGGTAGCTCACTGTTTTGACATCTCCCAACACAAAGTAGTGCTTACGCCTCCAAACAATCAATGCTTCTATATGCTATTCCGATATAGTAATTACATCTGGTAGAGATCTTAATTCGAATTTTAATTCATATGACCTGATAAGATAATGATATGATCTGTTTAGTGAAGAATTATTTTTTAAAAAATAAAAATTATATCGATCCGTTTTTGTATGCATGCATATTTTTTTAGTGATGATTTTCATTTTGTAACTCTGGTACACATAATCAGAATTGGATATAGTTTTTGTTTTATTGGAAGATTTTGTTGATAGCAAGCACATGTGCCTATAGTGCAGCCCAAAATAAAAGACAAAAATTGATGAAAACATATGATGGATATGCCCTAAAGAGAAGTCAAGTGGGAAACCTTACAATGAAAAATACAAGGGAGGGTAAATTCCACAATTTCGCTTCAGCCAAGTTTCGATTACATCATAAAACAGATATGTTCACCCTCCCCTTTCACATTTATTTACTCTTCACCTTTCTTTTATTTGCTTACTGTTGTATCTGTAAATATTTATCCTAAATGATCAAGTAAGACGACCGCAAACACAATAAATACGACCTAACTAAAAAGCATCCGTGGTTGCAATTTGAAGATGGACCCCTTGTCACATGCAACCAGTTTATATAGACCTCCCATCTTGTGAGCACCCTAAGGTTTACGGCAAGCACCAGCGCAATGGACTGGTACTCTTGGTTATCAAAAACTGCTCTCGAGCCCTTGCTTGTTTACGAGTATGGCCTTGCCTTTTCTCGAAATGAGCTCGAAAAGGAGGACTTAGCGCACTTCAACCATGAGTTTCTTCAGAGCATGGGAATTTCAGTTGCCAAGCATAGGCTGGAGATTCTCAAGCTCGCTAGGAAGGAAGCCGGAGAAGCCCCTAACAGCCTGGCCAAGCTCATTTTGGCAATCAACAAGACAAGAAAGTGCTTCAACAAGTACGTTAACAAGTTGTTACATCAAGATAATCATGCGATTAAGCCGTTGCCGGTTCCGGTTTGTCATCAAGATCAGTGGAGAGTGGCACAGACGTTGTCACGGAAGGGCAAGAACGAGAAGGAGCTGATGAGGATAGAGCAGACAGCATTGAGATCAAGGAAGGTAGCGAAATCTGGTCCCTTGGATTACAGAGGACAAGACAAGTTGTTGGTCCCTCCCAGAAGATTGAAATTATCAGGGCCCCTTGACAGAAAAATGCAGGAGAAGGTGATACTCAATTACACGAGCCCCATAACTTCTGGTCCTGCTGATATTGCAATGGCAGCACAGGAGAGGTTGATGCTAACAAATGGCCGTAGTAGCCCAAAATTATCTGTACCTCTTAGTTTTGTAAGAACTCCAAGCCCAAAGATTCATGGTGATCATTACAACAAGGAAAAAGCAGGTAAGGACTATGATGATCAAACATTGTGGGCAGATCTTTTCCAGGACATGAAACCCACTTGATCATGTCTGAGCAATCTTTCTTACTTTTGTCGGCTAAGTCAAGTAATGCTCATTCAAAAGTTTCCTCTCCAATCACAGTGATAGGCCCTACATGACTGGTAACAACTGCTTTTTTATGCATGTGAATCTGATATAAGATTAGTACTTCCTAGCACTGGACAGTTTGTATTCTTTCTGGATTCATGTAACCTAAAGTTTCTACACTAATATATATGTGCGTGCGTTTTGTTGTATGCAAGTAAAGAAAAGTGATTGATCTAAGGCGATAGAAAAGATAGTTTCAATATTGTATAGATGTTAATTCTCACACCAGATGCTGCTCGAGAGTAATGTTTCGAGGTGTAGACATTAACTAGCTGCTTCAAAAAGTAGGACACGAGATTTATTAGCCATATTAAAAGAACTCAACGATTTTCATCCTCCAATTCAATATTGTCGATTCGGCTAATTCGAATTCTTTAACAACAGCCAGCCACTGTCTTAAATAGTTGCAATGAATATCAGCCTCCCTCATTCAAATCATCTTAAATGTTCCACCCGCAACAACTATGGTTCCTTAAAGTTCTTGTCTACAATTGCAAAGGAGTTTTAACTCTGCCTGCTGAGAATTTAAGATATCAGCAACTAATCGCCAAAGGCAACAATTGTTTACGATAATTATCAATAATTTCGTGTTTAAAACCTAAGGATTCAGTCTTCATGTACACAAACAGCCAAATGAAGAAAAAGTATAGGTTGATTGCAATTATAAGTACTTAATGGGCTGCCTTTACATTCAGCTAAAATTTGCAGCTCTGTTATCATGGTACACACAAACTTGCAACATCATTAACAACAAAATGCTCGGATATATCGGTTATCAACTATGCATCAACATTCTCCTAGATAGATTTTACAATTAGAGAAAGGGTTCGTAAAAATCAGAGCCCCACTGCGCGTGTTGAGTAATAAACAGGCATCCAGGCATAAACTGCATTTATTAGAGTTCGCATACTACTTAGAGTGGGAATATCTAGTCCAAGATGTGCCTCAAAACTATTGAAATCTTCCACACTCAGTGATTAGAAGTTTGGGGCAGCCTAAAAGAACCCCGTCCGTAAAGCATTTCATAAACAGGCCATATTCGCTTAGTAAGAACGATGCTTGCTACTGAACCCATACCACAGAAACCAGCAAGAACCAGGAAAGTAAGCCTAAAGCAGTTTGGACCAATGCACGAAATGCTTGAACTGATCAGATTGAGTCCATGCTGCTTTGCGGCCTCAGTATCGTAGATATATCCTGCTAGGAGCCCCGAGAAGAGGAATGCTCCAAGCGGATTTCCTAGGGACATGAAATTGTAAAATATACCAAAATGCTTCAAACCGAAAAGCTCAGAGACAGTGGGAATCATGATGGAGAATTGAACACCATAGCATATTCCTAGTAATGCAGTTGCAGCATATAATGTACCGTCAATAGCTGACGCAAAAAGAAGGTATGTAATGACCATGATCATTTGAGTGCATGTCATCCAAAGGGTGCGGGGAACCAGTTTTGACCTGCAAATAACAAAAAAAAATTATAATTAGGTGACCTAAGCATAAACATATGAAAGCGTAATGGCTAGGGGGCAGGGGCACTAAAATTCCGTAAAACAGTTTAAGAAGAAAAAATATTACTTTTTGGCAGCAAGTAACAAATGTTATATTGGTGCATGCCAAATTTACTTTATGCTCGGAGAGTTCATAGCTTGGAAGCGAGGCAACCAGTACAAAAGTAGCATATTTAAATAAATTTGTTAATCAAATGTATTCTCCTTACCTGACAAAATGTTCCGATACAACACCCCCACCAAGACGGCCAATAAAGTTACAAAAGCTGAAAAGAGATAACAGTATTGTTGTGCTGTGTACACCTTGTGCAATCCCAATCTGAGCCAGATTGTTGAGAACAGTCACACCGGAACCGACACCAGTGAAGTAAACCAAGAAAAGAAGCCAGAAATCAGCTTTGACTACAGCTTCAGTAAATTTGAAATCCTCTCCCCTTTTAGGCCTTCTCTTCTTCTTAACTGCCCCCTCACCCACAGCAAGAAGCATGTCCATCTCCAATGCCTCATCAACTTCACGAAAACTTCCCAGGTATGTCGCAGATTCTGATGACTTCAACAGTGGCTCTCTTTTATCTGCATTACCTTCCCCTTGAAGCGTTTCATCTGAAGGTGCAACTGGTTGGTTAGGCATCTCTGGTTGGTTGATCCTCGAGAGACAAATAGTCATTTTTACGGGAATGGCAAGGGGAGCCATGAGAAGGACAACCATTCCGACAAGTATGGCAGAAGAAATCTCAGCACCAAAATGAATAATAGGATCTAATATCGTGGTCGTTAAAACATACAAGCCAAGAACCACACTAGCAACTTGGATAAAAAGAAAATGGCCACGCTCCATGGAGTCTGCAAGAAAGGTGGGAGTACAAGCCCTAACAAAGTACATCATGAGAAAGCAAAGAATAGGGACACCAAATGAAAGAAACATCAAAAGGTTAGAAGAGGACTTCCGAAGTATGGTGCTGTAAATTTCTGTAAATACTGCAGCACTTAGCCCAGAATACCCCTTGAGAATACCAGCAACTGTGCCTCGACTGACGGGGAAATTTCTCATATTAGTAACAAGCACTGCAGTGCTCAACCAAGCACCACTATTGGTAGCTACACAAAGTGCAAGCCATAGCTGCAGAATCGTAGAAAATGAAAATAGTAACCGTTAGCCAATTGCTGATTGAAATTACCAAGAACTATCAGACTGACACACATAATTTTTGAATTTTTACATATCCATTTTCATTTGGTGAAATTGATGTTTCTGTGCAACATTGATAAGCAAAGAACATGCCCTGCTCCAATATGGGTATGCTGGATAAAATTTGTAAATCTTAAATACAAAGATTAAAAGGGAATGCACTGACAAAACCATCTAAAAGAATGAAATTAAAATTGTAATTAAACTTATATTTTAGTTCATGTTAGGTATGATCAGGCGATAGGTAAACTAAAAGGATACACTCAGTCCTGGCTCTTAAGTAACTAGAGAGCTGTCAAGTATGAATTTTATTAACAATTCTAGGAGACAAATATTACAAATAGATCTGGAGACAATAGGAGCAAAATCAAGAACAAAGAAAGAGGAATAGAAAGCAAAATTCATAGGATCAAATATTACTTCTCATTGATCCATCACCGTTTGCCTTCTTCAAACCGAGTCTTTTCCGGACTAGGTTCACATGTAAAAGCTATTAAACATTACTACTACACCTCAGCTATATGTTTCTGTACATGTGAAAGAAACCGAAAGGTAAGAATAGTTTTCTCTAATTAAAGCAAAGATTTTGGACTCTTTTAGCGCAACAAAATTGTTGGGAAACTAGTTTTGAACCACATGCTACCATTCCACTTCTTGTAGTTTTCGGACCATCACTTTCATCAGGTTTCAACGAAATTTCCTACTTTTTTTAAAGTAGCAAGCAACGCAAGATAAAGCTCAAGTTCCACAATGGATTTCCGATAAGCACAGTGTTTTCACTAGGAGAAAAAAATACGAACTTTCCTAATATTTCAAAACAACTTTACCAAAGTTGTGTCGATCATTACAGTAAAGCGTAACTATGAGTCCTGATTAAAAGAGCTTTAGATTTATCTCCCAAAAAAGAAATCGTCTTTCATTGACACAGATAAAATTCATATTTAAAAGCATTCAGATCAGTTAAAAATCTAAGACAATCCCATCTGAATCAAGGATAGAATCAAATTCCAGCTCAAAGTGCAGATGTAAATAACTAAACTTACCAGCCAATAAGGAAGATTCAGAACAGTTCGGCTAAGAGCGAGCCAAAGAACACCATAACCCAAGAAGCAAGCAAAAGAACCGATGGAAAGAACAATCCAAGGCGGGAACTTGTTACAAGCGATACCAGGGAGGAGTCCAACGTTTTCACCAATATCATTGGCCACACCAAGCATTGTCAGCTGATGTTGGTTAAAGCCCAGAGCAGATTTCAAGGAATGGGAGTAGAGGGGGAAGTTGTATGCATTCCCAGATGCTATCTGCACCCAGACTGCAGCGCCCAGACCAACCCATGGTGGTCTCGTCCCTGCCTTGAGGTTCGCCATTGATGAGCCTGGCGTTTTAGTAACTCAACAGGAGATTCTGGGTTCGTTTTGTTGAATCTGATGTGTGTGTGTGAGAGAGAGAGAGAGAGAGAGAGAAGTCAGTTTTGAGCGGCACAAAGAAGAACTTGTTTGAAGGAAAAGTAAGCAAGGGTTAAAGTCTTGTCGGAGAATGTGATGACTTGGCATTTGGACAACTTTGCGAGTTGTAACTGTGCAACACGTCATATTTCCATGTCTATTGGAGCTTCTGTTTTCATTCCCCCCCCCCCCTGTAATTCTCTCTGGCAATCTATCGATCTGCTATCAAAGATGTGCATTTTTAGAAACGGGATAAGAAAATGACATTTCATTATGCATTTTTTGTATGTAAACAATTGCCTATCGATCAAATAACATCACACATTACAATTGTAATTACAATCTTTTTAATTATCATAATTTTTAATTTTCAACATTCTCAGGTGACGGTGAGACTAACACTTCAATTTTTTAACGGAGGAGCATGTTCCACACGGAACACACTTGTGCCACACGAATCATGGAACATCCCCTTCTTGCAACACAAAGGATTTCGGTGGGTATATATATATATATATATATATATATATATATAATAGGTCATGATACACTTTTTTTCCAAGTAAAATTAAGAGTTTTATATATTTTTTAAATCATTAAATAAGGAACTTAAAGGTTAATATCAATTCTTTGTTTTTTTGATAAAAATATTTTTATTTTTTATTAATAATCTTAGTATTTGATTTTCTCTTCTAACCAACGATTCTAAAAAGTGTAAAACTGTTTTTTTTATACCAGATTTAGTTAGAAACTGCCCTACATATAATTACAGATTGTTTTGGTTCAGTTTTACGTTGCCAGAATGATTAGTGGATCACATGATTACTGTTTCTTTTATTAATTTTATGAAGTTAGAGTATATAATTATTTAAGGGGAAAAACAGTATCTGATAAATATAAAAAAAGTGTGAATCATTGAACCGTGCTTGGAGCGTCACTTTCGAACGCGCCATGTGGCTTGAATCAAACAAAGAAAGAACTTATTAGTAACGAATATATTTCTGTGAACGCAAATTGGACACATCTGGTTCTGCACTGCTAATTTCTTAATCGTGGGTTAGTGATCTGATCACCTTGAACTGCGCAATCTTAGCCTTAAATTCTTCATTAACGCCGATGGGTAACGTGCGTCTTTGTTTCTCCAAAGAAAAAACAAAAACGTAAACAACGTAGATTATTTATTACTTCACCAAGGACTATTCGGCTCACAATCCAGCCTTTTTAATGATAAAATTAATACATAAATTAACGAAATAGTTTAGCCTTAAATTGATTAGCATTACTAGTCTTTTTAATGATTATTTGTGTTCATTTTTCTTTAATTATGAAAATTTACTTATCAATGAATTATAAAGAAGATTAAAAAAATATATATTTAAAATACTGCATTTTTATGTTTTGTTTGAGTTCTTATATAATTCGTTATTGCTCTTGATGATATAAAATAATAAATTTACTATTTGTGTAGTTAGTCCTCCCTCATTTTTTACAATTTTAAGGTTCTCATCGTGGAACTTCTCTTTCTGGACCCATTTCGGTGCCACCGAAATAATGAGAATAAAGTGGGGGCGGTTTCCTCAAATTGTTTTGCTTATTTTCTTTCCTTTTTCTTTTTCCAGAAAACACATTGCCACTTGTTTTATACAAATCTACAAAGTCGATTATGAATTTTTTAAATTTTTTTGTTCCATGTTAGTTTTATTTATAAAATTTGTATTATCTATTTAATTTCTATTTTAAACGAAAAATATCCATGTTAATTTCAGTACAATATCTATAATCTATTTGATTTCTCAAAACTATAAATTAAAGAGTAATTAGGTCTAAATAACACTCGAACACCAAGTAAATACATCGGATTTAGTTAATGTTTCTGTGGGCTATTTGAATTGATGTGATTGCTAAAATCAACTGTGTGTTTGTGTGAGCCTTACAATGACCTGACAACGTTTTTCATAAATTATGATGGCCCAACTCCTATGCATCTATAACTATTAAAGAGACATAGTTTTTTTTTTTTTTTAGAATCTCTCCATTAGAGAGGAAATGAAAGACATAATATGTATTAATGTACCGTATAACTTTCCTAGTATGAAACCTTCGTTGAAGAGAAGAGAGATAACACTTCACTCTCGTTTATTCCTTTCTCATCTGGACTATCCCTTACCAATCATCAATTTCATATTATATGTTCCTCAGATTTTTTAGTATTCCCGGTTAAATACCCACCCAACCTTTAGTTTCAATAACGGTTCATGCCGTCACTCAAGTTTCTATTTAAAATTATGGAGTTTTAATCCTTCATATCAATGGATTCCGGTTTCCCAAAGGCTCAGCTCAATCTTATCCAACGTTCAGTTTATTTCATAGTTTGTCCAAGTAAATCCGATGATATGTTCACTACTTTGAAGCGGTCCAAGAAAATCAAGATCTGTACATTCCGCCATGTCCAATTCCAATGCCTGCAAAAAATGGAAATTATTAACAGTAAATCAAAATAAAAATTTAGATGTAAGAAAACTAACAAGAAAAATTGAAGAGATGAAAGAATGAATAGAAAAGATAAAACTATCGACGGTACGATTCGAAAGAGAAAAGGAGACAACTGAAGAAGGTGCAGAACTTTGAACCGGAAAACGAGAATTTTGTGCTGGGATTGAATTGAATGGTGTTTGGAGAACAAATCGAATGAAAGAAGCAAACCTTGAAACCAATCAAAACTGAGATACGAGATCAAATTTTTAGATTTTGGTTCAGTGCGATTAGATTGGAATAGATTAGTTTTTCTGAGTGTGTTAAGATTTTTTGTCCAAAACCTCCTCTAATTTGCCATTGGCTGCAAAGATATGTATTTACACCAACAAAGTAAATGATAATACGGTATTCTGTGTCTACGGTTTCTGCCACCCAGAGAACACTAAAAATCAAAAACCATTTCGACCAGATCTCCAACCTCTTCGCCGGATTCTGACTCCATCAACAGCATATGAGGCGCTCCTCCCCAGCTCGATCTCCAATCACCGGAAAATCTTGGAGAATTAACCAAAAAGCTTGAAAAAAAAATAAGACATACCACAAAAGGAAACTTCATCAATCCTCGGCTTTAGACATCACGGAGAGCCGGCTTGGCCTCGGCTGAAAATCTGCACGTCGACGCTGCTGGTGTGAGGAAGGCCTAATCAAAGCCGACAAAGCTCTCCTAACCAAATCTCCCTCGACTCCTCCAATTCTAACTAGTGAATTTGTCATCGCCGATCTACGCGCGTTAAGCCGATTATTAGGCGCGTAACCGGACGAAGCGTGCTGAATATTGAAACCCTTGTGAAGACTGCAACGGAAAGATCCAGGATGCGTCGTAGGCGAACACATACAAGTACGCTTTGGCTGCTTGCTCTGTAAATTCTTTAACGCCTCGATGTTTCTACGTACAGCTGAAATCGAACGGTTCGGCGAGATTGGACGGTTATCAAGCGAGAATCGCACGGACGGTGACGATGGAGAGTGGTTATAGAGATTAACACGCGGCGGAGAAATAGATCTCTGTTGATTAAAGAAAGTAGAAGAGCGTGAAGAGAAACTTGAACTCGAATAAGCAAAAGCCGAAGAAGAAGAAGATGGAGACTGTGAAGCGTAGTGAGAACTGAACCGGCCCGATGGTGAAAGGGAACGGAGAACCCGTCCACTTGATTTTCTAGAAGATGCCGCCATATTTTTAGGGCGTTGAAGAGCGGAAGTAAATAAAAAAGAGAGAAGCTTTATATTTCTCAAGGCGTTTGGCTGTTCAGTTGGGCAAACCTAGCTTCACTCCAGCAATCTATTTATAGGGTGAGGGGAAAGGTCAGTAATTCTGAAATTTCGCGTATTTTCAGAGTCGGGGATTTGTAGTTCTTGTGTTTTGCGATTATACCTCTCAACTTTTAGGGATTTTTCCCCATGCCGTACTAAGTTGCCGTTATTACTGTTTGCGGCTGTACCAAGTCATTCTCATTGATTATTTTTTACTTTTGGATAAATTATGAGTTTAGTATATTAACTATCAGTTTTAATCCACTTTAATTCTTAAACTTTTAATTTTTTAAAAATTATACCTAAGATTTAGTTTTTTATTTTATTTTAGTAACCTTGTTTGAAATTTAGCGTTAAGTTTTGAAAAAAAATGAAAGCTTAGGTATTAAAATAGACTGAAATTGATAGTTTAGGTACTAAATGCGTTAGGTTTTTAACTGTGGGTACTAAAATGAAACAAAAATTTAGCATTAGGTATGATTTTGAAAAAAATGAAAGTTCATGAACTAAAGTATACTAAAACTTATAGTTAGGTACTAAATGCATAATTTACCCTAATATTTTTAACAATATTGCATGTTTTTACTAAATTTTATAATAATGTATAAGATTCATTTTTAAATTTTGAATATTATTTTTAATGAGTTCACAAAAGTTATTGATTTTTTTTACAATTATTTAATGTAATATCATCAACAAACTATATTCTATAAACATTTTTAATACGTTTACATTTAATTTTTAAAATTTTAAATATATTATAAAGATATTTTTTTTATTAATTTAGGTTGATTACAATTGATAGTATTTGTTTTAAAGTCTTTCAACATTTTAATAATGAACGTTCAAATACTTTGTAGTTATTGGTGTTCGAATTCAAAACTTCTAGAGATAACAATCACTCTTTTAATCATTGAGATCGTTTGATTCGTGCTATCTTTGTTTTAATCTCAGAGATATTCATGAAACTAATTTTTCTACCAGCAGTCCAACGAATAATGTATGTAATTCCTTAAGATCTTAGGTTTGAACATCATAGATACAAAGAGTGTGAGCATTCAATATTAAATGAGTTCAATATGTTATGAAATTAGTGTCATTCTTGTAATTAGGACGCTAAAAATGACATATTCATAACACAATGATGACATTTATGAATTAGCATTGATACGAGTTCCTTTTCCTTTTTGCTTTTGTGCCATTAGGTTAAACATTATGCCATATAAGGAGATTCATGTTACAGCTGGTATCATTTATTGCGTTTGAATCAAGTGAATACAATCAATTTAGAACGAGTAAAAATATATTTAAAATAATGGACCTACTACAATATTCACAATACACATATATGAGCTGACCCTCATTCACATATATAATGAGTAGGGGAGGTAAGATAGTATGTTACTTTCAACGTCAAGTTGAGAGCAGCTTCCGTAGAGATCTCCAAATTATGAATTTATTTCCTAAAAAAACTCATTAAATGTATAATATTATTGTTCATTTAAAGTGAATAAGTTGGAGAAATAATAATAATACGAAGAAGAAGAATAAAGCCGCAAATTAATTTCTTGGTTTTTTTATGTATTTAGTCTCTATATAATTCATATCGAATTTTCAATACCACTTTTTAGAAAGGAGTGTATAATCACAAATAATTCGAGTTGAGTTGTAAGGCAAGTCGACTAATTTTGAAGAGGTCAACTATCATGACCAGATTTTCCTTTTTTTTTTTTTTTTGAAGCACTATTACGAGTAAGCTTATATTAAAATATAAAATCCTAACAGCATTCTATTTTTTCTCGTTCTGTATCGCTCGTGTTTTATTTTTTATTTTTTTCTTATTGATGGCAATATCAAATTTAAATCAATTGTTTTTTTTTATTCTTTTTCACCCTTCCTAATTTTATATTTAACTAACTTCTATCATATTTTTATTTTGAATTTGTAAGTTTAGTGATATTCTTTTATATTATTTTTTATAGATAGCTGTTAGTTTTGTTAAAAATATAAAATATCTAAAATTATAATAAAGATTTACGAGTATAACCGTAAATTTAAATTAAATTATAATTAGGTAAGTTTTCTATAATCATTAATACAAAAACTAGCAACATAGATCATACAATGACCATAAAAGAAAAAAAAGGTTAAAAACCTAATCAATGCTCGAATAAAATAAAGATACAAACAAATCCGACTGCGGCAAATGAACCACAAAAAGAGATAAAACTAGTGAAAGACCACTGACAAATCGCAAATCAGAGTCAAGCGACGTGAGAAAACTATCCACAAGCGCAAAACGCGTATCCAAATCAATCTGTCGGTCCAAAGCAGGGAAGATCAGTAGGATAACAAGTAAGCGCATATTGATCAGTCGTGGCGATGTCATATATAACCCTGTGAAAAAAGATAAACGGAAAAAAGGGCAAAAAACTCTAAGCTACCAAAATGTAGAGAAAATCATGCCACAAAGACAGAGATAAACGTGTCATAAAGGCAGTGAACATGTCACAAAAATATAATTAATTTTATGAAAAAAAATAAAAAAAAAACAAATAAAAAAGATAATCATCGACGAAAACCAGCATCAAAATCGGTGTTACTATCGATTAAACAAAATTAAAGAATAAAAAATTAGATTGATCAATAAAATGGACACAAATTATAAAGAATGAAAAAAAAGGAAGAGACTGAAGGAGGAAGAAGGAAGCTAGGGTTTTTTACAATCCTAAAGTTTATATATTCTTTTATATTATTTAATAAATCTTTTATTTTTCAAGAAAAATAATAAATAATATATTTTATTTTTGTAGAACGTTTTTATATAATTTTTATATATTTTTATTTCTCATAATTATACTTGACGTAATTTATTCAATTATATTATTGATCTACTTTTATTTTAGATCATAGAATTGATTATATTTTATTAATAAAACTTTATAATTATCAAATATATATATTAGTTAAGTCATGATAAAGTCTGGTTATTAATATATCATTATTGTTATACGTGTTTTTATGTTAGATTTAATTCGTATTTATATATTCTTCTTTTTTAGTATAATTCCTACATAGGGGAAAGAGGGATGTGAATTTTACTCTTAACTAATGTTAAATTCACAATCTAAATAATATGAGAGATGTCAACTAAGAGATTTTAACTATCAGCTCAAGAAATTATAAGCAATTGGTATTTATCTTTCACGTTTGATGACGATATTTGCTTGTATGTATTGTTATTTTTGAGTTCTTTAATTCAATTTTTCACTATTTTTTATATCATCATATTTTTATTATTTAGTGAGTAGTTTGTATACATAGATGATTTTAACAAAGATGACTAGTTAATGTGTTTTAGTTTACTTTAATTTTAGAATTTTTTTTATATTTTTATTGTATTTCTTCTTTATTTAACGAAATTAATTATTAATAAATAAAAATTTAAAAATTTAAAAATTTAAAATTTAAATACATTTTGATAGTATGCTATCAAGGGCGGATGCACTAAATCCCCGTACAGGCCAAGTGCATCGCTATTATTTTGAGAAAATGGTTAAATTTAACTTAATGTGTTAAGGGAAAAAGGGGAAAAATAAATAATTATATACCTATTTTTTTATTAAGTATATTAATTATTTTTAAAGAAAGAAAATTAAAATTTTAGACCCACATTTTTAAATTTATAGATCTGTCATTGTGTGGTGTTGAATATATTTTTTTATAAGTGTCATATTTTAATTAATTTTCATTTTGTTGAAATTATTTGATTTTATAAAATGCATGAACGATTTTAGTATTCTTTATTATGAAAACATTTTAAAGAATCCAATTTGAGGGGAGGAAAAAAAAAGAATGGTATGGAAGAGACGTTGACGTTTGCAAGGTGAAAAATAAGAAAAGAGCAAAGTGGAAGGAGCAAAAAACAAAAGAGAAAAGAGCTAACCGCAGCTGGGGTTAGGATTCGGAATAGGGTTAATTAACCAGCTCTTTGACACTCCACCCTCTTTTAATTCTCTTCTCCACACTAACCATTTTTACCCTTTCCATACCCTTAATAGGGGTCATCGATTTATCCGTAGGTTCGATTAACGGATCAAATTAAATTTTTTATTAACTATTTCCTTTGTTTTAATTGTTAATCAAACTAATTTTTTTAAAAATAATTAATAAAATCAAACAAAGTTCAGTTAATTAGTCAGTTAACAGAATTAATTAAAATTTTAAATAATATATATTAAATATTAAATATTTTTGACTAATTCGGCTAATTAGATCAGTTAGTTTGGTTTATCAATTCGGCTAAAACCGAAATTTAAACACTCCTAAAACTGTAAATAATATATTAAATATTTTAAAAATTCAGTTAAATCGATTATTTAATCGATTTCAAATCGAATTAACCGATAATCGAACTTTGAAAAAAATCATTAACTGTTAACCGATCGAACTTAAAATTAACCAATCGATTAACCAAAAATATTTCTGATTCGATCGGTTTATTCAATTAACCAAAATTTTGAACACCCCAACCATACCTTGTTCCTTTGCCTTTCATTTTCTTAAAAACAAATATAATTAATTTCCTTTCTTTTTTTATTGTTTAATTCTCCCTTATCCACATTCCACCTGCATCTTATATTCTTGACTATGATTGCTCCCGCATGGGCTTCATGTTCCTCTCTTCTCCTCTCATTTAATTCTTTGGCTAATATATATATTTTCTTTTCTGAATTTACTTCCTGTATATATTTTTAATGAAAAAAGACATCAGAAATCTATATACTTTTGAGAGAAAAAATCAATTTGGCCCTTGTATTATTATTTCCTTCAATGTGGCCCTCAAACTTTAAAAACAAACTCTATGTAACTATTTAACCAACTTTTTTGTCGTTTGACAGTTACGGTGTTGATGTGACAGTCTACAGTACTGACGTGGTAATCCACAATGATTTATAACGTGACAAATAATATAGTAGATGTGCTAAATTAGTAAATTAAACATGACAGATAGACTAACATGTCAGTACTGTGGGCGGTCATGTCAGCACCGTGAACTGTCATATCATCATCGTAACGATCAAATGACAAAAAAAGTTGGTCAAAATGTTACATTGGTTTTGTTTTTTGAATTGAAGGGTTAGATTGAGAGAGAGAAAAATACAAAGACCACATTAGTTTTTTATTCAAAAGTACAAGGACCTCTAATATTTTTTGCCTTTTTTTTATTTTAATTCGTTGGGGTTATTTGTCAGTGCTTTTAAAATATACAAGCATTTCCCCACCTAATAAACAATAAAAAATGCTTAGTTTTTAATTGCAAGGTAAATTGACTACAATTTAGTTGCCTTTCCCTAGCCTTTTTCTTTAGCATCAAAAATAAAAAATAAAACAAGAGATATGACCCAAAAAGAGAATATAATTAAAAACAAAGAAATGAAATAATTTAATGAAAGAGATTGGTGAATCTTCTTTCATGGTTGCACTAAAGCAAAATACCAAATGCTCATAGCCAATTGACATAATCAACAACTATGGGAAAGCGTCAAATAAGATTCCAATTAGGTTAACCTCTATATAATAGAAAAGCGTTTAGGACCATGATTTTATTATTAGATTAAAAGATTTCGTTTAATTTAAATAAGAGGAAAAGGAAACATGGAGCATGTTAACGTTGTAAGTAACAATCATTAATCTTAGGTTTTTTTGTTACACCAAAACTTTGTCTGCCTCTTACAAACATTGATCATCTACCATTATTATAATCTCACCTTCATTATTCCCACGCCCACCAATTCTGTAATACTCTTTCTTATATATATATTATTGAATTTGAGAAATAAATTATTATATTTAATAATTATATAACATGTTTTTTTTTTCTTTTCCTAATCTGCTTAAAATTAGTTGTATGCGTTATGATTATAAATTAATAGTACCTAAACAGATCGGATTTAATTGAAAAAAATAAAAAGGAAAGGTCCTCTTTTGTAGACTATTGGGTGGAGTCAGTGTTGTGGTTCAAGGAATGGGAATCCAACATTAGCGTGAGATCTACTTTGAAGATATCTTTATTTGGTTGCATGATGACTCGACATAGTTTCGTTGTAATTAATATCCTTATTGCTTTGTTAGCGGAGGAGACAATAGATTTGGATCCTCTCCTATTCTTTGATACATATCGGAGAAATCCCAATTGATATACTAACAACATAAATTAAATTTTAAAAAGAAAAAAAAACATTAAAGCAATGGTACAGGGATGGACTTAGGCGGGATGGGTGGGACAATCGTTCCTCTTAAAAATTTAAAATTACTATATGTTTTAGATTTTATCCATATATTTTCTATTGAAAATCTATTTTCACATATATTTTCTATTGAAAATCTATTTTCACACCAATATAGATTGATTCAAGTGGAAAACAGCTTGATATCACTTAAGCAAGGTTTCGAGTGCGAGTCCTTATATAAACAAAAAATCTCTACCGAAAGATTCACCCATCAAAACGAATAAATAACTCTCGTTATTTGTAATTGGATGTATATATGAAATGGGCGAAGAGCCGAAGAACGATTCTAATGGGGAGGAAGGGGTGTAGGCTAACACAATATGTAGTATACGAATTTGTTCACTAAAACAAGGGCTCCACACCCACCATACTTGTATCTATCATTGTGCGAATTTCCCGATTATATTTTTAATTTTTCCTTGTATTATACTTATGTGATATTAAATTGTTAGTTTTGTTTCAATGATTATAGAAATTTTTTCTAATTATGTGTTTAGTTTACGATTGTGATTGTAATTATTTATTATAATTTTATATATTTTCCATTTTAAATAAAATTAGTTTCTTATATAAAAAAGTTAAGTATATAGGATGTTATTAAATTATATTTAAACAATTATTTTTTAAAACGATATTAAATTTAACGATAATATGAACATATACAAATACATTACAATAATATCAATTATCAATTAATTAATGATATAATTTCAGTCAATCAATTACCAATTGAATTTTGATAGGAGTTAGTTGCTTTGGTTGTTTTCAGCGAGCCTTTGTATTGCTATGTGTTGGAATTTTCTTAAGTTAACATCTTGGCAGTGGCTGAGGTCCGGAGTTGCTTCAATCCTGGCTTTGAATTTGGAGGTGGTGGTTCTTCGTTAAAGATGGTCTTTTAAAGACTTGTATTCTTCAAAGCTTGTTGGTTTTGGTAAGTTTTACGGGGTGTTGGATGTTTAAGGGGTTATTTTTCGTTTCCGCCCTAGAATTGTGTTGCATTATGTCAATATGTGAAATCTTTGTTTTGTTGAACTTGTCTTATTTCTTACCCGTTTGTGATGTACTTTTTTTTTAATTTGGTTTAGGGAAGGGTTTAATAAGGCTCACAATCAGGATTAAAGATTTTATAGTCATATGAATAAAATCAAATTTACCGGAAAAAAATTAGAGGAATTGAAATGTATTTTTGGAGGTCTCCACGAAAGCTGCTCTCAACCTGGCGTTGGGGGCAACCTACTATCATACCTCCCCTAATCCCATTGCATATGGGAAAAAATGGTCAGCTAATTTTTTTTGAACGGCAAAGAATTAAAGAAATGTATTTGTGCACCTAAACTTCGGTGCATTCTTTATCTACTTGAATTTTTATTGGGTCTGTTTGTTTCACGTAAAAATATTTTTATGGAAAACGTTTTCTTTATTTTTTTAATGTTTTGTTGAAGGAAAATTGATTGGTCAACATACAACATTTTTATGATCGACAAAATTTCCTTTATATTTTCTGGAAAATGACTTATGATATTATTTTCCATAAATTGTCTTTCGAACTATTCAATTCAAAGAATAAATACTCAAATTTTTTTTTATGAATTTAATATTATTAAAATATTTTAATATAATTTTAATAAAAATATTAATTATTAAAATATTTTAATATATTTATTAATATTTCTAATATTACAATATTATATTTTTAATATTATAACAAAATACTCAATTATATTATAATAATATAAGATATTATATTTTTTTATTTTAATAATATATAAACCTTATTAATAAAATTTATATTATTCATTAATTTCATATAAAAAAATTTATTAACAATGAATAATATTATTTATTTATTTAATATCAATATAATAATCCAATAATATTTTAATAAATATATTTAACATATATTAATTAATACTTTTTAAAATAATAATATAATACTATTACTTTAATAAATAATTAATATAATCTATAATATTTTTATTTCAATAAAATGTACTAATATTAATATTTTTATTAATAAAATTATAAAGATAATATTTTAATAATAAAAAATAAATTATTCTAATATTTTGAAAGTAATAATATTAAGTTTTATGACAAGCAATATTATTTATTATATTTAATATTCGAAATAAATAATTTAAAAAAAATCATAAACTAGTAGAAAATAATTTACACAACCTCTTCTAAACAGCGTAGAATGTTTTTCAGACCTTTTGTTTTGAAGTTCAGAGTTAAAATGACTTGTTTTTTTGTATTATATCGTACGGGAAATAAGAGATTTGTGGTTCCAAGCAAAAGCCTCGATGGCCTCAACTTGCAATATGGTCCTTGGAATTTTGGGGGTCTGAAGATCACATGCATATCGAAGAAGGCAGGAGAACTATATCAAAGGAAACAAGTGGAGGAATGTGGTTGAGCAGTCGGCTTTTAGGCCCATACGATTGATTCCTTCTCCACATGATTGCAAGTTTTAGAGGCCAACCGTTTTTTTTTATGCTATCTTGGGGTCAAATCTCAGCCTTTACTTTATTTTTTTAGCCTTTTGACCGCTTGGAGCTCAAGTACGTCGTTTCTTACCCGGTCGGTTTGGCGGTTTGTACGTGGTAGTGACAGCCAAATTTTCGAAAATTTTGTCGTGCCACCCTTCTTCTGCCGCGTTGACAAGTTGTCTTGTGCTTTGAAAATTTTTATTCTAAATTTAGAATTATGATTTTATAATAGAAACCACTAGTAAATACCCTTGGACAATACAAGTTTTTATATGATACTTTTAAAAAAGCCCTTTCTAAATGTCAAAGAATCTATTATGAAAATAAATATCTTGTTAAAATTAGACCTGAATTGTTGGATCGGCTTAGTATTAAGAGTTTGGACTGCTACAAATCATGTTTAAGGTCTAAGAACAATGGATTAAGAACAAATGATAATATTATTAACAAGTGCAATTAGTTTTAGTATTATCATATATGAAGAAAGTTCATATTTTCTTCATTTATTTTTTCTAAAACTCTTCATTTAAATTTAAGTATACTGATAAAATAAATTTCGTTGTTTGAGAAAACTCATGATAATTATTGTTACTACAGCAAAATAATATTTGTAGCGGCGTTTTTAGAGAGAACACCGTTAATTTTTTATATATAGCGGCGTTTTTTTGAAAATGCCTCTAGAAACACATACTTCAGTGGCTTTTGGTTGATAAACGCCGTAATTTTGAGTACCCAAGTTTGATATATATGGGCCTTTTTGCGGCGTTTTACTACAATCGGCGGTAATTATATACCTATGGTGGAGTTTTGAAAACAAATGCCACAAAATAAAAAAAAAAATAACAGTGTTTCTTTGGAAGCGACGCAATATTCATGTACCTATAGTGGCGTTTTTAGTAAAAGCGCCGCAATAGACTGATATATAGTGGCGTTTTTTAAAACAATGCTAAATAACCACTCAGTGAAACAGATATGTAGCGGCGCTTATAGCGGAGCTATGATCTAAACGTATGAACTCGCGGCGTTTGAGGGAAAAACGCCACTGTATGTTAATATTAACGGCATTTTTAAACGACGCTAAAAATATAACAAAAGAAACATACTTTACTGATGTTTTTCATTAAACGCCACATCAGTTCATTAGTGGTGTTTGTATTCACAAACGCCGCAAGTTTTGCGTTTCTAACCTTTAACCCTACTTTTTCATTTTTTTTTCCTTCACCTATTGTTCCAGGCCTATACATCCATGGCATCTCAGCAAATGGTTGCCAACGATCTGTATTGCAAATTTTAGTGTTTCTGCAAATTGTGATACAAAGTCTGTGCCAATATCTAATTTAGATAAATCTTATTTTGTAATGCAGCCGTCTGTTCGTACTTGTGGATCAAATGGCCCTTCGGAAGATTTTCCATTTCTTGGAATTTTGAAGTCCTTTTCCATTTGTTTGTTAAAGCAGATGCTATTCACTGCTTTGAATAATTATTTTAATTGCAAGTAGAATTAGTTGATATGAATATCTTCTGTTGTTTTGATTTGTCTTCTGGAGCGAAGCAAAAAAAATGTTATCTTGTTGCTAATGCTTATAAGGATGGTTTTTCTTTTGGTCATGTGTTGCGTTTTCCCCCCCTATGGTTCCTTATTCAAAATGTTCACTCATATCATATTATGTTTGGTCAATTTGTTGATACGATGATAACCAAGATTCGAGAAATTTAATCAGAATTATCTTCATTGAAAAGTGCAATGCTTTATGGTTATAATCTTTTAGATAAAGACATGAGAGGGTGAAATAACTGTGAATCTAAACTGAAGCTTTTGAGCTTCAATTTTGATTCATTCTTCTGGTGTTATTAACCTGAAAATTTCAAGGCTATTATAGGGCAATGATTACTACCACAAAACCGGTACGAAGCTAATCTCTGTAATTTTTTCCCGTGTTTGATTTTGTTAGATCTTATGATTTTTTGTTCCAGGCCTATACATCCATGGCATCTCAGAAGCATCTTTCCACCATGCCGGATCGCAATGAAGTTGTAACAGAAAACTCGTCTCTCATGGAAATATCTAAGAACGTAACTGCTGCTTTCAATAGTCTAAGAAAAGCAGATGAGTAAGCTTCTTTTTATCTCACTGTATTTTTCCTGTGTATTTATTACTTCTCCATATTCTGCTATACCTGCAATTTAAGTACATGTTAGGCGCAAGATGATCATCTCGGCTCGAGCTAACATATCTATGTCAATTTTGCTTCGTAGTATGTATTAATCAAGTGCACTTCTACATCTCATCCTGTAGGAAAATTGAGATATCATCTCTTGGAAAAGAAGCACTGTTTACAGCAGGAATAACGATTTCAAGTTCATAGGCCTAGGTCAAGAGAAGGATGCGGCTAACTTTTGGTTCCAAAAGGGTCGCATTACTGAATGTATAACTTATTTGCTTGGATATCTTGAATGTAAAATGACGGATTTCATTTAACTTATTTATCTGTATCCAGCACATGTCATCCAACATTTGCAATTCTGACCTTTGGTAGGACCGCGGCCAGAAAAAATCCGAAAACCGATTCGAATTGCAGTGTTCCATTTGAGTTTATTAAATTTGGTTTAGTTTTGATTTGGTGCCGTATTTAAACTTGTTTCCTTCGGTTTTTGATTCACAAGTTAAAAACCATTATTATTCGGTTTGAATTGAATCAAATTTTATTTGAATTTACATTGTCAATAGCAGCGTTTTACATTCACAAACGCCACTATATGTCATTACATTTATCGACTTTTTTTTAACAAACGTCACTATAAGTAAAAACATTTAACGTCATTTTTTTACAAACATCACAAAAGAAAAGATAAATAACGTGCTTGTTTTAGCTACGCTTTTTGCGGAGTGAATACGTATATATTCTAAGAAATATGATTAAAAACCTGATCCTGAAGATATAATACCTAATTATTAAAAGTTTCAGTTGGTTGATCCTTTAACAAATAAGATCGAAGTTGAAATACCCATATGAACATTATTTTCATATGCAACCCTCATCCTTGTGCAGATACAATAAGTTTTCATTAGAATATAACAACAAAATGAGGAGTTATCGAATTTAACCATCTCAGCATATACTTTGTAACAAAACGGGAACCGCTTTCGGTAAGCTAATTTGGATCATCAGAATGTCATCATATGTTCATTATGAAGCACTAATAAAGTCTTTCAAGTATTTACACGATCATCAGTTCAGCTGGCAATGTTTATATCGCATTAATAAGAAACTGCACCAGCACTATGCATTGCATTTGTATAATCGATTATATCGTAAAACAAATCAATAAGGATCATAATAGATGTTGCGTAAGCAGAACACTTCAAATGATCCCAGCCTCAGGGCTTCTGAGCAGAAAACATAATGAAAGATCGCTGAACCTTCCTTGAATAGTTGGTGAGACCAGAATTCGTGCATAGTTCCTCTATCTCCTCCTCTGTAAGGAAGTTATAACTTTGCATAACCCTCTGCAACAAACATGATATTTTTTTTAAATGTTATAAACTGCAACGAAATCTAAGAATGATGTCTGATAGAACTCCTGGTACTGCAACATCATTCTGCATTGCAATACACGGATGGAAGACATCAAAATACCCATTGGAATTTTCCTTTTGCATAAGTTGGGGATGTTATTTATAGTTAAGACATTTCGAAACAAATATTTATCAGCAAAAGTGAATGGTATAAATAAAATGAGATGGGAGTTGGGAGATGCAGCCTGATCAAACGCTCAGTTTAGCCAATGCTAAAATGTTTTACAATTAGGCATATTTGCAAAAGAAAAGAAGAACATCATAATACACTAACAATTTTTCAAACACAACCAAAAACACTGTAGTTTACCTCTCTGAAAGGTCGTATTATCCAGGGAGTAGTAGAAGTATAACGAAGAAAAGTGCTCCCAACAAAGACTCCGCCACTTCTCAATATACGACTAATTTCAGCAAACTGAAAAGAAAAAAAAAGCAAGTGGCCATATAAGGAAATTCTCTAGCTCAGAAAAAGAGTCCGGAAAGCTATAGCAATAAACATGAAGTAAAGTTGCCCTGTAGTAGCATGCTATGAAAAAAAACATTCAATCATCATAAACTCCAGCTGCGAGGATTTTTCACATCTCAGTCTACAAGACAAACGAATTCAAAGATGCTTATAGAATTGATTTTTTTTCTCTAGATTAGACCTGCAAATGAATTCTAGGACAATTTTTCCCAATCAAACCAGTTTCAAGGACAAACGAACTAGGACAGAAAGAAGAAAAGAACAAAGTTTATGCTTCCTGGAGGTGTCAAACTAAGAACATTATGGGAGATCTGCAAGGAATTGTTTCAGTAAAACTGCAGTATAAAGCAGATAAAAGAATGCTTACGGCATTGGAAGGAGATGGCCAGCAATGCAAGGCAGCACCAGCATGCACAGCATCAATAGAACTGGATGAGAACGGAAGCCTGGAAACATCAGCCCTGACAAGCGCAATATTGCTGAAAATTCCAATGAAGTATTGATCAGTTCCTGGCATGAAATGAAATATAAAACCTTTAACTATATCTGCAACAGCTGCTTCAACTTTAAAACTAAAGCAGCAAAGATAAATACCTAGCGGAAATAGGCACATCTTTCTTAATGAAATCATTACATTGCCGGAGCATGTTTTCAGAAAAATCAAGTGCAATAACACTAGAATATGTCCCTGATTTGGCAAATTTTCGGGAAAACAAACCACTTCCACAGCTAACATCCACTAAAGTGCCACCTTCTGCAGGTTTAAAGTACTCCTGAGCCATTCTGAACTGCATTATTTCGAAAACATAAATATTAGACAAACATATGATATAAGGATTTTGGTGATAATCCAGTAGGTACTAATTCAGCTTGCTTGGGAGAAACAAACAACTTGGAACACATTACCCTTCTATGCCATCCACTTTTATTGAGAAGCTCCATAAAACGGTATAAGCATATGTATAAATTTATATTATACTAGGGGTTCATTTCTTTGGAATGGCCTTCAAAGATCCATTCATCCATGTTGATTAATCTAGACGTGATATGAAACTGGTAAAAATTTACCTCTTCATCAGCCCCAGGAAAGCCACTTCGATTAAAATTTTGACGCCAGCCTCTTTCATAGAGAAACGATACCAAAGGACTCCTAGAAAATATGAAAGCACGATCTAGTGAAACAATAACTTTCTACCCAAAAAAAAACAATAGTTATGCGACAAAATGTCATGGTTGGAGGTGCATTATGAGGCAGTTATCATTCTTGTAGCAGCATGTGAATTGTTCAGGACTATTAACTTAATTGAGACTTAGTACAATCTAGAAATTAATAACTGATAATAAGTATTGTGAGTTAGTGACTCAAATAATAGATTTAGGCTCTATTGGTTATTACTTAAATTACTTGCTTTTTACTTTTAACAGGAAGCAGAGTAAAAAATGTGTAATCGTGTACAAAAGCTGTATCTTTTAAAGAATTGAAAGTAGACTCCAAATGTCTACAAATGTTTCGAGAATTGTTACAGTCATTTTTATTCCAATGTAATCAGATTCCGGACATATTTGGAATTTGAACACTAGTACATCGTTTCACTCAGTGTGCTGATCATCTTTCTACCTGAATCAGTTTCTAAAAGATATTGTAATTCCGGGATTTCAATTACTTGTTAACCTAAATCATAAGATAGAACACTCAACCAGATTTGTGTCAAGGTATCCAGCGTAAAACAATGTTTGTATATTAACTAGGCATACCGGAATAGCTCGGTGCCAGCTGGTTTGACTTCAGTGTAGTTTCTCAATCCAGCAGTGACAGTCAAGTCCAGATAAACATCTTTACTCGAGTATGACTTGTTGCATTTTTTACACTTGAATCCAGACCGGTAGATAGCATCCCTGCAAGGTTTGCAAACCCATTAGACTGATATACAACAATATGATCAAAGATTAAATATTCTGTAACTTACAAGTTTAAACCTGGAGGGCCTTTTCTTATCAGTGGCTCATAGCATACAGGGCAGGCAAACAACTCGGTTTTCACTGTTTGATTTTGCTGAGTTCTTAAACCCTGAAAAAAATATTTCATTAATCCTTACGTACACCCGACACAAGGCATCTGACTTCTCTATTTAAGGTTCATGACACTTTTGCAGCACAGAGAAGTGATACCAAAGGGGTAAAGAAGAACCAAAAAAAATACAGTGCAAGCAGAGTACAGGCCAACGACAAACTCTTGAAATTCAGTAATGTATTACCTAAAAGTAGCATGGTGTTTTCAGAACATCAGAAAGTAATTAACAACTTAAGCTTTCATTAATTAATCCGAACTTTTCAATTACTATAAAATTCAGACTTTTTATCTGTCAAATATTCAAGTTGCTCAAAACTAGTTGGAATTCAACCAAAAAATAAATTTTTATAGGAGGGGGAAAAAGTAAAAGTGTTTACCGGCTCCATAGCAACTGCTGAGCTCGCTCGAACAGTGAAGCGGAAGGGCGGAGAAGAGAAATGGAGGGAAGGAGAAGGAAGAAACGGCAACTCATGAGAAAAACAAGAGTATTTCGGGAACAGAGATTTGGAAGGAGGGTGAAGAGAGGGTGGAGCAATCGCCATTAAAGGGACATGAAATGGAGAGATTGACTCACCGACTCGCTGGAATGTGGTTTATGCAAAGTTTGGCGCTTTGGGTATTTTACAGTGCAGATCTCTTCGTCTGTTTGTGCTTAACCTTCCTGTGGAATTAGCGGCTGAAACGTCGGCAAGCATGGCCCTGCTACTAAAATTAGGGTAAACTATATAAGTGATCACCCAATCATAGTATCTTTTCATTTTGATCACTATTTTTGAATTCTTATCAATCAGACCACCTAACTATTTAAATACATTCAATCAGACCACTTGTTATTAACAGTTAACGGAAATATTGATGTGACAGTTAATAAAATTAATATAATTATATATTTGATCCTCAATGTTTATACATTCTATCAATTTAGTCATATTTTTAATTTAATTTAATAAATTTAATCTCCAATTAGATGTTGTCACACGTCACTATCAGCTTGAATGATATTTTATTAATTTTAATTTTATTTTATTTTACATCCACTAATGTGGTGACACATGTCACCACCTTATTTGACAAGCAAAACACTTTAAAACATATCTTGCTTCCATGGAGAATTGAATCTGCAACTAGGAGCAAAGTAAGGCACGCCTAAATCACTAGGCTAAGCCTCTCAATTGATTATAATTTACAACATATCATATATAACCTGTTATAAATAATGCTAGTGAATTTAAGAAAGAATGCAAGCACTTTAGCCCTTAAACCAAACCTTATATTCAATTAAATTAATGAAATTAAATTTAAAAATTTAAAAACTATAATATATAGATAAATTTTAAAATAATATAAAAAAATTAATATATGTAAAATGTCAGTTTAGTGTTAAAAATAATATAAAAATTAACATATTTTTTATATATAATATTATAAATTTTTATTGTTATTAACGATTTTTTATGTAAAAAATAAAAAAAACATGTTATTTATTAATAAAATGTTAAAATAATATAAATATAAACAAATATATTTGAATTATCAGAAAATTGTAAAGTTTATAAAAATATTAGAAATACAAATAAAGTATATAAAAAGACAAATCAGTTAGTGATAAATTAATAAATTTATTATTTTTATTGATTGATTTAATATAATAAAACAGTTAATGATAAATTAATAAATTAATTATTTTTATTGATTGATTTAATATAATAAAACAGATAATGATAAATTAGAAAGTTTTTGCATTCTTTCTTAAATTCCCTGCCATTATTTATAACAGATAATATATAAGATCTTGTAAATTGTATCCAATTGGGAGGCTTAGCCTAGTGATTTAGGCCAGCCTTAATTTTCCCCAGGTTGTAGGTTCGATCCTTTATGGAATCAAGATATGTTTTAAAGTGTTTTGCTTATTAAATAAGGTGGAAATCCGTATCACCACATGATTAGATGAAAAATAAAACAATTTAAAAATGACACATGTCATAATATAATTGGAAATTAAATTTATTAAATTAAATTAAAATTATGACTAAATTGATAGGATGTATAAATATTGAGGATCAAATGTATAATTATATCGAATTTATTAATCTCCATGTCAGTACTTCTGTTAATGATAAGTGATCCGTATCACCACATGATTAGATGAAAAATAAAACAATTTAAAAATGACACATGTAACCATCTAATTGGAAATTAAATTTATTAAATTAAATTAAAATTATGACTAAATTGATAGGATATATAAATATTGAGGATCAAATGTGTAATTATATCGATTTTATTAATTGTCATGTCAATACTTCTATTAACGGTAAGTGATCTAATTGAATATATTTAAATAGTTGGGTGATCTAATTGACAAGAATTCAAAAAACGACGGTCAAAATAAAAAGAATCTATAGTTGGGTGGTCACTAGTATAATTTGGTCTTATTGATAATAATTAAAAAATAATGATCAAAATGAAAAAGATTATAATTGGGTGGTCACCAATATAGTTTACTCTAAAAAATAATTGTTTATTTTAGTACATAAACTATAATTATTGGTTTATTTTAGTGCATAAACTTTCATTTTTTTTAAATTATGCTTAAAGTTTAGTTTTTGTTTCATTTTATTACCTCGTCATTAAAAATTTAATGTGTTTAGTACCTAAACTTTTAACTTTAGTCCATTTTAGTACTTAGACTTTTAATTTTTTTCAAAACTTAACCTTAGAATTTTTTAACGGGTACTAAAATGAAAAAAAAAAACTAAATGTTAGATATCTTTTCAAAAAAAGTTTAAGTTTTAAAATGGATCAAAATTAATAATTTAAGTACAAAATACATAATTTCCCATAAACTAATATATGACTCATTATAGTCCACATTTTACAAGGACGAGATATGTAATATTTAAAAAAGAGAGATATGTAATATTTACTTCAAATTTTATTTTATAAATTATTTTAATATATCTTATAAGTATCAATTTGAATTAAAAAATTAAATTTATATACTTAATTTAAATTCAAATTTTAATTAAATATTAAACTCACCAAAAAAATTTAAGATATAAAATTAAATATCGAGACTGTTTTCTAAAAAAATTATTAAAACTTTGTCCTTTGCAATAATAGGTTACTTCAAAGCTACTACCTTCCTCCCACTAAAATTATCTCTCATTAACTTTTTAAATTTATAAATTTTGACTATGATTATTTTAAATATTTTAATAATTAAATTTATATTTTTAAATTACTTGATTAAAATTCTTAAAATATATATTTTTTCATATTTTTAATAATATTAAATTTTAAATGATAATAAATAAATAAAAATTAACAAAAAAAAGTCAATAAAGAATAATTTAAGTAGAGTACCAATTTTTAAGCAGGAAACGTGACAGGGTTGAGCTGCATCCTTCAAAAACCTCACACAACGGATATGATACGAGCTTCGAAAACATATGGCCTCTAGCAGAGGACGCTTCAGATAACAAAACTGGAACCTAAATAACATAATCCAACTATAAAAACTGCACCCGGACCACAACAGTCCATGGCTACTGCCCTTAATCCCTTACTTACCCTTTCTCATTTCCTCAAGCATAACATTCCCTCTTCAACCCCATGGATTTCATGCAAACCCATCTCAGCTTCAATCCCAGCTCTCCCTGTCTCCCACTTCACTCCCCAAAGAGGACTGCTTGCACCATCTGTTTCCTTCAATCCTTCAGGAAATTTTGACCTCTCCTTTTATGGTGATGCGGATGGTACGAAACTGAATTCCATTACTAAACTTTGTTCCACGCTAAGGTTCTGTGGTTTCTTTCGTTTTTTGTTCCCACTTTTAGCTCACTCTCGAGTTCATCTTAGCTGTAAAAAGTTACCTAGATTTCTGGAAATTGGAGGGTTGAATTGTGGTTAGGAATATAAAAGTAGATAAGGGTTTAGTTTTTTTCATGCATCCGAAACTGTTTTTTGACAGATTCCACTCAAGTAGAGCCTCCAATGCCTCCAAGTGAAGGTCGAATTGAAGTGATTATTGATAATGATGTTATAAGCCGGCTTGATTTGTTCCCATTTCAGAATGCTACAGGAATCACTTCACCTTTATCTGGTATGGATCGTAGAAAAAAGACGCCAATTTTACTTTTATTTCGATCATGTTGTTGTTTGATTGATGAATTATGGCACTGATGTTCCCAGCTGAACCAAAAGAGTATCTGGAAAAGACAATTGGGTTTACAATTAATTATAAAAGAGATGATCCACATGATCCACGAGAATTGTCTGAATTCCCTGATATAAGGTTATGGTTCGTAAGGCTTGATGCTGCCTATCCTTGGCTCCCCGTGCTGTTGGACTGGCGAGCTGGGGAATTAGCTCGTTATGCCGCCATGTTAGTCCCCCACCAGGTACCATATCTGTACTGAAAATTTGAAATGCACCATCTAATAATAAGATCAGTAGATGAACTTTTTTTTTTCTTTTGTTGGCAGATGAGTATGAGAATGGGGGTTGTGTTTAATCCAGAGGCCTTGGAATTGTTCATCATGAAAAAGGTGTTCATTGTATACTCTTGGCTGAAACATCATGGAATTCCAAAACCCAGATTGAAGACGAGCGACATGGCTAGGATGCTTGGATTTGGGATTGGAGATGAACTTTTTGACTTGATTGACCAACGCCCACTTGATTCATCCTAGAATTGAGCATCACCTCCATGTTTGTGTTCTTCATCAATAACTGATAAAAGGTTTTTTTTTTCCCAGCTGTGAGCATGGAGTTTTAGTTAGCGGCTCACCCAGTTGAAGCATTATTCCGCCTTGTATGTGTTTATGTAACATATTTTAAATGTACCAATGAGGAAACGGGGATAAAAACCCAAAACAAATCAGATGAGTATTTCATTATCATCATTTTTTACTTTAGTTTTTTGAATAGTATATATTGATTATAAGGCAATACATTTTCAGAATCTTTCTTAATTATTGATAACGTGCATATTCTATATCTGAATTTTCTTTGTTTATGTACCTATTTTATTGATTGTGTCCATCCTAAAATTTTATTTCTACATTCACATAAAAAAACTATGTTATTAATGCTTGTTATTAGTATTTATATCTCCTTCTTCAGTGTAATAAAAAAATATTTAACTAAAGAGTGGAATTCATATATCTCCTTCTTCAGTGTAGTAAAAAAATATTTAACTAAAGAGTGGAATTCATATTTAAAAAAAAGAAAATCATGTCTTTATTAAGTTCGACATAGGCTCTGTATGAATTAATGAAATTATCATATGAGCAATAGTAAAACATAACTGAAAAGAACTATCATAAAAAAACTGAAAAGAATTAATATATAGTCTATTACAGATCATAAGTAAAAATTAATAAAATAATTTTAACTTTTTTTTCCTAGAGACTAATAAGGATTTCAGTTCACTCATGATTTAGTAGATCATTTTTGAAAAATAATATTATACCAATTCTGAAATTACCCTTCACAAATCACAACAATTCTTTTAATCTTATAGGAAAGGTTCGGTATAAATATAGTATTGTTTTTTTTATTAATCAGGGTAAGTACAAATATATGTTTAAAGATAATTTTTAAATATTTGGCATTAAATACTCACACCTATGATATTATTGATAATCAAATCCGAATCTTCAAGAATAAAAATATTTCTTTTATCATTGAGATTGCTCGATTCACGCAGATATAATATTGTTTGAAAAATGAGAATCGGAGCATTTGGTGCTTTGGCTACGCTATTAATGGGCTTCAATTGCAATCCACTCATCTAAGGATAAAAGCCTACTATAATATTATTGGATCAGGCCTTAATCACTAAACTGGAATGCACCAATGCCCTCTTTAAAATAAATAAATAAATTGAGGTGCCTGTGTTTTTTCTTGGATAAATAATTGATAGATATAATACAATTTCTCTTATTACCAACAACTAGTTAATCTAGGGATGAGGCATTAGATCCCTTGAGCAAGGTTAGGAGTTCGAATCATAGTGATTGTGAATGAAGTAAACTAGACTAAGAGGGATGCCCTTGCCTCTGCAGTACCCGATCCGGATTAGTCAATCTATAAATTGGATATAGGTGGTTATACCGACGATGTATTAAAATGAAATAAAAACTAAACGTTAGTTAAAATTTTAGATACTAAAACGGATCCTAAAACTAATAGTTTAGGTACTAGATACGTAATTTACCCTTGATTTAATTCGGATCAAAAATTTATTCTCACATAAATATTTTAAGTTGCACGAATAAATTTACCTCAGTGGTTAAAGGAATTATTGTTCTTCCTAGAGTTTATGGGTTCGAGCACCAACGATTACAGTAGAGTGATCGAGTGTTCATTGTTAAATAACTGAGAGTATTTAAAACATATATTACTTTATAAACAATTAGCTTAATCAAAAAAATATTTTAGGTTATATTCTTTCACAACAGAAATAGACAAGTAGATTAACTTTAATATTTATCCATCCAATTGAATCCCTGCAAGAATGACATTGACAGACAGTTTTAGTGTTCTCTGATGTATCAGATTTAGGGTGTTTAAAATTTTAGATTAGGAATCCTAAACTTGTACAAAAAATTAGACAACATCGATCCGAAGAGATAATCACTGTCGAAAATGATCGGAGTGCTTCCAGCTTATATCCTTTTCATTCTTTTATTATGATATGACTGGAACTCAAGCTTGAATAAGCCATCAACTTTATCATAACCATGCACTGCAATTATCTTCTCCCAAATTACATGAATCAATCATTTTAGCAATTAAAAGTGCCATGGCCAAACAGTTAGATTTGAGTGATGATACTTCATATATTATAGTATAAAGAGACAGAATTCGAACGTTCATTCCTGTTTACTAACCTTCATTTAACAGCGACCAAAAGGGGAGTCTTAAAATTTGTGTTTCCAACAAAGGCCAAGCATAAAGGCAATTGGGTGGTGTCGGTGGTCGGTGTATTGATCAGCAACATTCCTCGGAGCGCTCACGCCATATCGTAAAGAGGATGGACTCACATATAAGGAGTAGCTAGGCAGGGGCTCACGCCGCCCCATGTGAGAATTTGAGTACGACAAAACATGTGGGGGAAAGACTAGGTATGGTAAGGCAAGAAACCGATGTATCTACCTATAATATTGTATGGACATGAGAGATTGATGAATTTGAGGAAAAATTGCTTTTGTTGCAATGCCTTTGAATGGTGAGACAAATGTCGTCAACTAGCTGCTGCAATGCTTATACATCTCCATCAAGGATTGGTTCAAATTTTGTTGTCTTTTTGGGACCAGAGAGTTGGTCTGCGACTGTTGCTGGTTGACGATCTTGCTACTTGGCCAAACCTAAATGATATTTAAAGTAGTTCCATTAATTGTCATTGATAGAATAGATATTGGACCACTTCAAATAAGGATAGGCTAAACTTCATAGATTTTTTTTAATTATGTATTTTGATCATCAAACGTTAAAGTTTTATAACATAATCGTCAAACTTTTAATTCATTTTCATTATAGTTATTATCATCAATTACTATTAAGAAATGTTATCATGTCATGTTAAAGGTATCTTCATCCTCTAAAAGTTCTAACTTTCTTATACTAATTGGCAGTCACCAACTTTCTTTAGCTTGTGTTATTATCCTCCGACGTTCTTTCAATTGTCATCGCCATTAAATACAATATTCACCATCCTCGTGTGTTTCACCAACATCCAAAGACTACTAAACCATTTTTCACCATCATTTCATTCAATTTTCTCTGTCTTTCTGTCATGGAAAAACTTTTAACAAATTAGGACATGTTTCAAATGAAGCATACCTTTTAGTTTTAAGATAAAATGTATTGTAACAATTGTGATAAATGGTTCAGCTTTCGTGGAAAGATAATGAAGCTCTTGAGTATAACAAATGTTGTGTTTAGTGGTGATGATTATTAGAATAATGTTGGGCAATGAAGATACATACGAAAACTCGAGTATAACGAATGTTGTGTCTGGTGGTGATGATTATTAAAAAAAATGTTGGACAATGAAGATACATACAAAAAGAGGTCGACAACTACCAATTAATATGAGGAACTTAATGTTTTTTACGAAAAAATACGACTTTAATATTTGATAGTATCATTTTTTATTAGCCAAGTTTAATTAATGTATTATAAAATTTAAAAATTTAATGACAGAAAATAAATACAATTAGATGATTATTTACGTAGCTTACCCTTAAAGATATTAGCCAAGTTGATTGACGGTTCGTGGCAGACCATGGGATGTATCACAAAGAAAACATTGGGAAGAACATACATAGATTTGTACCATATGCGGTCCAATATCTTTTAACGAGTCCTCGAACATGAGATGTCGCTGTGTCTGATGAATTTTCTTGCTCTTTTGCTTTCGTTACATTTGAGTCCACATCGTAAAAATTATTAGATAAACATGATTTATTACGTTTTTTGTAGTTTCAACCAATAATAATTTTTTATATTATATTTTAGATGAATCTTTATATTTTTCCTACGTGTAGATAAAGTAAAGGCATGTAGCTTATAATAATGATTATAAATTACTATAAGCAGAAGTGAGGAAGTAGTATCATTTGCATTCTATTAATAATATAGAAAATAAAACAACATGAAATTAACCGTGTCAATATATATAATGGATGAAGTTTTGGTTTAAATGTTATTTAAGTGATGGAAACCGAGGCGATTAAATTAACAATGCTTGGTTTAAATGTTATTAAATCTATCATTTATTACTTTTAATATCAGAAAACATTTTTAACTTGAAATTTCTTTTGAAAATTTGGCTCAATTTTTCCTCGACAGTTAGGCCCAAAATGTTTAGCGGTTGGCCGAAGTGAGAACATGCAACGTGAACTGCTTATGCTCACGTGGCTCAATCACCTGCCATGTAATCCTTCGTGGTTCCATGATTGTAGACTTCCACGTCGAGTGACCGCGCCACTGAGCTGTTAAAGACGAAAGTACCCCGTCAATATAAGGCTATTTTGGTGACACAACGAGTGAGCTTAACACTTCTCCGTCACCGTCACATTAATTCCGGTTGTTTCCTTCGACACGTGGAACTTGGCCCACCTTGTCTCCATCAAAATGCTAATCATGCAACATCTAATTAATTCCATTTATTATAACTTACATTTAAACAGGGATACAAAAATATTGATTAAGAGGTGTTAATTTGAAAAGTTATATTAAAAATTAAGAAAGTGTGAATATAAAAAATTATATTAAAAATTAATAAGATTTAAGATTATAAAATTTTAGGCCTTATAAAATTAAATAATTAGTAAAAATACAAAAAAAAAACTAAAATTATATATAAAAAAATAAAATTTCTAGAGATACAACTGAACTCTTAACATTTCCTCGATCTATCCCTATATTTAAACTTGTCATTAAGTCTAACTTAAACAGGATTCTAACGGCAAATGATATAATGTTTTTCGTCTTACGGATTTGGATGATATTATTTATAAAATATTTTAATTTTATTTAGATTAAAAATAAAATAAATATTATTAATATCAAAATATTTTGAAAAAAATCCATCAGGTGGTATTAATTGTTTATTTAAACTATTTATTCTTTAATATATTTATTTAAAAACTATTTTATATAAGTTTAAATCTCGGAAAAATAAACACATTAATCAATCTTCAGTTTTTCAGTAAATAAACTTAATTTGGATCACTTTATCATTTAAAGGGACGAGCAATTCAATATTGGCAATAAAATAACAAGTTATCCAAAATACATATAAATGAAGATCTCAAAGTCTGGCCTCCGCTACTGAGATAAAACAACAGTGTATTTTTTTTCTCTCTTACTCTTTATTATAATATTATGAATTCATATTTATTTTATTTTATTTTTATGTACATTTTAAATTAAGTGTCATTAAGTGGTATCAAATTTAAACAAATACTTTGAAATTTTACTGTAAATTAAATTATATATTTATATTTAATTAAATTAAATAATAATACATAATGATTGATTTAAATGAAGTCGTAAAAGGTTTCTATGTAAATTATAGGGTACATAAGAAATTACTGAATTATGCTTAAATAATTGTTTTGATCATTGGACTTTTAAAAGTTATAAAATAACCATTAAATTTGTTGAATTGTTATAAAATGACCACTATAAGTATAATATTATACTAAATGTAAACTTTTTATAAATCTAATGAAAATTTTGTAAAAATTATATAAATGTAATATTTTTTTCCACTAGTTCGATAAATTTAATAATTTCTTTATAGCTTTTGAAAGTTTAATAACCAAAATGATTGTTTAAACATAGTTTAATGAGCTCTTATGTGGTTTGCCCTAAAATTTATAGATAATGTGTTTCAGTCTGAGTAATAGTTTTTACTGGCACAAGATGGATGTCTAAGGTACGCCAATCTTAATATACGGCTAAAAAAAGTGCTATCGAAAATGTTAATAATTTTTTAATATTTTTGATAAAGCGTTACCTAAAACATTATTTTTTTCTACCGGAAATGTTAATATTGGTCGCTACCTAAAATTTTATTTTTTTTACCGGAAATTAGGTAGGGAAATTAACATTTTCGGTAAAAAAATATTGTTTTAGGTAGCGCTTTACCAAAAATGTTAAAAAATATTAACATTTCCTGTAGGGTCTTCCCTATATTAAGGTTACCGTACAACAAAACTATCCATCTCAGTGGTTAAAAGAATCATTGTTTTTCCTAGAGGTCCCGGGTTCGAGCACCAACAACTTCAGCAAGGTGATTGAATGTTTATTGTCAAATGGTTGAAAATATTTAGAACATGTACTATTTTGTAATCAACTAGCTTAATAAAAAAATAATTGTTTATACAAGTTCGATATTAAAAATTTGATTTAATCGATTAATAGATAAAATATAAGTAATTATATAAAAATAATCATAAATGGAGTGTTACAAAATATGTATACAAATGCTATTCGTCCAGTGTTTTACTTTTTAGTGATAATTTATAATTATTTAATTTAAAAAGTATACAAGAATATAAAAAATGTTGAATAATATGTATATATATTATAAAAATAATTTAATAGTTAATAAACTGAATTGATATCAAATTAATGTATAATAGTAAGGTATTTTATTTATTTGTATATGAATATATTTAATTTTAGGCTTGTAAGCAAATCGAATGAATACAATTTAGAGTATGTTCATGTTCGTTCGTTTAACTTTAACCGAAAAAACAAATAAACATAAACAACTAAACAAAAGAATTTTCTTGTTCGTGTCCGTTCATTAAGAAATTAGCTTATTCATGTCCGTTCATGTTTATTCGTTGAAATGATAAACTATACAAACAAATGAACACAAACGAACATATACAAACGAACATAAATGAATTTATATTTGAGAAGAGTTCTTTTCTTTCCAAATAATTTTAGGATTTATACTTTCTTTAATTGATTTGAAATTAATTGAGTTTTAAAGTATTAAGGGTAAAGTATACAAATGGTAATTTACCTATAGCATATTGCTTTATTAAGTCATTCGATTATTAAAAGTTACAGAATAGTCTTTTGACTATAGAGTGTTGCTTCGTTGAGTCCCTTAACTATTACAAGTTACAAAATGGTCACCCCACTATTCATTATGTTCCAAACTCGCCATTTTCCGTTAAAAAATGATAGTATTCTAAGTTGGATATTAAACTGCTGACTATAATATAATAAAATTTGATCCTAGAATCTCAAACGACCATCATATCTCAGTCATCATGTTAACGTCAAACTTAGACAACCACTAATTTTTTATCAAAAAAATAACAAGTTTCGAACAATAATGAATAGTCGAGTGACTCAACAAAGCAATACTCTATAGTCAGAGAATAATTTTGTAACTTTTAATAGTTGAGAGACTTAATAAAGCAGTATTCTATAGTCAAAGGACCATTTGTCTACTTTACCCAAATATTAATGAATTTAAGGTTAAAATTTATTAGGTCTTAATGTTTCAAACGGATTTGAAAATTGAGTTGAATATAAACGAACGAACATACTACCGAACGTTCATAAACGTAAATAAAAAAATGAATCTTTTACTCATATTTATTCATTTAATTAAATAAACATAAACTCTTCTTCATATTCATTTGTTTAATAAACAAATAAATTATTTGTAACATCCGCAATACCGGGTTAGTGACTAAATTGAAAAGTTTCAGAATTTGGTAACTAAAGTAGAAGAATGAAATAATTCAATGATTATTGGAAATTTATGATGAAGGTTATTTAGTAATTATTAAAGGAAATTAAGGGTATTATGGTCTTTTTCCTTTAAAAGATATTTTTTCCTTTTATAAGAGTGGAAAAAACGTGGGAAGAGAACTATCTGGAAGCTTTCTTCTTCTTGCTTTCTCTTCTTCACGTGGGGCTTAGCTACAATAGGTAAGTTGGGTTTTTATAGTTAATTACTGTAAATATTAAGTGGATTTTGATTCTTTGGGTATTAAATAAGCTTAAGGAAAGCTTATATGGGATTTAAACAATAAGATAAAGGAATTAAGAAGGAATTTGTAATATGAGTTTTAAGATGGAATTTTGATATGGTATGGTTATTGAAGTTTTATGGATGAATTTGACTTGTCATCAATCTAATTAAGAAGTATGAAGTGTTAGAATTGGAATTAGAACACATTGAAAATTTAGTGTGATTCTTGAATGCCATGTAAATGATGGAATTTTGGGTTTAAAGAAGTGATTATGGAATAGAAACGAGTTAAAACATGTGTATGGAAGTTAGGAATATTAAAGGAAGTAAAATATGAAGGTTTAAGCTGAAATGAAGTGAATTTCGAGCTCAAATTAGGATTTCTGGGCTAGGGGAATCGATACCCATTCAAGGGGAATCGATACCCCCTCAAACGAACATGGAATTCCAGAATGCCAGAGGAGAACCGATACCCCCATAGGAGGGAACCGATTCCCCCTAAAGGAAAATTGTAAATATTGGTTTAATAAGTTCGTTTAAGTTGCTAGTATCAAATTACAAGGTGTAGGTATATAATAATTGTCTTAAAATGTATAATTATGTAGATTCAGAGCCTAAACGAGTTCCGGAATCATTGACAAGTAAGATCGATAAAAAAGGAAGATAAGAGATTGGAATGGACTAGTGAGGCCAGGTGAGTGCATATTAGTATTATATGATGTTAAATGGAAATAAGACTTGCGACAAGTCTATTTCCATAGTAAAATGCATGAATTCATAAATAGAAGTATATATGTGTATGATTTATATTGTTGACATGTTATTGCATATATGTATTATATGGTTGATGTGAATATGTGATATGTTATGATGATATAAACCATATGATATGCTAATGAATATAAAAGATAAGTTATGTGATAAGATCTTTGATATATATATATATATATATATATATAAATGAAATATTACTACGTGAATACATGTTATGAGATAATTTAAGTAATAATATGAGAATATGGTAAAAGTGAGTTTATGAGAAAGGATATGAACTAAGTAAGCAAAGGTTACATAAATAATATATTAACTAGGAGACTTGAACTTCAGTGATACTATGAGCATGTAAGATAAGATAGAGGAGAAAGATTCATATGCTTAAATAAAATTATGATACATTAGTTGTATACTAGAAGCTATGGAGTGATATGAAATGATTATAGGAGTTGTACGGAATTGAATTAAGTAAATAGATTAAATTGTACATAAAAGAAATAATAGAAGTAATATATTCAGGTTTATAAGTATAATGTAGGTTAGGTAATGTAAGTGTATACTAAGAAATACAGAATAAGGTAGATGATATGATGTAAATTATATTATGAATTAGTGATGTAGGAATGAGATATAAATATGCAATAAAACTTATGTGTTATATGATAAATATGAACATATGAGAATAAGAGATTATATAAGTGACTTGGTGATAAAAGCTATATGACCATGGATTAGGTAAATATGAATAATTTAAGTGATATGTAACTATGAGTATTTGAGTATGTATCCATGTGAGTTGTTTCATGAGGTTATATGAAATATTATACTATATGACTATGTGAGTATATGAAAAAGAATATAGGTACATGCAAGTTATATCGTAAGGAGTTGTGTAACCATGCTTGATATGTATTACATGTATGGGAATATAAGAGAATAAAGCATAAATTATATGAAAAGATATGATTCATGTGATGTGAACCATGTGAACATATGAGAAAGTGTATAAGTTATATGTATTACATGATATATGTGATTTTACAAGAAATGACATGAGCTATGTGATTACATGATTATAAGAGATCAGACATGTGATAAAAGATAATTAATATGCATGTGTGAATATGAAATGATATAAATGACAATGCCCATGTTATGTGTCATGAGAGCTAGGGGTATAGTTGGCATGCCAAGAGTCGAGGGTCTATGTGGTCCTTCGGGACATATATGTATTCTTTGGAACATGTGTGAAGTCTGGTGAGACACATACTTGATCCCTAGTATATGTATATGATTCTTAAGGAATGATATGTGGTCATTCGGGACATATATGTATTCTTTGGAACATGTGTGAAGTCTGGTGAGACACATACTTGATCCCTAGTATATGTATATGATTCTTAAGGAATGATATGTGGTTCTTATGGACATTATTATATGGCACTACGGTGCAATTCTATGTGGCACTTCGGTGCATTTATATGAGCTGTGGTGACAGCATTAGTGCACAACCTCCATAAACTCACATATCTATAGTTCTCACATATGTACATGGGCTAATCAAGACATATAAACAAATATATGTTAGTGATATGATAAATGTTATAGAAATAATATGATGTTGTGTATGTATAGTGTTTGATTGAAAAGGTTAAGTATAAAAGTATGTGATTACATGATAAACTGTTAATGGTGAGTTATGTGTATGTATGTATTTACTGTAATTAATCTGATATGATTTTATATGATACGAGGAAATCATGTAATTTGGTATAACATGATAGAACAGAACATGCATGTATTGATATATGTTATAAAGTGCATTATAAGTTTTTATGCCTCACTAAGTCTTCGACTTAGCGTGTGATTGTTTCACACGTAGGGTACATAAGCAAGAAGAGAAGAGAAGAAGAGTAAGACATGTCAGCACCTCCCTTACAAAATTTCAGATCAGAAAATAGAGGATTTAAATGTTTTTGGTTATTTGAGTATAGTTGACATGTACTAATTGGTTGAATTAAGGGTATGTTTGTTTCCCGTAATTGGAATTACGGAATTGGTTTTCCCCGAATTCTCGTGTTTGTTTCACGTAATTCGTTTTCCGAAAAATGTTTTCCCGTGTTTGTTTCACGTAATTCGTTTTCCGGAAAACGTTTCCCGTGTTTGTTTCACGTAATTCATTTACCGGAATGTAATTCATTTTCCTAGTAACAGAATTTCCTTTGTGTTTTCTGTAAAATGACTTACGGATTCATTTTCCGTAAGTCATTTTCCAAACTTTTCACTTCAAAGCAAAAATACTCAAAATAATTTTATTTTATGAATTTAATATTAATAAAATATTTTAATATCATTTTCATCAAAATATTAATTATTAAAATATTTAAAATATATTTATTAATATTTATAATAATATAATATTATATTTTTAATATTATATAAAATAATCAATTATATTATAATAATATAAGATATTATATTTTTATTTTAATAATATATAATAAATTTTTTTATATATTTAATAATGAATAATATTATTTATATATTTCAATAATATTTTAGTAAAGATATTAAAATATACTAATTAATATTTTTAAAATATAACATAGTACTATTACTTTAATAAATAATTAATATAATTTATAAAATTTTATTTCACTAAAATATACCAAAAAAATGTTTAAATAACATCTTCCAAACATCATAAAACGTTTTCCAGATGTTTTCCAGAAATGTAATTCATTTTCCAGAAATGTAATTCATTTTACAGAAATGTAATTCATTTTCCATAATTCAAATTCCAGTAATTCATTTTCCAGTAATTCAAATTCCAGTAATTCATTTTCTGGAAAACCAATTACAGCTAAACAAACAGACCCTAAATATATTCTGATTGATTTTGGTTATTGTGGTCAGTTTATGTAACTAAACCTCTTTTATTTTAATGAAATATTTATAAAATTCTTTGAATTTTATCAAGAGTCAAAGTTTGAAAAGTCAATGAGACACCTCAAACTCGTATCCGGGTCGGGTACGGATTGGGGTGTTACATTATTCGTCAAACTCTTCACTATACACCGATTAACGTTTTTGGTTCTCCTAAAATTTACCGTCTGTCTTGGGTCTCATTTCCACAGTCGAAAATACAAAATCTATCCCCCACAAAGGTTTGCAAGTGTTTGTGGTTATGATTCCTCCCGCAACCACACGTAATCCATGATTTTAGGGTTAGACTTAGATCAGGTAAATAAGAGAGTTATCTCTCTTGAAAATTTAATTAATATATATATTTTATTTTAAATCTATTTTCGTCCATCTAAAATTTTATAAATTAAAGTTTATTTTCTCAACGTAAAATTATGCCTCCGTATGTGTTGATGAATCAACAATGGGGTATTGGGATGTGTCCAATTAATCTGGTTTTTTTTTTCAATAACTGAATCTGTTCACAATTCTTTTATTATTAGACAAACATTAAAGAAGAAAAAGGAAATTTTACGCTAAAAATTTAAATTTAGAAAATTAAATTATTAAGTAATTATCGACGAAGCTATAACAATTTTTTGTCATATATTAGTATCTCCAGTAATGAGCTTTAATATATTTTATCTAAAAATCTATGAGACTATATTTTTTTAGATAAATATTTATTAAACTGAAAAATATAAACAAATTTATAATTAACACATGAGTTGGTGTCTGAATTAACTTTGAGATTGGATTTTAGAACTTTTTTTGCGTTGTTGGTAAAAAAAACACAATTAAAATACAATATCAAACATTCTCTCTCTATATATAAATATGCAAAAATAACCGACATTTTGATCGAACAGTGGTTAAAGACTTAAAGTCATTGTTAGCGTCTAAAAACTCAGAATTTAAACCTTATTAATATAATCCTAATTTGTAAGTTGACTTCGGTATCAATATATATATATATATATTACACAAATTAACTTAAATCATTATTATTCTTAGAAGTCACGGTTTTGAATACATGCAATTGCAACATGATAATTTAACGTTCATTATCAAAAGATTAAAAGTATTTATAACATATACTATTTTATAATCACTTTAATTTATATATATATATAAAATACAAGTTAAAATTTGGGAACTTGAAGTGGGTCCTCATAGCAATGTTGTAGTACATATAAAGGCAGGCAGTTCCAATGGCGTAGAAATTCATCAGGAGACTTGCATTCAAAGTTCATTTCCTAATACCAAGAAGAAAAAGAAAGAGTACTGAGACACAAATTTTCTTTTACTGCCCTCAGATTACTTTAACAATCTCCCTGCACCTTTTCAAACTTTTGTTTAGAATCCTGCAAATGAGGCCTTCCAGTTTAGCAGTATCTTTTATGGCGTTGTTCATTTTCCTTTCCAGTGTTCAAGGTAAATTCCAGCAATTCTTTCTCAGTAACACAACAAAGCCTCCATTACATATCATTTAGATTCTAACGTCTTATCTCGTTGTTTGTTTTTGGTAGGGATTAGATTGGAGAAAAGTTTCAAATCACCATGGCCTCCGAAATTGCATGTTAGTATCCAATTTGCTTCAGTATTTTTTTATGCATTCAGTTCAATATAGTTTGAAGAGATGTTATTTAAAGTGTAGACCTGTTGTATTATGCAGGAAGAAGCTTTCAGGGAAAGCAGTGATGGAGTTGTGGGAGAAGTCATTTTCTGCAAAGAAGAGCATTGTACAGGTACCCAGAAGGGGAAAAAATAGCACACCACTGGTACTGGCTACCAAGAATTCATTAAGATTACCGTGGACCTAGGAGGCACAGCACAAAAAATCATAAATTTACCCTCCCCTAGGAGCAGTTTTCTTCCGTATTCTTAGTGTAAATATTCCTCAAAAAGCCTCATAAGAACAAGGTCTCAGAATATTCTGACAAAGCAGTTTTGTCAGCAAAGAAGCTTCTCAAAACCATGATTAATTCCTCTTTGGGTTGGATCAATTATATGTTAGATGGAGCATTTTGTGAAAGAAATGCGTGGCGTAGTCACCAAACTTCACCTTGTCTCTTGCACCAACTGACAACTTTTTTCACTTTCATTTTTGCAGGAAACAGTAGGAAACTTCTTACTGTAACTACTGCTACTGCTACTGCTGCATCTGCCACCAGTCCAAAGGTTGATTAATAGTCACCACTAGTAATTTATTTATTTGACTCGGTGTTTAGTTGATTCATGCATTTATTACCTTTTTTTACCCCGTAATATAGGGTTTAGATATTATCTTTGACATTATGTTCTCTCCGTGTATCCAGAGCGAAGACAGTGGAGATAACAAAGCTAACACTAGTTCAAAAGTCAAATTAGGAAACCAAGAAAATGTTGGAAAGCAAGAGAAAGTCCCTGTTAGTTCGCCGACAACTCCCGAGGTCCATGACCAATATGCGGATATTATGGCGATAGCTGAAATGGACTATGCACCAGCCAAGAGGAAACCTCCAATACACAACTAAGAATGTGGGGGGGGGGGATTCAACGATAATACTAAAAAGAGAAGAAGAAGAAGCAAAAGTTTTCCAGATAATTGAAGGAATGAGAAATCTGACAGCTTCCCAGGAATACTGCAGTTTTTTAGGGTTTGAGAATGAGCTTTTGTACATGTAATATAGTATTTTATTACCATCATACTTAGTTGTTAAACCATCACTTTTGATGATTGAGTAATGATGCACCCTTTTTGGAGTACCCTTTTTAGGTTTTATAACTTTACATTAGTACCATAGAATCAAAAACTCACAAACAACATTAAAAATTATGGATTTAATAACATGCATTGGATGGAGGCTGAACTTAGATCAAAACGGGATGTGGACAGAGTTTAATAAAAGTGTACAAATAAGCATAAAGAAAAGTGCAGAAATGGGGGACCTAAGATTTTCAATGAAAATGAAAAATAGACGAGACTTAAATGAAAGTAGGTATGGAGCCTTATCTGTAAACTGACCCTTGTGTGTTTTCTTTACTCATTTAGTGACCCACCCATGGATTTTGGGCTAGACCCACCATGTTTAACTTATTGATTTTGTGTTCGAATGGTCAGTGGTCACACCTATATGTGGGCTCATGTGTTGTGGCCTCAACAGCCAAGATTAGGGTGGACCATGCAGATGAGTAAATGCTCTCAACGTGGTTCGGGACAATGTTTTCGGTTCACCGGTGCAACCACTGATGGCTGGACGTATCGAGCTGTTCCCAATATAATTGCAAAGCATTTATTGGCCCCAAAGGAAAAATGCAGAACATCTTACGAAATGCTGTTAGTTGGCATGTCTCCATTGACATTCTAAGATCTTAAATGTCCGAAGCACCATCAGTAGGATAGCTCATAGCTATACTTAAAACAGAATTGTATCTGTTTACAACCAAGTGTGCACCAATACACAAATCGGTTCTGTTCCTGGAATTATCCTAGAGCTTCAGTATGAAGCCGATACAAATGATCACAAACAAAGAATCTAAAATCTATCAAGTTATAAGCCATAATTCCATAATTTGATTATTTCGAATCTCCTTTTGTTGATGAATGTATATACACAGGAAGATCTTTACCAGAACAGCCAAGTATAATCATTAACTAGTTTTCTCCTTTGTATGCCGTGTATGGAGAGATGAATAAACATCTATAGGACTTATCCTTCTAAGAGGCATTTGAGACTCTGAAGCCCTTCAGCAGAAATACTTCTCCTGAACCTTGGCCTTTGTATGATAGAATGAAGAGGCGGTTCCAGGTGAAAAGCCACTAAGACAACTGTTAGATTGTCTGTTGCTCCTCTTTTTAGTGCTTCTTCGACTATTTCTTTGCAGCACAACTTGACATCATTGTGCTGTTGGAGTCGCCTCCTTGTAAAATCTACGGCATTTTGGGTGGTGAAAACGTCCCATATTCCGTCACTACCAATGATCAAAAACTCGTCTTCCTTGGTCAATGTTATCATTTTGAGTTCTGGTTCGGCAATTAAAGGGCCTATTCTCTCCCCCACTTCCTTCATGCCTTCGAGGTGCCAATCACCTAATGCCCGGGTGACGCCTAGTTGGCCATTAAGATAACCATCATCGACGAATCCGCCCAGAGACTCGATTCGTCTCCTCTCTTTCATGCAACAGGGCCTATGATCCTTTGACATCTCTATAGCTGTTCCAAGCCGCGATAGTACAGCCCTAGAATCACCAGCATTTGCCACAAGTAAAGACCTGTCAAAGATAACGTCATCTTTTCAGGCAAACCAAAAATTTAAAGTGTTGATTCAAACATATAATGTAAAACAAATTAAAAAATGAGCAGATTAAGCACACTAAAAGATAACTTGGATAAATCTTGAGGGACTGGTTTGAAGAATTTTTTTACTTTGAACCAATCTTGTCTGATTCATCAAATTAGAGGTATTCTGATCAAAGCAAGAATCTCTCTGGATTGCTTGGATTTATTCCTATGTTCTAAAGGACAACCCTTTTTGGGAGATTCAGGCCATTACTGCAAGCAGCTGGACTTGGAGATATATTTTAAAGCTGAGAGATCTTGGTCAACCAGTGCTAAGTTCAGCTAATCAAAGGTGGCTTGGGAGAAATTAATATGGCATAAGCTACATTTTCCAAGACACTCCGTTATCTCTTGTGTGGCTATGCAATTGCAAAGAAAGCAGAAGCTGATATCTTATGGCAGGGAGATTGATGGTAGCTTGGCATCTTGGAGTTGTGTCAACTAAGGAGGCAAGCAATGAACTGGGAACAAGAGGTGACATGGGTAATTACAACGCTGCGAGGGAAATATTTGATTCTACTTATCTTGAATTTGGCTTGGAATTCCATCATTTATATGGTATGGAAAGAGAGGAATTGTAATGAAAAGAGAGGAAAACAAGCAGAGTAAGGCCAACAAGAAAAGCTTCAGAAATGCTTACCTCCCAAATATCATAGCAGTGAGAGCAGTAGTGCCAGAAGCTTGGGCAGACTCAATAGAGCAAGACTTCGCAAATGCAGCATCAGTCTCCATGAATGACCTGGTGACCGCTTTCTCTAGTCCTAAGGGAAAATCAGCATCCTCAACAATAACTCTAGGCAAATGATCACGGACGAATTGTGATGCGTCCTTCCCTCCGTGCCCATCGAAAACCTGTTCTTTTTAAAGTCAAAGAAGAGAATGCATATGTATGATTGTGAGCTTCGTTTTCCCCTCTTATACTAAATCTAATGTGATCCCAAATCATTAGTTTTAGCCGAAAAACCGAGTTTCAATCTAACAGATAACCATCGGTTAAAGATCATGTTTGAAAAGAAATATTAAGCAGGAAAGATATTAGCAAAATTTTCATTTTAACAACTCTGCATCAAATTCTTTCCGTATCATTTCTGTTTTGTCACCCTTGCCTTGCAGTTTGCACACATAGTAGAGCTAAACTAAGAACATAAACAGAAAGAAGACAAAACCGGTAGTGTCTGATGGATTCAAAGCTGAGAAGGCTAAACTAATTTATGACCAATTTCAGTTAGTTTTATAAAATCATATGCTAAGAAAATTAGAATGTTTGTGTACAAGAAAGGCTGATGGGACAATATGTAACTTACACCATAGAAGGAAACAGCTTCTTCATTCAGTAAATTGCAACCAAAATTCTTAGCCAAGTCTGCAATGCATATATGAGTATCCTCCATATAAGGGCGATCCCCAATGTGGGACCACTCTCCAGACCGGAGAGTGGGGATAAAACTTGTCAACGGGTCATGTTTTCTATCTGTGGCAACTGCATCCTCGGATATACTTTCAAGCTGGTGGAACACAAATGAGAACAAGACTATCAGGAAAAAAAATATACTGTAGAAGAAACCCGTGGAAGCATTGTCAATGGTAATAAATGATCTGCATAAGATACGAATTTGTCACGAATTTGTCGATGCAGGACGCAGCACAGTTGAGTTTACGAAGAGATAAAGCCTTGAAAAAGAGAATAACGGTGTAATGTCATGAACGCCAATTCCATCGATAAAAGACCACACAGTTTGATTGAAATCCATACAGAAAATAAAGCTAAATTCTTAACGTACTTCAACTATACTCCTACTTAGACCCATTATATCGAAGTGTATATTGTGTGATATTCAATATTTGAGCATTATAGAAAGAAAGTTATCAGAAGCCGACATAACATTCGTGCAACTGAGATAATCCATAAAAAATGCAGTTATGAGTAATGGTCAAAGTGCCTACACAGAGAAAAAGTACTAAAATTGGATATTTTTCATGAAGGTTAATGCTACCAAGAACACGGATGGACAAATTTCTGAACTTGAAGCAAAATATTAACCAAAATGATAAATATTCAGAACATATTTACAGGAAACTGTCTCATCAAAAGCAACTTTCTTGTCAGTAAAGAGAAAACGTTGCAGGAAATGAAGTTTGGATACTAACTCTATTGCTGCCAGTGACCGTAGGCAGGGGAGAAAGCGAAGGCCTAGGCTTTATGCCGGTGCTGTCATCAAGGTCCTCCATTTCTTGGCTCACCTGCTCTGCATCATTAACACACATGGTAATACTGCTGACAATAAAGGAAAGGAAAGGAAAGGAAAAGAACTTAGGCGTATCCAAAGTTACAGGACCGAGAAAAGAAAGTAAAAAGAAAAAAAACAACAACAAAGAGGGTAAGAATCAAAAGGAAAATTATGGAGTGGGCGAGGGGAGAAGATTCTTGAGAATATAATGCATTGGTGCGTGCGTGACTTTTTGTGAGATGAAAACGCCTTCCTTGTTATTATAATTATAATTATCATTATCATCATCATTATAATGTGAAATGAAATAAGGTTTCCAGATTTTTCTTATGAAAGCGTGGCTGAAACGGGCTTTCCTTAATGCTTTGCTTTTCATATAAAGCCTTTTTCCAGACGTTGCCGTCACATCATGTCTCAGGAAACGTCCTCTCTCTAAAATTGATCTGCCTCACCCTATCTTTTCTTCTTCCAATTAAATATATATATATATATATATTCCGCAGAGTTCATCTTGAACTATAATAGAGTATGATTCTTTTCTTTTATGAAATTTCAGCGTGTTTTCTACGGAGGAGGAGGAAGGTGGAAAAAACATTTCCAGGAAAAAGAATATTTGGCTACACGTTATTTGGGATGAGTTTTGAAGAACAATGACGTAATAAATCATTGGACTTGTTTTATTTTAGTGGTAGTAATTGCGCCAAAAAGTGAGTAGAAAATGACGTTAGATATCTCTTGAATTTGCTTTGTATGTTTTCCCATATAGAAAACGATATCTTCGGTTCAAAGATTCAATATTTGGGTCGCAGACTTGTTGCCTTGGCCACTAACCGAAAAGTAGGTTCTTTTCTTAGCCCCGTCATACTTGCCTTCTTCCATGTGGAACTAGCATCTTCTCTTATAAAATAATACTAATTGAATAAAAAATAACAAAAACACTAATTTTAATTCAAATACTTAAAAGGCAAAAAGGAGGCATGAGTCTAAGATCGTTGTAAGTAGAGGCTAAAGTATATTTTGGATGGATCCGTATCTTAAAATTCAAATTTCTTTATATTAATTGTTCATTTTATTACGTGTGTCTATTTTAAAATTTTATTTGTATATATTTCAATTATTTCTAGATTCGCCATTGATTTCAAGTGGTTGCTTATTATAAGATTAAGCTGCAAATTTTGACAGTAAATAGTAGCTTCTTTCTTTCTTTATTTTGATTTAATTATGAGTTTTTTCCTTTTTTGTTTATAATACCCGAAAAAGAAATATAAGAAAATCAACATTAATAAAAAAATATTAAAAGGCATTTCTTAGATAGATTTTATTGACCATAAATTCGGTATGGTTGACGATTGAAAATGACAAGGAATCTGTTTTTGTTGCTTTGGTACGCGACGCATGATGTTGTCCGATGGAGCATTCCTTGTTCAATAAGATTAATACTAAAACTCTTTTATTTTAGGGTAAATTACGTATTTAGTGTTTAAACTATATTTTTGGTCCATTTAAACATCTAAACTTTCATTTTATTCACAAATATATCGAAGTTTAGTTTTTGTTTTATTTTAGTACCCATATTAAAAATTTAACATTAAATTTTAAATTTATTTTGAAAGTTTAGGTATTAAAATGGATCAAAACTGATAGTTTAGGTGTTAAACACATTAAGTTTTTAACAATGGGTACTAAAATAAAACATAAATTAAACGTTAAGTATGATTTGAAAAAATTGAAAGTTTAGATATTAAAACGGATTAAGACTGATAATTTAAGTACTAAATGCATATTTTACCCTTTATTTTATCATACTAATAATTTATTTTGCCACTCCTTTGAGATCCTCTGGATTGGCATTTTTGTTATCGGATTGATCCTATACCAATGCATTGAAAAAAAAAATACATTTTACTCTTTTTTTCTCTCTCTCAAAACAGTTCTAATTACATTTTTTTTTACAGATTTGAAACAGAAAAATCTCAAATTACAATAAAGATTTACAATCACAATAGTAAATTAAGCAAATAATTAGAAAATTTTCTTATAGTCATTTAAACAAAACTAGTAACTTAATATCACATAAACACCATACAAGGAAAGATTAAATCTAATCAATAAACTCGAAAAAAAATACATACAAACAGATCTGATCGCATCTATAAACAAACCACAAAAAAGGTTCAAGTTATTGAAAGACCACCGACAAACCGCGAATTAGACTCAAGCGACGTAAAAAGCTATCCACGAACACAAATCGCGTATACAAATCCAATCCGAAGGTCCAGAGCAAGGAAGATCACAAGATATTAGATAATCATTATCTTAAAACAATTTTAATTACTAGATATGTTGATTACGAAAATTTTACATTATTATAAGCTTTGAATTACATTTGAAACAGAAAATAAAATAAAAAAGTATATGCATTGTTTATGAATTTGAAATATATATTAAGTAGTATTCTTATTTATTTAGTATTTAGATCATTTGTATTTTTTAAAACTTTAAACTAAATTTAATTACATTTAAATATATTTGAATCTATATTTTCTAAAAGATGTTCACTTAATCAATTATTATATATATTCCTAAATTTACATTATTATGCTTGATGATATAGGTCATTGGTAAAATTGGCCCAATATTATAGCCGGGCTAATTATTTAGCTGAATACTACACCAGAATTTTTTTTATTTTGAAAACTATGACGTTTGTTGCAATGACTTTGAATTCGTCATGTGGGCATGATGAATTCAATAAAATATATTTTTATTAAAACATGTCACTCCGACATCACAAAATCTAATAAAAATATATTTTATTGGAACTTATCACTTTAACGTGATGAGTTTAAATAAAAAAAATTTATTTGGGAAAACTCATCATGTGGGCATGACGAGTTTATCATACACTGTAGCATTTATCTTATATCCCAAAATAATTTTAGAGATGACCTAATTTTTTTACTCGCATGGTTTAGTGGGCCAAGAAAACCTTAGGCCATTGGCTTAATTAATGTATTACCCCACTGACTAAACAAAACCCAAACACCGTAGCCCACTGACAAAACTAAACCCAAATTGCTTACCCACTTTTGTCATTCAGCGGAAGGCATTAGGCCATTAGCCAGCAATTACTTATTTTCCACAAAGGCCAGCTATTTCTCTAAAGGATAATACAACTATATTTATTAAGTAAATAAAAATATAATACAATAAAATTTTATAATCTTGAAAAGCATATAAAATTTAAAGTAAAATTATTTGTATTAACCGGTCATTTAACTTAAAATGATGAAATAATAAAAAGAATAATTAAAAAAAGAAAAATGAAATTATAAAAAGGAGTTAAAAAAACTCAACCACAAAGTTATTACAAGAACAATACAAGGTAAACTACATCGATCATAATTTAATTAATACGAATTTTATTTTAACCATGACCTTTTAATTTTTTTCTACGATTTAATCATTTAAATACTGTTAATCAAGTTTTATTAGCATTTAGCGAAAATGTTAATATAAAAATTAATAAAATTGATATAATTATACATTTGATTCTCGTTATTTATATATTTTATCAATTAATATTGATTTTAGTTTAATTAAAAAACAACTTATCTAGTTATTATTTTAATATCATTCCAATTGTCTTTTCAATAGTCAATTATGATGATGATTTATATTTATATTATTTGTATTTATAATTATATTTGTGGTGATTTATATAAATCAAAATTATAAAAAAAAACAGAAAGCAAAATATCTATTACAAGTAAATTAATGAACACTGAACAACATGCCAACATCATAATTCATACACGTAGGTTGCGGACATGGCCATGAAAAATTAGGCAAAAATAAACAACTAAACATGCCCATTTACATAAGCCATCGCCCCCATAACGCAGAAGCCAGAGAAGATACACCGAAACGTGGTTTTATTCTTGTAGACTAGTAGATATATCAAATATATTACATAAACGCCAACACCAAAGAGTTACATAAGTAGCAGCTCCAAGCCAAGGGCTCACAGAAGATGCATATGTGGTTTGGGGGGATGACCGGGTCCAGGTGGTGGATGAGGTTTGGGACCTCCCCCAGGAGGAGGAGGTTCAGCATGGGGAGGCGGTGCTGGGTGGTGGGGGCCTGATGGTGGACCTGGTGGAGGAGCATGGGGTGGCGGAGGTTATGCATCTTTTTTTCCTCCTTATCTTTTTCAATTTCCCCCCAACAGATAGCTTATCTTAGAGGATCTCGTGAATATCTACAGTTAAATTGAACTCAAAACCAGGAAGGTTTGGTTATTTTTTCAACTACAAGTCAGAGCCGCGTTGGATATGCGTATGCTGGTAGTTATTCACCTAAAAAAACTCGTGGAGTTTTCTCGATGATCATATCATAGAAGTGAAGTAGAGAAGGCAGTCTTAATTGTAAGCCATTCATTCAACCTACCAGTTCCATGTAAGATCCAACGCCGTGATGACACCTTTCAGAAATTCCCATACATATGCATGCTCGAAGCATTTAGGCACCGATGCACATTAGCATATTTTGAGCAGCTCGGGTCTTTTGGATAAGTTAAATGATTGAATGTGCCAATGATAACTAAGGCTTTCTAAGATGGGCTAGGCTGCCTGTTGCTAAACCCCTCTGGTTTTTTTTCCAATATCCTAAGCGGGTCAATTATTTAGAGTGTTGGGTCTATCCAACCTTTATTTTGGAGAATACAATAATTTCTACAGTGCACCTCGACATTTGATATTATTTTTAAATGGTCCTCGAGTAGTGGGCCTACATGGGCCATTATTTTATTATCATTAAAATGACTCGTCACGTCGAGGTGACGAGCCCATTAAAAAATATAAAAATAAAATGTATAAATTAAAAAAAGTTAGGTGGAGAGTTCCATCAAATTCAAAAATACTAAATGTTTTCTAATCGTTGGACAACGAGCAGACAGAGCAACGATGCCAGATAAAATTTAAATTTCTAGCCGTTTATAGCCGTTGATGGTAAGATTATAAATAGGCACTACAGCAAAACATAGTTTTAGCGGCGTTTTTTTAGTCTTATAGCGGCGTTTTTAAGCGCCGCTAAAAGTATTTGCGGCGATAGGAAAAACGCCGCAAGAAGCGCCGGCAATACCAGCGTCGCTAAAGTTAGCGGCGTTTGAGAACAAAAAACGCCGCAATAGGTTAATATCTATTACGGCGTTTTTTGAACAAACGCCGCAAAAGGTCGATATCTATAGCAGCGTTTTTGGAATAAACGCCGCAAAAAGTTATGATATATAGCGGCGTTTCTAGAAAAAACGCCGCAAAAGGTAAGATCTATAGCGGCGTTTTGGATACAAACGCCGCAAAAGATAAGACCTATACTGGCGTTTTTAGAACAAACGACGTAAAAGGTCAGACCTATAGTGGCGTTTTTAGACACAAACGCCGCAAAATGTCAGACCTATAATGGCGTTTTTGAACACAAACGCCGCAAAAAGTTAGACCTATAGCGGTGTTTTTGGATACAAACGCCGCTAATTACCTTTATTTAGCTAATATTAATTGATTTTGCATATTTCATTTCTGCTATACATCACCTAAATTTATATCTAGCTTTATCTAATTAACAACAACCATACATTTTAATTAAGACAAAAAAACATAAAGAAAAATACTTAACAACAAAATAAATTAAAGTTTTTTTATGGAGAGAGAACCTTAAAAGACATTAAAATACAAATAAGTTACAACTGAACCTCAAAGTGTAGATATATATGGATTTATTATTCGATACATCCTCAATTTCACTAGCGTCATCATCATAACCTCCAGATATGCCTTCTAAAGCTACTTTGTTTCCCACTTCATTGGAATTTGTCATATTCATCGTCTTGACATCTTATTTGAAAGTATCATTTGACAGTGAATGATCTCTCCTCAATAGATTAAAAACAAATGGGAAACGTTGTGCCAGTCTATTGAAGAAGCCGCTTTTTGTTGAAGTTTGTTCTTCAAGATTACTGCAATTACAATAATTTAGATGAGACTAAGAAGAGAAGGAAACAAGCAGCAGAACTTGCATTCATAACATACATGTGAGTGATTGAGAACTGAAAAAAGATGTTGCAACAAACAACAAAAACAGGAAGTCAGGAACCATGAAAACTAAAATATATTCTACATAAGAATGTAAAAAATGTCATCATAAAGAAAGAATTTAATAATGTATTGGTTGCCATCTTACTTTTAGAAGTTAGAATTCTTACCCCAAGAATCTGAGCAAGTTTGTATTCTTAGAAAAGTTAAGGAAATACAAAAGAGGGATAAGCAATGAAATCTTATAATTTTGGATCAAGAAAGCATGCATGTCTAAGTCCCTCAAAGTTCATAGGGAAAACCCTAGTAGGTTCAATCATTTCAAGATTGCTTCATGTGCCTTTTGATCCTATTCATGATCAGTAAAATAAACAAATGAATCAAGGAACATATATTTCCAGTTATAACTTTGTACTATAAGAATTTTAGACGATAAAAAGAACTCAAAAAGTGAACTACTTACTCTTAGTAGTAAAGGAATGTGCCAAATATTTAGAACATCATAGAGAGTGATAGTATTTTCGGCCTAGAAAGAAGTCATATTTCTTAATAACAGTAGTTACTGATTTAGGAGATGGAAGAGAAGCAGACAAATAGAATTCATGTTTCATTACCGGAACATGGCAAAACGGAGAGAGCTTTAACTTGACATTATCATCAAGTGCCTATTACAAAAAAGGGGCAAGTGAATGAATAAGAAATGTCAAATTAGCACTGCTAAATACAGTTGAAAAATATAAATAAGGGTAGAACCATTGTACTACAACAAGCAAGAATATTTGGTCTCAAGACAAGTCCTCTAAGTCCCCGAACACTGTGCTAACAAGCATGTTCCCTCATTGCTTGATTCTTCTGAATTCCTTAAAATGAAGAATTATACCATTACTTCAAACCCATAAGGACTGTACATATACAGAAAACAAAGAGATAACAAAGAAAATATATTATATCTGAGTTTGAGCTTCGCAGCTCCTAGAAAAGTATCAAATTATTAGAGTGAAGCTTTCAAAGAAAAACATGGACCATAAAACTTTCGAGAGTTTGGTTATATTTTCTTCTTTCATTGCCAATGAAAGCTTGACCTCAGTACGGTATAATATAAACAAAAAGAAAAAAATAAAAAGAATAATATATTCAAGGACTTACATGTATTTGTTACTACCATAACACATAATTAACTAACATGCACATGCAATCATGACAGAACACAGATGGGGAACGAAAGCTTCTAAACAATTAAGACATGAACATGGCAAGACACAACAATAAAAACAACTTCTTATGATAATATACAGTTAAATGTAAAGCTATTTTTAAAAAAAATCAAATATTAACAAAAAAATTACTTTTTTATGTAAGAACATGAACCTTAAAAAAACAATTGGAACCTAATTACTAGTTGTTGATTCCATATTTAAGAGAAAAATAATAAAAAGAAAACCTTCGATGCATCCAGCGACATGTTTAGTCGTGTCTCGACCATGTTTTGATCATGCTTGTTTTCGTTTTTATTTCCGGAGGCATCCTCATATGTTCAACACATATTAAACAAGTTCCAAAAGCCAGTTTCTAAGCATCAAACAAATTCAAAAAACCATTTTCTTAGTATCAAAACCTATGTGGTAACTAACTTCCCTTCAAATATGAGTTAATTTCACCACGCTCGTAAAAGATCATAATTAGACAGATATTCACCATGGTTCAAGAATCAGAAAGTATCACATTCAACAGGCTAAATAATCAGAACATGAAAACTAAGAAATGATTTCCAAGTTTTAGGCCTATTCGATTCAGCCCCTCAAACCTTTTCCAAATCTAAAAGATTCAAATCATTGAACTAATACACAAAGCCCTTAGGGGAAACTAAGAACTTAACATAATTAAATTGAATAAGATTAAAGCAATGAAAACCCATAAATTAAACCATCGAGAAATCGTAAATAAAATCCCAAAAAAAAAGTTACCTCGAAGCGGATGTTTTTATAAACAAGCTCTTCAACGTTGCTACCAACAGTAGGATGGGTGGTAACAACCTCGCCGAGGTGAAGCTTGTAGAGCATCGTTGTTTTGCCGGCATTATCCAACCCGACCACCACAATCTTATATTCCTTCGCCGGAAATAACATAAACCAAAACTTCGATATGAAAGCCACCATCTTTCATATCGGCGGGATTGAAAAATGCTTGAAAGGGAAAAAAATGAAAAAAAGGTTAAAGGGTGCGACACTTAAAATTTGTAAACTTGCGGCGTTTGTAAACACAAACGCCACTATAGTACAAGTGTATAGCAGCGTTTGAATAAAAACGCCACTAAAGTACGAGTCTTTAGCGGCGTTTGTATAAAAATGTTAATAAAGTATGAGTCTTTAGCGGCGTTTGTATAAAAATGCCACTAAATTACGAGTCTTTAGCGACGTTTGTAAACACAAACGCCACTATAGTACAAGTGTATAACGACGTTTGAATAAAAATGCCACTAAAGTACGCGTCTTTAGCGGAGTTTGTATAAAAACGCCACTAAAGTATGAGTCTTTAACGGCGTTTGTATAAAAACGCCACTAAAGTATGAGTCTTTAGCGGCGTTTGTATAAAAACGCCACTAAATTATGAGTCTTTAGCGGCGTTTGTAAACACAAACGCCACTACAGTACATGTGTATAACGACGTTTGTATAAAAACGCCACTAAAGTACAATTCTATAGCGGCGTTTGTATAAAAATGCCACTAAATTACGAGTCTTTAGCGGCGTTTGTATAAAAACGCCACTAAAGTACTACTCTTTTGCGACGTTTATTGAAAAAACGCCATTATCGATGAACCTATTGCGGCGTTTTTATAAAAACGCTGCTAAAGTTACCATTTTGTGGCGTTTGCTATGTAAATGTCGCTATATGTTTAAAATTAGTAGCATTTACTCCTAAAACGTCGCTAAAAACGTCGTTGTAGAACAATTTTATTGTAGTGAGGGGTTTGGGGTTTTAGCTTTTCACCAAACCTTGAATACATGAAAAAGATCATATATTGTGCGAAAATCCCAAAAAATGGCAACCCGAGAATATATGTTGCGCTTGGATAAAGCCCATGTTTCGTCGATCCAACGCCAGTCAGACGACGATGAATGAAATATTTGTAAGCGAGGGATGACAACTAGATAGCCGTATCAGCGAATGATGCCATATCTGCATCAATCCGCTATATTTCCAGCCATATTTTTATGTGGCTTCAAGCTATACCCAACGTTGATTGAGGCTCTGATTGAATGTTGGCGGCCTGAGAGGTATACATTCCATATCCCGAGTGATAAAGCGACGATAATTTTGGAAGACATCGCTAACCAACTCGATGTTCTTGTGAATTGAGCCCCCGTGGTAAGGCAGAACATTTACGACCCTACGACGTTGGTCTACCAAGTTTTAAAAAAAGGGCATCATCCGACGTCATCAAAGGCTATCGGGTAATGATAACGTGGTTGGAGTCCGAATTCCAAGTGACTGTCGAGTCTACCGAGGCAGAGGTTGTTTTTGCGTCCCGAGCATTGCTTCTCCAAGTGATCGGAGGGATATTATTACCGGATAAATCCGATAATTTGGCACACACTCAGTATATGTAATATTTGGAAGACTTCGTTATGTGTCGTAATACTAGTTAGGGCTCGACAATTCTAGCCTTTCTATACTGGGAGTTTTGCAAGGCTGCAATTTTCTAACTGGGTCGAAAAGCCGATGTAGCAAGTTGTCTAATGATGTTACAGTCTTGCGCTTGGTATCGCTTCCCATTTTTATGCCAATTACACTAGCCCCGATCGAGTTTCCAATGCCTGCATCATTTATTTAACATTTTTTTGAATTTCATAAATTTATTTATTTATTATTTGTTTATAATATTTTTTATTTTTAAATATTTTAGATGGCGTCATAAAATATCGGAGACAGAGTTGGATACGGATGAGGATCGACATCACCGGTCGATATGCGATATGACATACGAAATTATTTTTTTAATTTTTTTAACTTTATATATACTAACTTCGATATTTAATATTTACGGTTTTCTTGGCTTCTGTATGTTGACGAGGAGATCAATCAATTATAGTCGGTGCGATTTTTTATGGGTCCCACTTATGGTGTGCTGTGACGCCGTTATTGCACCAAGCGATTGTTGAGTGACACGCTGCTGATAGAGTGATGTGACCGTTTGTGTAGCATCAATCGATTCCTACGCAAATGGTTGATATGGGCGTGCTCCAAGCAATCGATATGCGTGGGAAACATAACGAAATTTGGCCGGTGAGGCACGCTTACTACATCGATGTAATACCCCAAATTTTGGTTCGTGACCAAAATATATGTTTTGAAAGTTTAGTTGCCAAAATATAAAATTAGGAAAAAATTTAGGGACCTAAGTCGTAAGTTTCCAAAAAATAATTTTTATTCCATAAATATATAATTTAATTTTGAGAGTGAGGTTTTATTAAAATCATATTCTTGATCCGGAATTTATGTTGAAAATTAGAAATGGTTACAGTCCGGTAAGAAATCAGTAAACCGAATCACATAGAAATTTCAGAAAAAAATGAAGGATGGTAAATTAGGCTTAAAAATATTATTTCCACATGTTAAAATGATGGAAAATAATGGAAACGATTGGATTTGAGAACTTATTTCCATGTTTAATTTGGCCCGTTAGATCAAAGTGACAAGATTGCAATTTTTGGAAAGTTGCTTGGTAAAATTGGCAAAAGGGTGAAATACTTTGTATGTCTTTGACTTTTAGAAGATGATAAGGTTGATGTGGCATGGTTTGATGGTAATTATCAAGTTTCATTAAGGGTAAATTGGTCTTTTCCCAATTAAATGAATATTAAATTCATTAAACTTAAATAAGGCTAAATTAACATGATGAAATTAACCTTAGAAATTTCATGAAACTTAGACTAAAATCGGTCATCAAGTCATGAGCCTCCTCCTCCTAAATTAAGAAAAAATTTATTTTCAATTTTTGAGTAATTTTCTTTAGTTTTTCTACGCGAAAAATGCTATCATTTGGTACCAATATTGCATGCTAATCTTGGTTGTGTTGAAAGATCCCAAATTTTAGAGTTTGTGTTCACATTAGAGTTTATGGAATTGATGAAGGATTTTGATATTTTTGAGGTTGTAGAATCATAGACAAGCATGATTGATGATTAAAATCACTTGTACATGGCTATATAAGCTCATGTTGAATTTGACCAAACCCTAGCGTTAGGGGAAAGAAGTGTTTAGATGAAATTTGATTAGGGCTTTGATTTTATAGGTCTTGAAAAGTCAAATCGAGGTTGATTTCGTGTTCGAATCTAGTGAAAATCTTGAAACCCTAAACTACATATCATTCGACCTTGAGAAAATAAGTTGGGAAAATTTGTAGAAAAATTCCCATGGCTTAGAAATGATATTTAGAAGGTTCTACAAGCCTTAGAAAATTTGTTGGGCCAATGTGTAATTTTTCAAAAGTTGAGGAACTTATTCGGAAATTTTGAAAAGTTATGGGATGAATGTGTAATTATCCAATAGATAATGTACATTGCTAGAAATCACTGTTTGAGGGATGAAATTGAAGTTAGAATGAAAAATTTAGCTATTTTGGAAAGTTGAAAAAGTTTAAGTGTAAAATGGCAAATATTGGAAAAGTTAGTGACTTAAGTGGTAAATATGACATTGTTGAGGTATTGGGATGTAAATTAAATGCTGGAAATTTATTTGGCTTATTTGGGCTTGAATTGAAGAATATATGACAAAGACTCATTATGAATAAAAAGGAAAAATTAAGATGAATTTTAAAAGAATTTGAAAATAATAGTGTTTTTGAGTATTATTATTTTGTAAAAATGTTACTAAGATACTAACATTATATTTTATATTTGTATGTGTGATTATGGATACTTGTGTAGATCGTGATCAAATTCGTGATAAAGGCAAATCAAAAGGCAAAGAAAAAGTTCAAGAATAGTCGGATTTTGTCAGTAAGGCACAATAGTGAGGCATACCAGGTAAGTGCATTTATTATGTACTTATGAGGATGACTTGCGATGAGTCAACCTCTAATGTTTTTATAAAAGCATGTGTTACCATATTTTGAAATATTTTCATAAAGTTTATGAAAATGATTTTACGAATAATTTTAGGGTATGAACTGCCCTAAGATAGATGGATGGACTTTTATATTATTTTAACAGTTGTCGATGTTTCAGAATAAATGTTTAATCTGTGAATTTGATTTAAAGGCCTATTGTATGTGCATTGAGAGTCATAGGTGCATTTTGACATACTTGGAGTATGGGTGTAAAAAACTGACCCGACCTGACCTGTAAAACTAACTGAAACCGACTTGAGTTAAAACTGTTTTTGACTTGCGTTGTGACAATCCGAAACCGACTTGAGTCGGAACTGGTGTTGACCTGAACCCAAGTTGGACCTGGAAATTATGGATCTGAACCCGACCTTCATCCGACCTGAACCCAAATTGAACCGAAAATATGATACCCGAACTGCATCCGACTGATATGAACCCGAACCCGAGATTGACCTAGTAAATAACTGGTATTACCCGACCTGTTTTTAAACTGACCTGTTTTTAACCTAACCTGTAAATGATCCGACTTGTTAATGACCTTATATGATATTTACATGACTTATATATTACCATGGACAAAATTATAAGATTTTAATAAAATTATGAGTTTTTTAGTTTATGATGTAATTAAAAAATTAATATGATTACTTCTTAAATGTTATAATAAAATACTTATTATTATAATTAAATTAATAAATAGATCTATTATATAAAATTATTTAATAAAATAATAAAATTATTTAAATGTAAATTAGATAAAACATGATTAATAATGAAAATGAAAATTAATATAGTTTAATTTATATAAATTATATAGTTTAATTTATATAAAGAAAAAATAATATTAATAATGAAAGTATTTATTATGTAATATATATTAACGTTTTACATTATTAATATAAATAATTTTGCAATACATTAGTTTACATAGGCCCAATACATAAGTCCACTCTTTTATTATAAATATTTTAGTTGCATGTTATGTTAATTCACATTAATAGACCATTTATTTTGTTGTTATGAATAAGTAATAATAAAACCAAAAAATAAGTCCATTTGCAATAGTACTAGTCCATTTACATTAGTTTACATAGGCCCAATTCATAAGCTCACTCTTTTATTACAAATATATATGCATTAGTGCTAATCCATTTATATTAGGGTTTAATGTTTAGTGTTTATAGTTTAAAGTTCAAGGTTTAGGATTTATGATTTAAGGTTTAGGGTTTCTATAAAACTATATACTTTATTACTTTATATAGTTTATGCATAGTATTTCTATAAACTATATAAGTAATTTACTTTATATAAACTATACATATATATATATATAGTTTATATATACTATACTTGGTTTATACATACATATTATATAAAATTATTTAATAAAATTATTTAAATGTAAATTATATAAAACATGATTAATTAGGTGTTAAATAATTAATATGTCACATTGGATATTATATGGTTCATAAATAGTAGTACATGTCATATTAATTTCATTTGCATAATTAGTATTTTAGTTGCATGTTAGGTTAATTCACATTAATAGCCCATTTATTTTGTTGTTATGAATAAGTAATAATAAAACCCAAAAATAAATCCATTTACATTAGTGCTAGTCCATTTACATTAGTTTACATAGGCTCAATACATAAGCCCACTATTTTATTACAAATATATATGCATTAGTGCTAGTTTATTTATATTAGGGTTTAAAGGTTAGGGTTTAGGGTTTAGGGTTTAAAGTTTAGGGTTTATTATTTAAATTTTAGGGGTTTTATAAAATTATATATTTTGTTACTTTATATAGTTTATGCATAGTATTTCTATAAACTATATAAGTAATTTACTCTATAAATTATAAGTTGCATATATAATTTAGGGGTTAGGGTTTAAGGTTTAGGGTTTTATGATTTAGGGTTTAGGTTTTTTTATAAACTATATACTTTATATATATGTATGTATGTATATAGTTTATACATATAAAGTTTACATGCATGCATACATACATACATATATATAGAAAATTAAAAGTAATTAGAATGTATACAAGATTAAATTGCATCGAATTGAAAATTCAAGAAGATATTTACAATTAAACCATGACTAAAATGAAAGAAATAAAAAATCAAATACAAGTGGAAAAATGATCCATGGATATTTATTTTTCTCTTAATTTACTCGAAATCATATACAATTACAACTTGCAATTCAACAATCACGAAATATGACAAAATAATTAATCCAAAAATAAAAACGACACGACATGAACTCAATCCATATCTGGTAAACATCCGACCTGAATTTTATATGTCAATGATGTGACCCGATCTGAACGAGATGCGACTGAAGTCCACCCGAACCTGAATTAACCTGGTCTTTATCTACTTCGGACCTGAACTGTTTTGACATGAACTGACATCGATCCGAACTGAAAATGACCTGACCTAAACCCGATCTGGATCTGGTGTCAAATCAACCTGAAAATAACCCGAACTGATTTGACCTGACCTGAACCCGATCTGGATCTGGTGTCAAATTTACCTGACTTGACAAGTATCCGATTTTACTCGACCTGACAGGATCCGATTGAAACCTGAACAATTACCCGATTTTACATCCCTAACTTGGAGTATGATGATTATCGATCGATTTTGTTTAATCCATACGTTGCATTTTCGTATCAGTACCTTTTTGTACTCTCAACACTATGTGTGCATGCATGGTATTCATAATGAGTTGGTGAATTACCATTTCGATATATTAGTATAGTGTCGCTGTTACTACAATACATATACTTTCGTTTAGCACTTATGTGCAACTCATGTTCCTTGCATTCTCATTTGACATACATTGGGCTATGAATGAGGAGTTTTGAATATATTGAATGATAGGTATGATGGGCATACTAAATATTGTTTCGCAGGTTATTTGACGAAAACTTGGGTTATCAAGTCAGTTTTTATGCGTTTATGTATTTTATACGATAAATCGTATTTTGATCTTATAATGGTTTACTCATGATTTTAAAATGTCTTATTTATATTATTATGCCTCACTAAGTGAATACTTAGCGTGTGATAATTTCAAGCGTAGGTTATAGCGTACAATCGTAGTAAAGAGTGCAGCTGACATCGTAAATCAAAGGTCGCCTCATCAGTAGTTGTATGACATCTTTAAATGTTTACTTTTGATATTACTAGTTGACATGTATTAGTTATATGATGATGCTCTGATATGTATTTGACATATGGGTTGTAGTATTATATTATGTTCGAACTTAAATGCTATTTTACATACTAGTAGTTAATGAATGTTTATAATATTATTATATCAAATTGTTTTATTTAAAGAAATAAAATTTTACGGGTTTCAAGTACGAAACTGTTTTAAAAGTCATATGATATCTATGACTCGTGTACGGGGGTGTTTACGGGGAATAGGTGTTACAATCGACCTATGGAATCAACGTGAACTGTCGCTCCCCCCGCGTGACGACATTACACCACCGGACCTATATTTCGATCGTTCTCCCTATCTCCGAACTTAAAAAGAAAATGGGAAATCATATCTCAAGACACTGGAAGAGAATGGATAATGGAAACATCATCAATCCACATGCGCCAAGTCCAAGAAGAAAACGTCATCGTCTTCTTCTGCTTCAGCATCTACAGATGAAGTGTACTATTACGCATCTCATGCTAGTTTCAGTTTCTATCCTCCATTTCATACTTCAATAGAGAATCGATCAAATTGGGTTGGAGGTTCATGGGATGCACCGCAATACACTCAAGCATCTTTGACAGAACATGCAATTGCGGGTGATGGCGTCAAATGTCATAAACCCATCATCGTATTTCAAAGGTGGATCGCAAAATGTGTTGAGTACACCTTCTCGGCAAGACGACGACGACGACAATCAAGACCAATAACTCCAACATACTTGACGAACCCCGCGCCATTTTCATTCGACAACTCCTCGGCATCGTCAAAATCTTAAGAAATGTAGATAAATTTTCTTTTATAATTTTTCTGTAAATAATTTAATTTTGTAATTATTTATTTACTTTTTATTTTTTAAAATATAAATAAATTATTTTTCTTTTAATTTTAATTTTTTAAAATTTTATCTGGTCTAACTACACCTAATTTTTTTAAAATTTATAAAAAAATTATTTAAATTTTTTTAAAAAATTATTTTTTAATGGCTCGTCACGTCGGCGTGACGAATCATTTTAATAAAATTAAAATAATAGCTCGTGAAGCCCACTACTCGAGGATCATTTAAAAATAATATCCGACGAAGTGTAATGTAGAAATTATCATATTTTCCAAAATAAAATTTGGGTAGGCCTTATACCCTAAATAATTGACCCGCCTGGGAGTATTGGGCCAAAAAAAAACCAAGCCCTCTTGCTCTTTGGGGGGTCTGTCCTGGTCTCTGGCTACGACTTGAAAGCGGATAACGTTTTTTCTAATGGCTTTTCTCTTTGAGTTTAGAGTTGATCCTCTTGTCATAACAAACGAAAGAAAAAGACCAGCACCGGACTAGCACACTGCCATTGTTGTCACCATGGTTCCATTTTGAACTCCAGTAGACTCTGCCTTTCATATTCTTCACACTCCAATGGCGACGTCATTTGTTCCTCTTCCTCACATAAGTGGGTGCTTCACCTATCCTCGCCATCGTTTCCATTTTCATGGACAGTGGTTGTCACTAACACCAGGTCCCAAGTATCGTTTGAGACCCATTAATGCTTCGGTCGAAACTCCTCTTTTTCCACTCTTGACTCTTTCGGCCTCCCCCACTAGATGAATCTCCTTCTCAGGTACATATATGCTCATTTCCTATTAGTTTTTGCCTTCTGGGTTTCTAACATCTTCATTTCCATTTGTTTTCTTTTTTCCTTTTAACTGTTTTCATCGTAGCTGGAGCCCTGATTACTACAAGATAGGCTATGTTCGAAGTATGGGAGCTTATGGGATTGAGTTTAAGGAAGGACCTGACGGTTTTGGGGTCCACGCCTCGAAAGATGTTGAACCTCTTCGCCGTGCCAGGGTCTGTTTCTGCCTTTTTCTACTTTATCTCTCTCTCGTTTTTCCCAATTTATGTAGATCAAAGTAACTCGTTTCCCTTCTAGTGGTCATACATTCTTCTGTAACGAACGTTGTGCTAGTTATGTAGAAATGATATCTATATGTTGGTAACTATGCTTCTAACACTTGCCGAATAGGTTATTATGGAAATAACTCTGGAATTGATGCTGACAATAAGGCAGAAGCTGCCATGGATGTTCTTCCCGGATATAGTGCCTTTGGGTCATCCCATATTTGATATCATAAACACTTAATTATATCAGACAAGTCTTCTGCAGTTATTGTTCAATTCGGTGAGTGCTCTAGCACACCGTTTATTTACTGTAACTCATGTGTATTCTTTCTTGGCAGACAGATTGGGATCTGCGATTGGCTTGCCTTCTCTTGTATGCACTGGATAGGGATGATAACTTTTGGCAACTATATGGAGACTTCTTACCTAGTGCAGATGAGTGTACCAGCTTGCTTCTTGCTAATGAGGTGTGTAAAATGGGAAGACATGTTGCGTTATCGTTTCAATGTTTATTTTCTTTTGCTTTATTTTTAGTCCCCTTCTGTTTTTTTTTGTTGCTAAATTCCATTTTTCGTATTTGATGAATTGATGGTGGGGAGTGATGTAGTTTATTGATAGAATTGAAGCATTGGGATTTGGTTGTTGGATTCAGTACTCACACAGATTAAATACTGTAGTGGTGCTATGAAGAACTGTATTTTTGAACAAAGTGTTTGTTAGTGTTGCTTTTAGCATAATTCTAAGAGTAAGTGAGTAACTAAATGGGAAGCAGTTTGCTGTCCTCACAACTCCATCTATCCTTGCAGGATGACCTCTCACAGCTGCAGGATCCTATCCTCAAATGGCTAAGAAGATGAGTCCGCATTTATCAGGTACCTACAATCGACCAAGACACCGCAATCGCTGGCCCGGAACCGAATGAAACTCTTATGAAAGTGAGGTCGGATATGGTTCTGCGACCGGACAAGAAGCAGCAGGGGAAGGTAAGATGGAAATTAAAAGCTTTTTCTGCTGCAATGCCGTTATCCTTCCGGTTACTGTCCACACAAAGGATCCTATATAACTATTTGTCCAACGATATGGCAGGTCAATTTCGGGCAGAACTTGGTTTGCAAGGAAAGTCTCGCTGAAGGGAAGCCAAAGATGGTTAAAGCGGGAGATCCTATATATGTTATAAATAAAGTCCCCACTGTTACTGATGTAGCTGCTTGAATGTGGAGAATTATTCGAATAATAAGAGTCGTAACTCCCGATATGAGACTCGGGATCTTATTATCTAATAATTCAAGTAGGGTCGTAAATGAATCGTGTTAGAATAAATCGACTTTCGAGTTTCAACTTGTAAGCTTTTATAAAATAGAAGTTGGATTGCACTAGACTTCTAATGCCACCGGTCTTAGTAACATCCACATCCACATCCGCATGAATTTTAATTATTTTATTTAAAGAAAATTATTATTTAATATGAAAAGATAAAAAAAATATTTAGTTATTTTTTGATCAAATTAATTCACCTTCATGAATTCAACCTGTAGTATAAATATATTCGATAGTAAAATTATTTAAAAGATGAATATTTTTTAATATCTTAATTTAACTCTACGCACATAATTAAAAAATATCCACTCTTAAAATATTAGCTTAATAAAGTATTTATTATATTTGTAAACACTGTACGTAATTGATGTTCCATAGAAGAAGGACATGGATCTAAGATGCAATCATGCAGAGCCCACCCAATCCCAGATTACTACTAGTCACAATCTTCTCTTCTTTTCTCTTTTAGAAATCAAAATCATCCTAGGATCTTGACTGGAATTTTGCATGAAACAATACACGTGTCGTCACCCCTAATCTCTCTGTTTTATCTCTTGTTAACCTTTACAAGTTCGAGAGTAAAATAATTAATATAATAAAAGTCACTGCCAGCCTATTTCAATCCTCTCGGTTTTCTCGAGAAAATCAAACCCACAGTTAAAAGAAGAGGGAAAAAAAAGGCGACAGTGAATTTAATTATCAATATATATATATATATAGAATCCGGAAGACTGGATTTCCTGAGAGAGAAGTAGAGAGGAAAATTAGATACAAAAAGGAGAGTTAATGATTCGTCGTAAGCGCTGAAAATGCCCTGAATCAAAGGCGGTTCCGGTCCACCGCCGATCCACTGTCTCTGTCTCGTATACTCTCACTTATCTGTCTCCATCTCTATCACCGCCCGAGTCTGGTACCTATTGGCCTTCAATTTTTTAGTACTTTTTAGCTCTGTTTGTTGGTTTTAGGAAATAAACTTTTATGTAAAACAAGTATTATTACCGTCTATCAGAGTTTTGATGTGAAAATTCTAGTATGTTTTAAGAAAATAAACAATACCCAGAAACCAAAACCCTAGCTTTATCTCTCTACACTTGATTTTTCACTAGTCTAAGCCAATATCCCATTTAGCTGAATCCTGTGTTCTAGATTATGGCATTTGATCACAACGCTATACCAAAAGACCTGAGACCGTTGAATGTGGTTAGCTCTATGACTGAAGAACCCCGCATGGCAGCTACTAGTAATGTCAGTGGTAGAAACATTGAAGGGTTTTTTCCCAATCCATCTCTGGAGCCTGCAAGTCCTGGTACGGTGCCTATTTTTTATCCAGCAACTATGGCTAATTCTGGTTTTGTAGGTTTAGGGTATGCAAATGCAGTGCCCTTGGCACCGGGTGCCCCTGCATGGAGGCCTCCCATGCCAATGCATGTACCTTTGCCGGTGGGGCGCCCAAGTATGAATCCTGTTGTTGGGTTTGGCTATAATCCAAATTTGAGCAATATGGTTGTTGCTAATGTTGTGGATCAGTTTAGTAATGGTATGGTAGCTGGGCATGGTTCCAATCCTAGTTTGGGCTATAGAAACAGTGGGAATGGAAGTGATCAAATGAGTAATTATGTTACGACAACAGGTTTTGCACCAAGTTCCAATATTGAAAATAGGGGTAGTGGCAATGGAAATGATCAGTTGCAGAATGAATTATTAGGTGGGTTTGCTCATAAGCCAAGTTCAGGACTCAGAAGCAGTAGCAGCGGGGCTGATCAGGTGAGTGATGAGGGTGGAGGTGATTCGGTGTCAGGAAAAAAGGTTAAGATTTTGTGTAGTTTTGGAGGGAAGGTACTGCCTAGACCTAGTGATGGGGTGTTGAGATATGTTGGGGGGCAGACAAGGATTATTACTCTCAGGAGGGATGTGAGCTTTAATGAGTTTGTGCAAAAGATGGCGGATGCTTATGGGCAACCTGTGGTTATTAAGTACCAGCTTCCTGATGAGGATCTCGATGCATTGGTATCCATTTCATCCGTGGATGATCTTGATAATATGATGGATGAGTATGACAAAGTGGTTGAAAGGTCTTCAGATGGGTCAGCTAAGTTAAGGGTATTTTTGTTTTCGGCTTCGGAGCTTGATCCTTCTGGTATGGTTCAATTTGGGGATTTACTTGACGATGGGCAGAAATATGTTGAAGCCGTGAATGGAATTGTGCATGGATCGGCTGGTGGCATCACACGGAAGGAGAGCTTAGCAAGTCTGGCTTCAACACGGAATTCTGATTTGAGTGGGGGTGAGGCTGTTGATAGCATTGGTGCTGGTCAGGGGGATGATAATGGGGCTCCATCAACAAGCATGTTGTCACCTGGAGGGAATTCAGCTACTTTTGTTGATACTGGTCCAAAAATAATGGTTGTGGATCCTAGTCCGGCTGTTTATGCAGATGGTGCTGTTCATTTAGGAATTCCAGTGGTAAAATCTGCTCCTCCTCAAACACTGTCTTCTCAACATGAGGTTGAGTCAGAGAGGCCAATGCCCCTTAGTTCGCCACCTCAACAAGTGATATATGATATGCCACAACACTATGCATCTACTACATATATTGATCCTCGCCGTGAGGTTATTAACCATTCTGATCATGTGCATCTTGCACCTCAAATGGGATCAAGTCCTATGTTGATGGGCAAAACTGATTCTGTATTTAACCAACAACATTTTTGTGATAATTCTTCCTTTCATCAGTTCATTCCTGCGTTGCACATGACAATGACTCCCTCCACTTCACATGTTGGTGTTAGACCAACAGTAGTTCATCCACTGTTCCAACCCAAACAAATGCCGATGGAGAATGTTCAGCTTCCTGTTGATGAGAGACAAAATGTTTATCAGGCTCATATTCCAACCTCAATGGTTCCAGTAAGTCAGGGTTTGATGGGTATGACAGGTGGCTTACAATCACAATATGTTTTGCCGACACAATACCAGCTTAAACAGGAGGTCCCGCGTACTGGGGCCATTGGCATTCATGCTGCAGAACAGCCAGTGCCCAAAGCCTCAAGAGAATATCATGGCAATATTCCTGGTGTCCCCAAAAATGATATTGTAGACCCTAACCATCTGATTCCCGTTGATGGGATGATGGAAGCTCTTCGGATAACCAATGAGCAAGGTAATTTACCTCTTTACAAAACCAGAAAAGATATCTTAGATGAGAGAATTCCACAAACAGCAGGGAGAGATGTCCTTTTGGATAACATCTTTAGCAAAGAAATAGACTCCAATGAGATGGTTATTTTGGATTATGTAATAACACATAACCAACCAAGAATTGGAACCCAAAACTTGGGTTCTATTGAAGTTCAATATGGGAACCCTCAATTTTCTGGTGTTCAGTCGGCACATAAAGTGGATGATGTTTTGGATTCCACAGATTCACTTTTTAGCAATCAAGATCCTTGGAATTTACAACAAGATGCTCAATTTCCTCCTAGACCTAACAAGATTCAAACACATAGAGATGGATTAGCAACTAAAGACCCTTTTGGAGAGAACAGTGCAGTAATCAATGGTGAATCTAAAGCCCAATTGGAAGAAGAAGTTTACCAGTCATTAAATCATTTGAACAAGGATTTCACTTCAGACAACACACAATCCACACAAGGTGAGGTATTTGATTTCTGTTTGCTACAGATGTTGGCATTTCTTGCTTTATGCATGGAGTAAATGTTTATTGTCTTTGCTTTCAATTGTAAAGGCTCGGCTGAGGAACTCATCAAGAAAGAACTACAAGCTGTTGCTGAGGGAGTCGCTGCTTCTGTTTTCCAGTCATCTACCCTTTCCAATCCCGACATACCAGCAACAACCGACAAATATGGTTTTGAAGGCAAGCAAGAGACTGATGTTTCAACTAGAAACATTGAAATGCAGCATAAAGCTAAATTTGAGGTGTGCAATCTAAGATCTCTTCATTCTTTATCTGTGTCTCTACAAGCAGATGAATTCCTTGGACTATCTTTAATGTTTTTTCTTAATTCAGGAAATCAAGACCAAACAACCGGACAGAACAAATTTTGGTTTACGAGTTTCAGATGGCATTGGTTGCTTGCAGGTTGAATAATTGTTTTTACGTGATGTCTGTGATTTTATATTAACTCCTTTTGCCCATAAATTTAGCTTTATTCATTTTCCAGATTATAAAAAATATTGACCTTGAAGAGCTGCGAGAGCTTGGGTCTGGCACCTTTGGTACTGTTTATCATGGGAAGTGGCGGGGTACTGATGTTGCAATCAAACGGATCAATGATAGATGCTTCGCAGGGAAACCTTCTGAACAAGAACGCATGGTACGACTTTATTTTCTTTTTGCATGCGCTTATTTTCTCCATGGTGGTTCTATTATGAAGTATTACTCACTAACTTGTACTATGGAAAACACATATGATAAGATTGATGATTTCTGGAATGAGGCAATTAAGCTTGCTGACTTGCACCACCCCAATGTTGTGGCTTTCTATGGAGTTGTTCTTGATGGTCCTGGTGGCTCTGTGGCAACTGTGACAGAATTTATGGTTAATGGTTCTCTAAGAACTGCTTTGCAGAAGAATGAGAGGTTCTAGAAGTTATAGTTTTGTTTGCTATATTATATAAGCTTTCCTATGATTGTGTTTTAATTGAAAATTTATCTGATTATAAATAATTATTGGACAACCTGCTCTTTCCAGGAATCTTGATAAGCGTAAGCGACTTTTGATTGCCATGGATGTGGCTTTTGGAATGGAGTATTTGCATGGAAAGAATATAGTGCACTTTGATTTGAAGAGTGACAATTTACTTGTCAATCTTCGAGATCCCCATCGCCCGATAAGCAAGGTTTGTTGTCGGCTCTAAGTTTTACTTGCAAGCAATTCTGGTTCCAGTTCTATGGTGGGAAGGTTTTCATTATTTATTCCAAACATCCTGAGATGGAATTGGAAATTATATAGATTTACTCTGGGTATTAATTGGACATATTTTCTTGGTTTGAGGAGGTTAAGTTGGAAAATTTAAAATAGTCTTAAATTCTCAAGGTGAGTAATTTTGTGACTGAGTTGGCTGATATGTTAAATATTCATATTATGTTGTGGGATTGAGGTTTCTGTGGGCATGTTTGGTTCAATAACAGAAGTCAGTATGTACGAACAGGGAAGGGTCTTGAACGAATTCCTGAACTTTTTTAAGAGTAACCTCAATAATATGAATAACAGACTTATTTAGGTTTTAGACCTTGTTTCTCTCAAAGTAAAATTATGGTTTCTGGTATATATTTTTTCTTTTGTCGACTGTTAAGAGCTGGAGCAAACTGAGTCTTAATGTTGTTTATCTTAACTTGGTAACATGAAGGCTCCCTTTCATTTGCTTAGTGATTTTAATAACGATAACTTCAATTTCATTCCTAACCATTCTTCAGTTCTTACGCCAAGTTTTTTGGGTACCAGGTTGGTGATTTAGGCCTTTCTAAGGTGAAATGTCAAACTCTGATCTCAGGTGGTGTCCGTGGAACCCTTCCGTGGATGGCTCCAGAACTTCTGAATGGCAGCAGCAGTCTTGTCTCAGAAAAGGTTTGTGATTGCACATTATTTGGTTCAATGCCCACTACCAATTCATTTCTTGCATGCTAACTTCTGCTGCATATTATCATCATAAGATTTCTGTTTTGGTATTTCCCGTAATTTAGGTCGATGTGTTCTCATTTGGTATTGTCATGTGGGAGCTTCTCACTGGAGAAGAACCATATTCAGACTTACATTATGGGGCAATTATTGGTAATTGCACTATCTTTAAATGTATTCTTTAATTCAATTGTTCAAAGCTTTGTATTTTGATGGCTCACATTTTGTCACTGAACATTTGCCTTGAATTGAATTCATTCAGGTGGCATTGTAAGTAATACACTAAGGCCACCGGTTCCAGAATGCTGTGACCCGGAATGGAGATCATTGATGGAGAGATGCTGGTCACCCGAGCCATCAGAGAGACCAAACTTCACCGAGATAGCAAATGAGTTGCGCTCAATTGCAGCAAAAGCTCAACCAAAGGGACAAAACCCACAAAAATAAGCAGAAAGCTCAACCCTCGGTTTTCAAATATGATTTTGGACAATCTGGTCATTGTTGGAATCTCTTGTTTCCTTTGCATTTGCTGGCAGTTGGAGGAATAATAGGAGGTCGTAAATGTGCTGCTGCTTGGCATGAACGTACGCAGCGCTGGAAGAGGAACGGAACTAAGTTTATTATTTAATTATTTTACATATAGAAATTATATTTGGTGATTTTGTTGACATTAGACTTTACATCTGATTGAAGTTTGTTTTTATGTACAATTTATATTGTTGGGGAATTATATGTTGAATCTTTTCTTCATCTGTAAACTTCCGTCCTAACAGGGTTGAGTTGTTTTTTTTTTTGTGGCTTTTTTTCTGATTCATTAATTTGTCTACATGGAATTCTTTTATTACACTTCTATTATGGCTCCAAGTAATTTTTTTAAAATAAATCATCTTGTTTTAACTCTTAATATTCCAGTAGAATAATTGCATTTTTATTTATAAATATCTGATTCAACATTTTACATGCAGATGCAATTATATTTAAATCCATGGCATATTGATAAACCTTTTTCAGTAACTTTACCTGATGCTTTCGCAAGCTTCAGCTTGAACCTTAGTTCTGCACAAATTAAGCAGTCTTCTAGATATTAGTGTTTGCAGCTGGAAACTTGATCAAAATTTTGAAGCATTATTACATTAAATAAACAGCGACTTTACATGTAGAAACATTATATATATATATATATATATATACATACACACACATATGTATATTCATTCGAGTAGATAATTTAATCTAAAACAACATTGTTACGCATATATCAGCGGATTACCATACACCTGGAACTGACTGGTGCTCACCTCAAGCAATTTTTAAAGCTGAAAAGGTTTACAGAGGAATGCTGGCCATTCCCATTGCAACAGTTTCAAGCTGAAGTCCCACTACTATGAACAGATCGACAAAGAAACGTGGAGTTAACTATTAAGATATCCTTTTTTTTTCTCTTTAATTTACACCAAGTGATCATTACAGGTTTAACCTGTGTTACTTCTTTTCCAATCCAAGATTTGTCAATGGTACTCGAGAAAAGCTCATCTTGATCGAGAAATATGAATGCGACATAAGCAGTCTACCTCTTACGCTTGCTCTTCAGAGAGGAAGAGGGGTTACTATACCAATTCCTTTTTCTCTGGTTTATGAACCAGTTGTTAATCTGCTTTAACTGCAAACCTGTTTCCTGCACTAAATTTGATTTGTCTTCCTCCTGAAGCAATATTTTGAGGAGACACTTTTGTCATAAAAACAGTTGAAAACAACATACTTTGATGATCAGAACTATCAGGGAAACATATCACACTTACGGTTGGGTACGGCCACTTGGAATGTGACTGCCACCAAGCTTTTTAAAATGAGATGGTATCACCTGGTAGCTTTCCGGCTCGTCTCTTACGCAGAATTTCCTCTCTAACGTCCACAATTTTCTCCTTGTAACCCTGAATGACCAGAGCATATTTAGCTGTAGTGTTACATGTCGAATGATTTTAATTTTAAATTCGTAAAGTCATACCTGTTTCAGCTCGTGCTTCAGTTCTTGCCTAACTCGCTCCATTAATGATCTCTCGGTCTCGGTTGAGACCAGGGGGCCAAACCCCATGCTGTAAATCCCATCGAAACTTCCATCAAACAAGCTGGTATCACTATCTACAACCTCATCTTCATCATCAGACATGGTTGCACCAGTTCCTTCACCTGGAGATACACCTGCTCATGATGTCTAGTTTAGCTCTATGTTTTTACCACTTCAATCCGCAGTTAATGCAGTCATTTTCCAAAACAATCAAAATAAACAGGGAAGGATTAAATTCATTATTATGACTTACAGAAAGCGTGAAAGCTGGATGTATAATTCAAAGACTGAACCAACTTCTATGGCTGATCAATAGACTTTTTTGCAGTTCCTATTGAGTTAATGTAGCAAGATCATAGTGATTACCACTGCTCTGCCATGGTGTCTAGTTTGGGCTCTGAGAGAGATTGGTTAACAATCTACAACTTATATAACTCGGAAAATCTCAAGCAATGTTCACTAGTAGAGAACTAGCGGAAACAATTGGCTGGGACCAAGAGGAATGGTTGGCAAAAGGGAAGTTGACAAGTGAAACCAAGATATAACCGAAACGAATAACATAGCTCATGTACAGTATAACGATGAATCGAGATGCTAATCCTACTTCATGCTATCCATCCCGGAAGCTGTTTACTGTAGGGAGATGGGTGTACCTGTTAAACTTTTAAGTGATTGCTCAAGATCCCAACAAGCCATAACTGCTTCCATTGCATGAAGACGAACATGTTGTTGCAATTGGTCTTTGAAGAAGCCAAGCAATAGAACATAATTTGCCTACATCAAATGTAAGAGAAAAAGAGAATGTGTTAAGAAACTAAATTTGTTATTTCTGTTTTTCAGTTGTAACTAATTTACAGTTAATTAGTTAGATTAGAGTTGTATATATTTGTAACATTTTCTATCCATTAATAAGAGAGGTATTATTCAGAACAATCTTTGTAAATTTAACATGGTATCAGTTTCTGGGTTATTTTCTCTTGGGTTTCCTGTTTGGCCCATACTTTGCTAAGTTTTGTGGCCCGTTTTCTTTCAGCAGTTCCAGTGTTTCTCTTCTCTTCCCCAAATCATTTTCTCTTAGAGATTATGGCACTCACGATTGACTCAAATCACCCCCTCTTTCTACATCCCTCAGACACGCCGGGAGTTCAATTGGTGTCACAACAGCTTACTGGTGCCGAGAATTATAGTTTGTGGAGCAGGTCTATGCGCATCGCGCTTCTCGCCAAGAACAAGCTTGGCTTTGTCGATGGGAGTTATCGAAGGGATGATTATGAAGGTCTGCTGCAGTCTCAATGGGAGCGCTGCAATGCTCTCGTGCTCTCGTGGATCTTGAACTCTGTTAGCCAGGATCTCTCTACTGGCATCGTGTTTGCTTCGACTGTCGAAGCCGTTTGGAAAGATCTCAAAGAGCGACTCGATAAAATCGATGGCTTTAGGGTTTTCTTTCTCCACCGCTAAATTGCAACGCTCGCACAAGGTGACTCATCTATCTCCGTTTACTTCACTCGTCTTAAACTTTTGTGGGACGAGTACACGACGCTTGTTCCTTTCTCCTTTTGTGATTGCGAGGCTGCTCAACAGAATTCGATTCTTGTGGCTCAACAACGATTGTTCCAATTTCTGATGGGACTCAATGAAACTTATTCTGCTATTCGAAGACAAATTCTCCTCATGAAGCCTCTGCCTACTGTCAATCAAGCCTACTCCATGATTATTCAGGAGGAGCTGCATCGAGCTCAACTGTCCGTCTCGCCTATTGAAGCCTCTGTGATGTTCACAAATGCTTCCAAAGGCAGTGAACGAAAATGTTTCAGTGGAACGTGTGACTACTGTAAAATCAAGGGCCACAGTCGCGATCGTTGTTACCGACTTATTGGCTTTCCACCAAACTTCAAATTCAACAGAAAAAAAGTTTCTCAGGCTGCCATGGCAGTTAACTCTATGCCTGCTGTTAATGGAGAAGTTGAGAGTGGCTCGATGGTTTCCTCTACCGTTTCAGCAGTGCCTTCTTTCACTCCCGAGCAGTATCATCAAATCTTGGGTTTGCTGAGCAAAAGTTCAACCTTAGATTCCAGTGCGAATCTTGCAGGTACTGTTGGTTGTAATTTACCTGCTTCCAGTAACTATTGTGTCTATTGGATTATAGATACTGGTGCAACTGATCATATTTTGTCTGTATTCAAGAGCTTGCAATTTCTTGTTTTATGTCTTGTTCACCGTTTTGTTCATTTGCCTAATGGTCATACTGAAACTGTCACTCATATAGGGTCTCATAGGTTAAATTCTGAATTAATTCTTTCCAATGTTCTGTTTGTTCCCAGCTTTTCCCATAATTTGATTTCTGTCTCTCGGCTTGCTAAAGATCATGCATGTGTCGTTTCTTTTCATCCTGACATTTGTATCTTGCAGGATCTTTACAATGGCATGATCAAGGGGATTGGTAGAAGGTTTAATGGACTTTACATTTTTGAGTCTAAAGGAGCTATTGGTTTGTTTTCAAATTCTTTGACTAGTACTGGGGATGTTTCTTGTGTTCATTCTGTACATGATATTGTTGTTTCTAATAAAACTAGTCTTTGGCATGCTAGATTTGGGCATGCTTTTGCTTCTTCTATGAAAAGGCTTACTTCTTATGTTTATGATAAGTTTGATGTAAATTCTATTCACACTTGCAATGTTTGTCCTTTAGCAAAACAAACTAGGTTGCCATTTCCTCTTAGTTCTACTCGATCTTCAATACCCTTTGAACTAATTCATATAGATCTATGGGGTCCTTATAGAATTTCTACTCATAGTGGTCATAGATATTTTTTTACTATTGTTGATGATTGCACAAGAATGACTTGGGTTTATCTCTTGAGGGTAAAAAATGATGCTATTTTGTTTCTTAAACAGTTTCTTTCATTCTCTTCTACTCATTTTTCCTCTGTCACTAAAATTATTAGAAGTGACAATGGTACAGAATTTTTCAATTCTCATTGCTCTCCTTTTTTCTCTTCTCTTGGCATTTTGCACCAAAGTTCATGTGTTCAAACTCCACAGCAAAATGGAGTTGCAGAACAAAAACATAGACATCTCTTAGAGGTAGCTAGGGCTTTACGTTTTCAGTCAAAAGTACCTATTAAATTCTAGGGTGAATGTGTATTAACAACTTGTTTCATTATAAACAGACTCCCTTCTTCTGTTTTACAATGGAAAACACCTTATGAGCTTCTTTATCATAAAGTCCCTGACATGTATATTCTGAAAATTTTTGGTTGTTTGTGTTATGCTACTGATCCAAAGCCAACTGACAAATTTGCTCTTCGAGCCTTACCCTCTGTTTTCATGGGTTATTCTAACACTCAAAAAGGTTATCTCTTATTTGATCTTACCTCTAAGAAGTTCTTTGTAAATAAGGATGTTATTTTTCATGAACAAGTGTTTCCTTTTAAATTTCCTGTTCAAACAAGTTCTTTCTTTCCTTTTATTCCCTTTGTTCCTGACTCTAAGTTCTTAAATCTTTCTTTTGGTCAGCAACATGTTCCTGTTGTCCCACCTGTTTCTTCTTCTAATGTTGAATTTGGGCAATCATCACAACAGTTAGAATCTTCTATAGTTCCAGTAGCTCCAGTCTTGGTTAGAAAATCTACTAGGGTTCCTAAGCAACCTCAATGGTTAAATGATTTTATTTGCAATTCTGTTTCTACCTCCAATTATCCCATTTCAGATTTCATTTCTTACAATCATCTTCCCTGTCGCACACAGTCTTTTGTTTCTTCTATTTCGAAGTCTGTTGAACCTAAGTCTTATCATGAGGCCATTCAACATCCTGAATGGGTACAGGCCATGAAGGACAAAATTCTTTCTCTTGAATCAAATAAAACCTGGTCAGTTGTTTCTTTACCTTATGGAAAATTTCCAATTGGTTGCAAATGGGTTTATCGGATTAAGTATAATGTTTTTGGTGCCATAGAAAGATATAAAGCTCGTTTGGTGGCCAAGGGATATAATCAGAAAGTGTGTGTGGATTATGTGGATACTTTCTCCCCAGTAGTCAAATTGGTTATTGTTCGTTTTCTCCTTGCCATTGCTTCTGTGTTTGATTGGCCTCTCTTTCAGCTTGATGTATATAATGCTTTTTTACAAGGTGATTTTTCTGAAGAAGTATATATGGAACTTCTTCCTGGTTTTTGCAGTCAGGGGGAAAATATGGTGTGTAGACTGCAAAAATCTCTTTATGGCTTGAAACAAGCATCTAGGCAATGGAATTTAAAGTTGACTGAGGCTCTTTTAGGGGCTGGTTATGAACAAAGCAAATTTGATTATTCTTTGTTCACAATGAGAAAGGATAAGAAGATTGTAGTTCTGCTGATTTATGTTGATGGCTTGCTGATTACTGGTAATGATAGTTGTTTGATTAATGATTTAAAGATTCTTTTGAACAAAAGTTTTAAGATGAAGGATCTTGGTGAACTAAAGTATTTTTTGGGGCTTGAGATTATGAGGTCGAAAGAAGGAATCTTAGTTAATCAGCGCAAGTATGCTCTTGAATTGATTGAGGAATCAGGAATGAGTGGTTCAAAACCTGCAAGAACTCCTCTTGAGCAAAATGTTAGGCTCACTACAACAGAGTATGATGAGTTGTGCACAAAAGGAAGTGTTGAAAATGATGTGTTGTTAGTTGACAAGAGTATCTATCAAAGGCTTATTGGAAGACTTATTTACCTCACGCATACCAGACCTGATATAACCTTTGTTGTGCATTACTTGAGCCAGTTTATGCAACAGCCTAAGGAATCTCATTTACATTCTGCATTAAGGATAGTGAGGTATATAAAAGGGAGTCCTGGACAGGGGATTCTGATGGATTCAAACAGCAACTATGAACTCAAAGCATATTGTGATTCAGACTGGGCTGCATGTCCTATTACAAGAAGGTATGTTTCAGGTTTTTGTATTAAGCTTGGGAATTCATTGATTTCATGGAAGTCTAAGAAGCAAAACGTTATTGCCAGATCATCTGCTGAAGCAGAATACAGAAGCATGGCTGCTACAACAGCAGAATTAACATGGTTGAATGGTTTAGCCAGTGAGCTTGGATTGGAAAAAAGACACCCAGTCAAGTTATATTGTGATAACAAGGCTGCCCTTCAGATTGCAGCGAATTCAGTTTATCATGAGCGCACCAAACACATAGAAATCGATTGTCATTTTATAAGGGAGAAAATACAATGAGGACTCATCAAGACAGAGTTTGTATCCTCTTCAGAGCAGTTAGCAGACATTTTTACCAAAGCTTTAGGAGTGCAACAACATGAATATCTTGTATCCAAGTTGGGGGTAAAGGATATCTTCTACCCACCAACTTGAGGGGGAGTGTTAAGAAACTAAATTTGTTATTTCTGTTTTTCAGTTGTAACTGAAAAGATGCCGATGATTGCATATGATATGACTCATAAAAAAACACAAAGGATCCATATCAGGAAACGAGAAAAGAAAAGGATCACCATGAAGTATTCGAGTTCTTCCTCAGCAGCACCAGCGGCAGCAGCTGAGGAGTACTAAGCCAACACTTGTTGAGACCTAGCCAACTGAGCATCGATCTGAGCAAGCTGGTCGACAGGAGTGGCAACACGTAGGCAGGCGACGTGAGCTTCCAACAACTGGCGTACATGGGGTGCCCTACTATCTCTGCCTTGCATTGGACTCTTTCCCAGTGATCGAGGTCCGCAGCTGAGGGTTGGGGATCGTTTAGAGCAAGGGTTTGCAGGCCCTTAGTATGGTCGGAGACAAAACCATCGAAAGCCATGTCGTGTTGATCAGAGAAATGGAACGAGGCTTCAAGGGGGTTTGATGTTCAGAGAAGAAGAAGAGGATAAGGAGTACTAGAGATATAAACAAAGGGCTTTGGAGAATAAATTAAATGAAATGAAATAAACTAAGAAAAAAAGGAAAACGGGGTTATCGGAAGATTGTTTAATAAAAGACAGAGAGAGGGGAGATCCATGATCATATGATGATGATGATGCAGGATCAATAGCGGTACAACCATTAACGTTTGAGTTAAATTTTTAGTATATACCAAAATTACGTCCAATTTTTATTAAAATAGTCATCCTAGTTTATGTTCTATCCTTTTTGAAGTATTTTAGTACTAATGTTTAATATTTGACAAAATAATTATTTTATTTATTTTTTTCTATAACATTTTAACTCTTCACAATTTATTTTAGGTTAAAAATGTTCTTATTTCATAGCGTTATTCGTATGTTAACTAATAGTTTTCATCTATAAATAAAATTTTTAGTGAAACGTTGGGGGAGAAAATATTCTAAAAAAATATAGGAGTCAAAATAATTATTTTAATAAACATTGTGATCTATTTTTGGCATTATACCTTTTTTTTTAATCGTTTGTTGGTTAATTTGGTTGCCTCTCTTATGTTTCATCATTTTTACCTCATAATCTTTCTACTCTAAATTCATTAGTAAAAGAAAAACTATCGTACATGAAAATTTGTTAAAAGGCTGATATTTCACCCAAAACACGTAAGATTTCTAATATTTTTTAATAATTTTTTTTTTATATTTTTCATATATTAAATTAATATATTATATACAAACAATGCAAAAATCTTCACATAATATTGTGAGAAAAAAAATTCTTCACATAATATTTATCGTAAATTATTTATTGAAGTATGACGATTGTTACAATGTCATATAGAAGATGTCAGAAATACAATACATTCTTAGTTTTCTCAAAGAAGACGTATGGACCACAATGTGTCTTCTCTATACACACCTTGATAATTTTGTTTCTGTTTTATCCATCTTTTTCAAAAAACCTAAAGAAGCATTATGATCTTTGTGTCTTGCTAAAGACGCATTGTACTCCGGCGTCTTCCAAAATTGTTGTTCAAAATATCCTAAAATAAAAGAATAATTTTAGAAGTGCAAGTATTCGAGTAATTCTATCATTGTATACATTTTAATATTAGAGAACTTAAATATTATTTAAACATATAATTTTAATGTATAATATTATTATTTAATTTAAAAAATATTTTAATAATAATATTAAATATTTAAATTTTAAACTATTTTTTTAAAAAGAAAACTCTTACAATGCACTCATATGACTATAGTTGATGTAATCCAAAAAGAGGTAACCCTCTTACATAAAGTATTTACATGTTCATTACTTATAAAAAGAAATCAGTGCATACAAAGTCACGGTGAATAAAAATACAGTATAACTTTTATGAATTAATATTCTATAAATTAATAATTCAATAAATTAACATAATAATTTTTTGAAAGACTTTTATGTAAATTTATGGTCCTTCAATACTACAAATTAATAATTCTATAAAATTACAGATATAACTATAACAACTTAATAAAATATGATTATGTTGTTTTTTTCCCTTAAAATTTAAGTCTAATTGTATTTCTTCTTCATTTTTCTTTATTACATCTAAAAATTCTGATGTTGTATTCTCATGCTCCAAAAATATTACTGATATAACTATAACAACTTAGTAAAACAGACACAGAACAAAGCGGGAGATCATTGGCCCCTGGATGGGTGAAAGAAAGGGATAAGGAGTCAACTGATAAAGCTAGTACCTTTCGAGAGAGAACAGAAGAAGGTTGGGATGCACAGTTAGCAGAAAGCCTTAAAGGTGTAAACTGGAACATCTTAGATGTTGTAGAAGTTAGAATTGACGCTGATATAAAGGATGAGGACATGATGTTGTTGACAGGATTATCTCCTTATGCAGACTGGATTAGCGGCAATGCTGATATTACGCTGCAGGTGGGTTAGCTGAAGAAATACCTAATCACTTATGGAAAATTTGCATAAATAAGCTAGATTTGTTTAGTATTAACTATCAACTTTTTATGTCTTTTAATGCCCAGGTTAAAGGCACAGTTGAACAACCTGTGCTTGATGGATCTGCATCATTCCACAAGGCATCTATATATTCGCCAGCACTCAGATAACCTCTTACAAACATTGGTGGCACTGTAAATGTGGAAGAAAATAAGGTATGCATTGCATCCTTGGAGAGCAGGGAATTTGCCACTTAGAACAAGTGAGGCATCCCTGGGTGATAAAATTGAGCTGAAATGTGAATTTCTCGAAGTACTATCAAAGAACATCCTGAGGTAAATTTTTCTGTCTTTGGAACATTTTTACGCTCTATCATTTTCTCTCAAAATAAATAATGAAGACCTATATCTGTCTCATTTTGTGTAGTGGTTCAATTTCATATCCGTTTTCCTTTTCCTTGGTTCTTTGCAATCTAACCAATGAGCAAGATTGCATTGACATAGATGAGATTCCTTATCCACAGTACACCCTCTGAACCTTAGAATGATTTTTTTCCCTTCACGTTTTAACTTGGTTTGAAGGTTAAACTAAATTATTTTGGGTTGGGTTGGTTCCTAATGTAATTTATATTAGGGTTTTTATTATCTATCATTGGTTTAATTTTCGTTGCGGAGAACTGACATATTGCTGATATCAGTGGCCAGGTTGACACCCAGTTGCAGATAACTGGTTCCATATTGCAGCCAAATATCTCGGGGAATATTAAATTGAGCCATGGAGAGGCATATTTGTCTCATGATAAGGGTAGTGGACCTGCACCTTTTAATAGGTTGGCATCAAACCAGTCCCGGCTTCCAGGTGCTGGATTCAATCAAGCAGTTGCTTCTAGCTATGCTTCACGGTTTTCCTGTTCTGAACCTGCTTTTTCAAGGACCAAACTCCCATATTTTCAATTCTGATGCCATCTTGTTTCCTCTTGCACTCACTGGAGACTTGAATAAAAATCAAGTATACTTTTAATTTGATTTTAAAATTCTGGACTGTCTGTAGATATTGTTGAAATGTTCCTTTTTCAATAACTGGATAAGACTTCTAGGCTTATATAGAAAAAGAATCTTATTTAATGCAGTGCCTTATAACAGATCCTTTTAAATATTCCTCTTGCCGCCTATTAGTTGGTGTTGCATTTATCGCCCATTTACTTGTGAGAGTATACCAATGCTAAGTTAAATAAATCTTTAAAATTAGAATAAAAATTCAGTGATTTAAGAATTTGTCTATTGGTGAAATTTTATATTAGAAAATAAGTGACTGGTATATGTGCTTGTCTAATCATGTCTTACGTTCCAATTCTATTGACCTTGACCTTAAACATATCTTTATCTTTTGTTCTTATTTTCTGCGCAAATTAGGTTGCTAATGTGTAGGTGAAGCTTCATATTAAAGATAATAAGAGAGAATATCAATTTCCTGAAATGAAGAAAAAGGATATTCCATCGGTTTATATTTACTGAATTTCTGTGAAATTGAAGCCTTTTATCTATTGTTGCTTGTCAATTTGGATGTATTATTTGTTTCCGATCATCTAAATGAATCATTTATTGTTTTGTGCAGATAAATCAGCTGAAGTGGAGAAGGGGATGGACCAAGTGAAAATTAAACCAAGCCTTGATGTCCGCCTTAGTGATTTGAGGCTTGTTTTAGGACCAGAATTGAGGATAGTTTTTCCTTTATTTCTTAACTTTTCTGTTAGTGGGGAACTCGAGTTGAATGGCCCGGCTCATCCAAAATGGATTGAACCCAAGGGCATTTTAACATTTGAGAATGGCGATGTGAATCTTGTTGCAACTCAAGTGAGATCTTATCTCTTATGCATTCTCTGTTAATTTTCTCTCGTCTCCAAATTTTTTTCTTGTGGGTTGGTTTTATTACTGAATTTGATATGTTGATGTTGAATTCTGCAAATGCAGGTGAGGCTTAAGAGGGAACATCTAAACCTTTCTAAATTTGAACCTGAGCATGGTCTAGATCCAATGCTGAACTTAGCTTTGGTTGGGTCGGAATGGCAATTCAGGATTCAAAGTCGAGCCAGCAATTGGCAGGACAAGTTGGTGGTGACCTCAACTCATTCTGTGGTGGTGACCTCAACTCATTCTGTGGAGCAGGATGTTCTCTCATCCACTGAGGTAATATAAAACAGATACTTTTTTTTTATAAGAATTTGAGATCTCATTAATATATAACAGATACTCATCCACTGGATTCTCTGAAATGATCTATTTCTTCTATAACATGATCCGGAAGCCTGTGTCCCGCTTTTAACCTTAAGGAAGTAGGTTACAACCTCTTGTACCAGGGTTGCATCCTATGGTATCATTTAATGAATTATCGTTTGTAAACTATGATCGACAATTTATTGTTTTTGCTTTATACAGTGAATTAGCTTTTTTGTCAAAGGAAGGATTATGCCAAACCATTCTGGAACTGGAATATCTTTCTTTGCCATGCTATGCAAATTTTCTCTAGAGATAATGAGTTGAATATCATATAATTTGTTTCGCGTAATTGCATTCTTGTTGAATGCATGTGTCTGATCTCTGTCTGTGTCAATGGGTTCTGTTGGTCTAACAAGATAGTTGTGCTATGCGGCAGTGAATATATAAGGTTAGCTTGGATATGTCTACAACTTTTGCCCTAGGTTTCAGTGTAATTAATCATCCCGTTTGCAGTTTCCAAATTCATAATTTTTTAAAAAATCTCACGCACTATAGTTGTTTGTTGTAAATTTCCCTTGAGCACAGGCTGCCAGAGTATTTGAGAGTCAATTGGTTGAGTCCATATTGGAAGGTGATGGCCAACTAGCGTTTAAAAAGCTTTCAACTGCAACACTTGAGACGCTGACGCCAAGAATTGAAGGGAAGGGAGAGTTTGGTCAGGCCAGGTGGAGGCTAGTGCATGCGCCACAAATCCCTAGTTTGCTCTCGGTTGATCCCACGGCTGATCCTCTTAAATCTTTGGCCAGTAATATATCCTTTGGTACAGAAGTTGAAGTCCAGCTCGGGAAACGTCTGCAGGTGAACACAGAAGGAGCTTTGTTTGATTTGTGTTTCACTAATCATTTGGTTGTTGAATTTTTGTTTTATCTCTTTCTAATGGTGAATCTAAAATTCAGACATTCGTAAAACCATGAACTACTGTTGAATTTTGTTTGAACCCTTAATCGCTTCCTAATGGTTTCATCTCTTTCTCTTAGGCTTTCATAGTTAGGCAGCTAAAAGATTCAGAGATGGCTATGCAGTGGACCTTGATCTACAAGCTTACAAGCCGGCTACGATTGCTCCTACAATCTGCACCTTCCAAACGCCTTCTTTTTTAGTATTCTGCTACCTCGCAGGACTAGCCCGTTAGAGTTTTTTTTTTTCCTTCATATTTTGCCAAAGCTGCCCGCCTTTGGAAGTGAAAGCAGAGCAATAAGAGTTGTAAGGAAGGGACAGTATTTTTTATAATGAAAATGTAAAGGTGGGTTTTTTGGTTGCATGTTCTTTGCTCGAAGAAGCGATGAACTCGCCTCTGTTTCATCGTTCATCTTTCTTCTTTATACAGTCATATAAATCCAAAGCAATGGTTTTCCGTTTTTATATCAAACCAGTCTCGTCATATATTTTTTTTTTATTAATCTCGGATAAGTACAATATATTATATGTTCTAAGATAATTCTTAATCATTTGACGTCGAACGTTCACACTCTTAATATTTCTTATGTTTGAACTCCAGATCTCAAAGAATAATAATAATTTTTTTATCACTGAAGTCGTTTTTATATATTCCATCATAGATTGATTTTATATATTTAACATAAATATGTGTTGTCGGTTTTTGTTGTTTTCTTGAGTTCGATTGTAGTTATTACAGTAAATGCATACTATTATAACATTACTGAATTTAGTGACAAGTTAACAAGTTACATAAATGTTACAACTTAAATTATAATAACAATAATATAATCAATTAAAGCTATTTATATCTTTCTATTTTGTAAAAACAATTCCCCGGTCTAAAAACTTGCTCTAATTTATTAATCCGACTACTTTTTTACTTTAAAGTATACTAATCTTTTTAATTTAATCAACAGTATTTTTTAAAGATAATCAACAGTAAAAGGTAGAAAAAAAGGTAAGGGTACGTTTGTTTCCGTAATTGGAATTACGGAATTGGTTTTCCCCGAATTCCCGTATTTGTTTCACGTAATTTGTTTTCCGGAAAATATTTTCCCGTGTTTGTTTCACGTAATTCGTTTTTCGGAAAACGTTTTCCCGTGTTTGTTTCACGTAATTCGTTTTCCGGAATGTAATTCATTTTCCTAGTAACAGAATTTCCTTTGTGTTTTCTGTAAAATGACTTACGGATTCATTTTCCGTAAGTCATTTTCCGAACTTTTCACTTCAAAACAAAAATACTCAAAATAATTTTATTTTATGAATTTAATATTAATAAAATATTTTAATATCATTTTCATCAAAATATTAATTATTAAAATATTTAAAATATATTTATTAATATTTATAATAATATAATATTATATTTTTAATATTATATAAAATAATCAATTATATTATAATAATATAAGATATTATATTTTTATTTTAATAAATATATAATAATTTTTTTATATATTTAATAATGAATAATATTATTTATATATTTCAATAATATTTTAGTAAAGATATTAAAATATACTAATTAATATTTTTAAAATATAATATAGTACTATTACTTTAATAAATAATTAATATAATTTATAAAATTTTATTTCACTAAAATATACCGAAAAAATGTTTAAATAACATCTTCCAAACATCATAAAACGTTTTCCAGATGTTTTCTGGAAATGTAATTCATTTTCCAGAAATGTAATTCATTTTACATAAATGTAATTCATTTTCCAGAATTCAAATTCCAGTAATTCATTTTCCAGTAATTCAAATTCCAGTAATTCATTTTCTGGTAATTCATTTTAATTAAGGGTAAATTACAAGATTTGTCAATTATGTTTTAGTTTTTTTCACTTCTAATTATTGATTTAAAAAAAGTTATATTTGTCATATTTTTAGTTACTGACATGTTAATTATAGTTGTCCTAGTTGACATGTGAGGTTAAAAAATAATTAACCTTTTTTAACTATTGATTGAATTTTTATTTCAGTAAACTTGTACTCGAACTGATAAAATTATTTTTATACAATTTTTTTATAAAAACAACTAATTTTATTTAAAATATGAAATATTTCAACAATCAATATTTACAATAGTAATTGTAAATTAAATAAATAAATAATTAAAAAAAATTCCTATAATCATTGAAACAAAACTAACATCTTAAGATCACACAAAGACCATTAAAGTAAAGATTAAAAATCTAACTAAGAAACTCCAACAAAGATAGATATAAACAGATCTGATTGCATCTGCAAATGAACCACAAAAATGAATCAAGCTATTGAAAAACTACCGGCAAACCGCAAATAAGACTCGAGCAACGTGAAAAATTATCAACGAACACAAATCAGATATCCAAATTCAATCAGATGTTCCAAAGCAGGGAATATCAACAAGATATCATATAAGCGCCATCGTGGCGATGTCAAATCAACTCTTAAGAAAAAAAATGAAAGACGGCCAAACAAAAGAAAAACATAAGAAAATTTATTATATAAATTGATGAAAACATATCATACAAGTAGACTTATCAAAAATAAAAAAAAAATAAAAAAAAATAAAGATACGATATAAAAAAAAAGCGACAAAAGAAAATTAACGATTAACGATTAATATTAAAGTTGATACAATCACTTATCAATAAAGATAAAAAGAAAATATATGAGCGGTACCCAACGAGAAAAAGGCTAATTCTTTCTACGTGTCTATTTCCTATAAGTTGAGGGTCAAAATATGCATTTTCGTTGACGGCTAAATTAATTTATTTCTTGAATGCTTTTGACATTTTTTTTCCTCTCTGCATTTCGTTTTCTTGCTGAAAAACTAGTTGTCATAACCATTTTTTTCCGTAAAACAATTAAATATTATTTTAAAAACGATTACGACTTTATTTTGGAAAAATTGGTGATTTGTAATTAATTTGAATTAAATTGAATAGAGTCGCCATCGACCTTTGGGTTAGGTAGGCCGAATACCTAAAAACGTCTTTTAAAACAATTTTAAGAAAGATCATTTTTAAGACAAAAATAGTCTGCGTTTACCAAAGATTCAATTAAAATGGATTCGGGAGTCGGTTACATGTGGGGAAGGATAAACACCCCCACAACGCCCAAAATTGGTACTGTGTCGCTTACACATCGTCGTAAATGGTGGAAATTACAATTTGAATATGAAGTAAAAAAAATGATCCATTTATTGAATATTAGTTAAAATAATAGAAATACTTCACTTGGTAAGAAATCTCGAGATTTGCAATCCTCCAACGGGAAAGCTATCTCATCTATTTCTCATCTATAAAGTATATCCTATCTTTGAATTACCACTAAATAATATCATCATGAGTAAAAAATAAAATATGCTTAATTTATGTATCGTTAATATCAACATAACAACCATTAATACAATGAAAATTATGAAAATAGAATAATAAATAAATTATGATCTATTTATTGAATATTAGTTATAAATAAATAAAAAAAATCCTTTTCTCGATAAGAAATCCCGAGATTTGCAATCCTCCGCCGGGAAAGCTACCTCGTCTATTTCTTACTTGTAAAGAATATTTTCTCTTTAAAAAAAATGACGAAAATTGACATAATGCATCACACTATACTTTTCCAAAGCATACATCACTCATATTAAGATTCAATGAAGAAATAATAATAACGATTAAAATTTAAATATTAAACAATATGAACATCAAATAAATTAACAAAAAATAAAATAACAATAAAAATAATTTCTATAAGCTTGTAAAAGGAAGAATTTGCATTTTTTATTCTGTTCGAACGTCGTATCGGATTGTACCACTTCGATCAAGTGATACTTTCCACGCCCGTTCTATAAATATGTGTTCTTGAAATTATTCGAATAATATACAATAGAGAAATACAATGGGAATAAATATAAATAAAATATGCGACATAGAATCTTTACATTAAATAAAACAAACAACATTATTTACATAATACAAATAACCAAATAACAACATCATATAAAACTGACTACAATAAAAATAAGTAAATATTACAAATTAAGATAAAATGATCAAAAAGCAAGTAAAAAGGACTAGAATAACAAACACATAAACTCAAAGAGCCAAAATGGTAAAATCAGGAACTTAAAGGACTACAATGAAAGAAACAGAAAATAAAAATTAAAATAGCAATTTCAGATAAATCAGAGTCCATACTAAAAAATACTAAATAGCATATGTACTAAGCTAAAAATAAACCATAAATCATGTACAGGACTAAAATAAAAAAAAAACAGGAACATAAGGATTCAACAGCAGTTAAACCAATTTCCACATGATGATTAAATTACAACACTTATAAATGCCGTGACCAAAATCAAATGTTAATAGAAATGTCATAACAAACAATAACAGTACTAAGTTATAAGTTCTGAAAACTTATTGCTCGAAATCAAAGAAATTATCATTTCATTTAATGGTCTAACAATATGATTACAAGACCCTAGGGACTAAAAGTGTAGTTAACCCACACGAGGAAAATGCAGAACCCTTCTTTCTAAAACACGGCCGTTTCACACGGGGCATTAAAGCCCTAAAACGAGATTGGCCCTCATTCCCTCATCTCTACTTCTTCTCTTCTTAAAACAGAGAGCCAAAGAATGCTCTCAAAGTTCTCCCTCTCCGCCTCTGTCTCCGCCGTGGAGAGAAAAAAAAAAGGCCACGGCCGCCGCAGCCAGCGGCGATGGCTTGAGAGATCAAACCACGACCAACCCTCCTCTCTTCCTTAGAACAAATAACCTTTCTCCTACCCCAAGCAAAAAAACCGAAAACCCCTATCCGAAAACCCTAGATCCAAAATAAGGGACAGTTTACCTTCAATGCGGCCTTCTCTGTTCTGGCTAGGCTACAACGACGAGGTTTTCTACAAGGGTAAGATCTCCTTCACTTTGTTTTTTTTTTAGCCCTCCCTCTCCTTTTCTGGTTATCACCCCCTCTTTTCTCTTCTTTTTGTCTTTTATCTTTTCTTGCATGTGGATTTCCCTTGAGATCATGATGATATCTAGGTAGATAGCCTTTGATTTCTCTGATTTAGGTGAATAAAATCCCGATTTTTCGGGATTTTCGGGTGTTATTTTAATGGGTTTTTAGATTTGGTAAGTTTAGGCCACTATTCTTTGATTTGGTTACTGTTTTTACAAGGACCGGTCACTGTTTGATGGATGGATTCTTCACAGCTCCGATGACAGCGGCGGTGAGGGAAGCAGCCAGCTTGACCGGCTGGGCAAATGAAGGTCCAACGGCTGTGGCGGCTGAGGCAGAGAAGGGTCACACGGCGGCTGGAAGGGGATTAGGGTTGAAACCCTAAATTGATTTAGGGTTTGAAACCCTAAATTGATTTAGGGTTTGAAACCCTAAACTGATTTAGGGTTTGAAACCCTAAACTGATTTAGGGTTTGAAACCCTAAACTGATTTAGGGTTTGAAACCCTAAATTGATTTAGGGTTTGAAACCGGGATTGGGCCAATGTAATCTGAATTGGGCTTAGGGTCTCTGGGCCAAATGGGCTTCGGGTTGTTGGGCCTCTGTAATCTGAATTGGGCTTAGGGATTAGGCCTGCAAAAATTGTAATAATAAATAATAATAAAATAATAATATAATGATAATAATAATAATAATAATAATAATAATAAAATAACGGAAAAAAAACCCCGGACAAAAACGGGTGTTTACAGCTGCCCCTCTTTGCACATTCTTGTGTTAACAAGAATAGGGCAAAGACGACAAGAAAACACGTTTTTTTGTCTGGTTCTCCTCTTTTTGGGTTTGAAAAGATGGATAATTTTGTTGGTGGGGACGACACTGCTCGTACGCAATGAAGAGGTCTGGTCGTCTAAGGGTGACATGGCTCCTACGTGATGAGGAAATCTGGTCATTTTTAGGGATGATAACTCGGTTCCTACGTAATGAGGACGACTGGTTATCAGGTTGACACGGCTCTTACGTGATGAAGAGATCTGGCCATCTAAAGGTGATAACACGGTTCCTACGTGATGAGGACGGCTGGTTATCAGGTTGACACGGCTCTTACGTGATGAAGAGATCTGGCCATCTAAAGGTGATAACACGGTTCCTACGTGATGAGGACGGCTGGTTATCAGGTTGACACGGCTCTTACGTGATGAAGAGATCTGGCCATCTAAAGGTGAGGTGATAACTCGGTTTCTACGTGATAAGGACGGCTGGTTATCCTAATGTTGACACGGCTCCTACGTGATGAGGAAGTCTGGTCAGTTGATGTTGACTGATTCATTGCTTCAGTAAGTCTTGAAGATCCTGTAAAATGGTCATATGCCATGATTTCATGTTATCAATATGCTCTAAGAATGATCTAAATGCATGTTTAAAGGGTTATGCTCAGCTCGTTCCTGGCATTAAGAATCTCTCATACTCTTTGATCGGAACATGCGATATTTATGCATTTATCCATGCCTGGTTATTTCCTTGACCTCTCATTAGATATTCTTTGACTTGGTCCTTCTGATCTACCCCAAGAGAGTTTATCTTGCCTCTTTGATTCTTTGGTCATTGATTGATTTTTCAGAGAAAATTCATTCAGAATGACCTTTCCTTGGTGCATGCCTTTAAATTGGGACTTCTTTGCTTGGGAAAAGTATGATTATGTTGAAACTGATTTCTTTAATCTGAACCCTTTTTTCAATAGCTTGCTCAATGATTTATGGGAGCGTGCCTTTGTATGTGTTCTCTGGCGAACATCTGTTTCAAAATCCCCATACTCTGACACTTTTCCGAGTAAGGCATAATAACCGATGTTATTGATTAGTAATTTGGTGAATATATGCGAGGATATTGAATCAAATTCAAAAATTTTACTGAAGATAGGTAATGAGAAAGTACAATCTTTTGGGACAAGAAAACAAGTATATACAAAGGAAAAAATAATGGACAAATATAGTGAATATCAAATGCTGAATCCTTTTACTTCTTCACTCCAAATCTTTCTTGAAAGTTGACATGTGTTTCGAAGATTCAGATCGTACAAAAGATGTGTGAGTATGAGAGTCTTTCCCTAAACTGTTAGGCTTCCAAGGGAATCCACCATTTCAAATTCTGATTATTCGAGCCGTCCATTACGGATTTTCAACTCGAATCCTCCTTTGGTTTCAAGATGCCCATTTTGGGTTTTCATCTTGAACCCTCCTTTTTTTCTTCTTTTTCATTTTTCATTTCCTTCTCTTTTTTTTTTTTTTTTTTTTTTTTTTTTTAAGTGTAATATCGCTTGACCGAATCTGAATTCACGGGATTAGGCAAATCTTCCCCATCCATTTCTGTTAACACCAAAGCTCCTCCTGAGAATGCCTTTTTTACAACATAGGGACCTTCCCAGTTCGGCATCCACTTCCCTCGAAAGTCTTTTTGCATAGGTAAGATCTTTTTTAGTACCAAATCGCCTTCACGAAATTCTCGAGGTCTGACTTTCTTGTCATATGCTCGTATCATCCTTCTCTGGTACATTTGGCCATGGCAGATAGCTCTCAGCCTTTTCTCCTCAATCAAATTTAATTGATCAAACCTACTTTGTACCCAATCAGCCTCGTCTAGTTTCAACTCCATCAATACTCTCAAAGAAGGTATTTCCACCTCAATAGGTAAAACTGCTTCCATCCCATATACCAAAGAGAATGGTGTTGCCCCAGTAGATGTACGAACGGACGTGCGATAAGCAAGCAATGCAAAAGGTAATTTCTCATGCCAGTCTCTATATGTTTCAGTTGCTTTTGTGATGATCTTCTTGATGTTTTTATTCGCTGCCTCTACTGCCCCATTCATTTTTGGGCGATAAGGAGCCGAATTGTGATGTTTGATCTTTAACTTTGTGCAAACTTCCTTCATTAAATCGTTGTTCAAATTCAATGCATTATCTGTGATGATCCTTTCAGGTGTTTCATATCTACAAATGATTTCTCTTTTTAGAAATCTGCACACTGCTCCTTTTGTGACATTAGCATAAGAGGCAGCTTCAACCCATTTGGTGAAGTAATCTATAGCCACTAAGATAAAACGATGTCCATTTGAGGCCTTCGGTGAAATTGCCCCAATGACATCGATGCCCCACATTGAAAATGGCCAAGGTGCGTTCATTACATGGAGTGGTGAAGGAGGAACATGTATTTGGTTATCATGAATCTGGCATTTATGACATCTTCGAGCAAATCTAATACAATCTCCTTCCATAGTGGACCAATAGTACCCAAACCTCATGATTTTTCTAACCATTGTGAATCCATTAGCATGTGTTCCACAAACTCCTTCATGGACTTCCTCAAGTATTTTCTTGGCCTCAATTCTATCCACACATCTCAAAAGCACCTGATCCTTGCCCTTTTTATACAATATATCTCCATCAAGGACATACCCCATTGCTAATCTTCTTAAGGTCCGTTTATCATTCTCAGCTGCCTCCGCCGGGTAAGCCCGATACTTCACATATTGGAGAATATCATAATACCATGGGAGATTATCATCCTCTTCTTCCTCTATGTTGCAACAATGAGCTGGCATTTCTCTTATACTCATCCGAATAGGCATCATTCGAGATTGATCATCGGCCTTGAACATAGCTGCCAACGTAGCCAAGGCATCCGCCATTTGATTTTCTTCACGAGGAAGATAAGCAAAAGAAATTTCTTCAAACTCTTTGATCAACTCCATCACTAAGTTCTTGTATTCTATCAACTTGGAGTCTCGAGTCATCCATTCCCCGCAAAGCTGATAAATAACCAGAGCAGAATCGCCGAATACTTCCAGGCTTTTAACTTTGCGCTCAATTGCAGCTTGAATACCCAAGATACATGCTTCATACTCTGCCATATTGTTAGTGCATTCAAAGGCGAGCCTACTAGTACAAGGATAATGATCTCCCTCAGGTGAAACTAATATTGCCCCAATTCCATGTCCCACAGCATTAGAAGCGCCATCGAAGTTCATTTTCCATGCTTCATTTTTCGGAGTATCTTCTTCAGTAACAAATATACTCATCAAGTCTTCATTCGGAAAATCAAATTTTACTGGCTCATAGTCTTCTAATGCTCTGCTTGCCAGGAAATCTGCAATAGCACTCCCTTTAACTGATTTCTGGTTCATGTAGACTATATCAAATTCGGACAACAACATTTGCCATCTCGCCATCCTTCCAGTTAGAGCCGTTGATTCCATCAGGTACTTTAACGGATCCAGTCTTGATATCAACCAGGTAGTATGATACAACAAATATTGTCTCAGCCTCTTAGTAGTCCATACTAAAGCACAACACAGCTTTTCAATAGAGGAATATCGAGTCTCACAGTCAGTGAATTTCTTACTGAGATAGTAAATAGCTCGTTCTCTTCTTCCAGTTTCGTCATGTTGGGCCAACACACATCCCATCGACTTCTCAAAGACAGTCAAATATAAAATCAATGGTTTGTTTGGGATTGGTGGCATCAAGACAGGAGCAGTAATTAAGTAACTCTTAATTCTATCGAAGCATTCTTGGCAACTATCATCCCATTCTCCTGGGTTTTGCTTTCTCAATAATCGGAATATTGGATCACATTTCTCGGTCAACTGAGAGATGAATCTGGCAATATAATTTAACCTTCCTAGAAAACCTCGTACTTCCTTTTGCGTTCTAGGGGGAGGTAATTCCAAAATTGCTTTGACTTTATCAGGATCTATTTCTATCCCATTCTCACTGACTACAAATCCCAATAACTTCCCTGAAGTAGCTCCAAATGTGCACTTGGCCGGGTTAAGCTTGAGCTGGTATTTCTTTAATCTTAAAAATAGTTTCTTTAAGACTTTTACATGTTCTTCTCCAGTTTGTGATTTAGCAATCATATCATCCACGTACACTTCTATATCCCTGTGCATCATATCGTGGAACAACGTAACCATGGCTCTTTGATATGTTGCCCCAGCGTTCTTAAGTCCAAAGGGCATCACCTTGTAGCAAAACGTACCCCACATTGTCACAAAAGTTGTCTTTTCCATGTCTCCTGGGTCCATCTTAATTTGATTGTAACCTGAGAAACCATCCATGAAAGAGAAAAGAGCATGACCAGCCGTATTGTCAACCAAAGTATCGATATGTGGGAGTGGAAAATTATCTTTGGGGCTCGCTCGATTGAGATCCCGGTAGTCAACACACATCCGAACCTTGCCATCTTTCTTTGGAACTGGCACTATGTTTGCTACCCATTCAGGGTACTTGGCCACTTGTAAAAATCCAGCATCGAATTGTTTCTTCACTTCTTCCTTGATTTTTAATAGCATATCTGGTCTCATTCTTCGAAGTTTTTGCTGAACAGGCTTGTATTCCGGCTTTATTGGTAGCTTGTGCATCACAATGTCGGTTTCCAACCCCGGCATATCTTGATAAGACCAAGCAAACACATCCCTATATTCCCGAAGAAGGCTTATAAGACCATCTCTTACTTTTGGTGAGAGTGAAGTGCCAATTTTAACTTCCTTTATATCCTCTTCTGTTCCCAAATTTATTGTTTCAGTTGTCTCTTTGTGGGGCAATATTTGTCTATCTTCCTGCTCCATCATTCTAACAAGCTCAGAGTTTAACTCACATTCCTCTTCATCTTTATAACCCTCAGATTCTTCGAGACACATGTCATTTTCAAAATCAATTTGTGGTTCAAAAATATCATTACTCGAACAGTTGATATCTGAAGACCTGCGAATCAAAAGGAGTATATTTGGATGTGGACAAAAATTTTATATAATATTTATCAAGAGAATAATTATCAATAAAGAATAAAGAATACTCAAGAGATGAATAAAATACTTGCTAAGATTAGAATGAAAGAAGAACACTGTTTCATTAAAGCAATGACAAATAACAATTTGTCCTTTTACAAAAGCCCTATTATATTTGGGTCAAAAGGAGACAGATTTGTTATTATGCATTACTTTGAAAAGTGCTTATAGAACACAGGGAGTTCTTCAACAGTGTAATTGTTCAAAACATAGCCAGGAGGACACGGACGAATTGATGCCAATGAACACTCTCCAGTAGAATCTTCTGTGATAACGTTGATGCTCAGGCTTCCCAATAAATCTTCAACAAACTCTGTATCTTCAATATCCCCTAACTGTTTCAGCGTGTCAATCACAAATCCTCCAGACACAAAAGATTTGGAGAGTGGTGGAATGACCATGGGTCCCCAAACAAGATCTTCTCCCTTTACTCTTGCCTTCCTCCTCTCCTTAAGCTTTTGTGCATCCTTGACTTTATCATGGTACGTTGGTTTGTATCCGAGACCAAAATAATTTCTTTTAGGAACTGGAGCCGACCCTTCTGTGATTCCTTGCAGTTTCTTTCCCAAGCCTTTCCCTACCTTTGCTCCTCTAGCTAAGGTCTCCTTTAATTGCATCTTTGTATTTTTTGAAAGATGAGGAATGGGAATTCTTTTGCCCTCAGAGATAAAAGTAGCATTAACAAATTCCAAGGACTGGAAGGAGGACTCTAGTGCATTTTCATCTACCCCTACATATGGTGCATCTGTAGTGATAGAGGCAATGATGTCTTCTTCCGCTTTGATGGTCACTAGAGTCCCATCAACAATGAATCGGAGCTTTTGGTGAAGGGAGGAAGGAACTGCCCCAGCCATGTGAATCCAGGGTCTCCCCAACAAGCAACTATAACTCGGATGGATATCCATGACAACAAAATCTACTTCAAATGTTGTAGGGCCAATTCTGAGAGGGATAATCATCTTCCCCATTATCTTGCGTTCTGTCCCATCAAATGCCCTTACAGCATTGCTACAAACCCTCATTTGTGATACATCCACAGGAAGTCTATTTAGAGTGGCGAATGGCATAACATTCAAGGCCGATCCGTTGTCAATTAACACCCCTGAGACGATGACTCCTTTGCAATGAGCCGTAATGTGTAAAGCCTTGCCCCTGCCTTTTCCTTCTTCAGGTATTTCGTCATCATAAAAATAAATAAAATTGTCTGCATTGATATGATTTACCATCCTGTCCACACGTTCCACTGGTATATCCTTCCCTACAAAAGTTTCATTCAGCACTTTGATCAGAGTATTTCGATGTACTTCCGAATGCAATAGTAGAGATAACATTGAAATCCGTGCTGGGGTCTTATGAAGCTGTTCCACAATATTATACTCGCTGTGTTTCAGAAACTTTAAAAATTCCTGAGCCTCCTCAATCTTAACAGGCTCATTCAATTTATCATCAGGATCTTTAATAACCACATCTCTTGCTTTATCAGCCTTTCCAGGAGCATAGCATCTTCCACTCCTGGTGAAAAATCCAACTTCAGCAACCTCTTCCTCCTTACTCTCAGGAGTATTAATTTGGCATGTATAGTCCCAGGGAACACTCTTGTTACTCTTGTAGGCAAAAGGCGTAGGGGTTTTGATCACCACCCTAGATGTTATACTTCCACTGCTGGCCCCGTAATTTGGTTTCGATATGACCAGGACAGGCTTTTTCAAATTCTTTTCAGCTTCCCTTGAATTTTCTTCAGAAGCGCAGATATATCTTTCATTCTCACTCATTCTTTCTTCATAGAACTGCAACTCCTGCTTGTTCATTAATTCTTGGACTATTTGCCTGAATTCTTGACAGTCCTGAATTTGATGACCATTTTCACCATGGTATTCACAAAAGTTCTCTGTCTTTTCCGTTGAGCATTCATTTCTAGGGCTTAACAACCCTCTGTCCTTTATTTGAGCATATACCCATTTCAGTGGTGTTCTTATTTCTTCAATTCTCCTCTTAATTCTCTGATTTTCCTCAATAGCGTTCACTCCCTGATTCTGATGATTTGGGAGCGGGTTTGCAGCAACACAGGGTGCTTCAGAATCATTAAAGGACACCACCTTTCTCTTGATCAGATCTTCAACCACTCTTTTAAAAGCGAGACACTTTTCAATGTTATGTCCTCTGAGATTTGCATGATATTCGCATGTCTCATTTTCGTTGAACCATTTTGGATAAGGTGGTTTAATTGGATCAATGAATTTCGGTGACACTACGTGAGCTTGGACTAATCCATGGAAGAGCTCACTGTAAGTCATTGGTATGGGAGTGAACGTCATCCTTTCATTGTTATGCTCGCGCTTAGTCTCTCCTTGGGATGAAGAAGAATTTCCCATCTTCGGCTTACTCACAGAGAAATTTACATTATTCACCTCTCCTTCTTTCCTTTTCACATAGGGTTTCTTTGCAGGAACTTGGCTACCGGCAATCTGCCCCTTCTTTAATGCTCTCTCGATCATCTCTCCACACATCACGATATCAGAGAAGCTCTTAGTTGCCACTCCTAACATATGATCAATATAAGGAGATTTTAACGTATCTATAAACATGGTTATAAACTCCCTCTCAATAAGTGGTGGGTGCACTTGAGCAGCAATATCCCTCCAGCGCTGAGCGTACTGTCGGAAGGTCTCATTATGCTTCATCTCCATATTTTGGAGAGTAACACGATCAGGCATCATATCGGTAACGTGTTGGTATTGTTCTTTAAACGCATTGGCCAAATCCTTCCAAGACCCTATTTTATCTCGGGTTAATTGGTTATACCATCTGACAGCTGACCCCGTCAAGCTGGCCTGGAAACAGTGAATTAATAGCCCATCATCCTTCACGAATCCTGTCATTCTTCGACAAAACATGGTCAAGTGAGCAACAGGACAAGTTTTTCCATCATATTTTTCAAATTCCGGCATTTTGAACTTTGGTGGTAATACTAGGTCTGGCACAAGACTCAATTCCTCTGCATTCATTCCGTCTTGAGAACCCTGCTTTCCCATTTCTTTAAAAAACCCTTTGCACCAGTCCTTTAAATGCTCTGGTACTTCCGTTTTAGGTTTCTCCATTTCCTCAGGATCTACATCAATATACTCATGAGGACTGTTTTGAGGATTAGTCGTGGCCATTTGAACCTTTACAGCTGAAGACCCTGCAGGATGTTCAACTAGCTTTTCAGGTGAGATAACTAGTCTCGGGGTAGACTCCTGCCTAGAAACTTCAACAGGGGCAGCGCTTGGTTCTTTAACTGTTTCAGTACGTAACCCAGACATCTTGGTCATCATCTCATTCATCATATTAGCCTGGCTTTGCAGTATTTGATCTATAATTGACTTTTGTGACTGATCCATCTTTGCCTGCCATTCTTGTTGTATTCTTAGTAAATCTTCTTGCATTTCTTTCTTTAATTGATCAAGCTTGGCCTCCATGGCTCTACTTCGCGTGTGATAAGGATTGGAGTTCTTACTTGCCAGAATCGTCTGTCACATAACCCTTCGGAAATTAATTTTATTGTTCTTTTAAATTCGAATGCATATTATTGGTAATGTGCTACAAATGATACATTTTATTGGTGATGCATGATGAATATTCTTATGCATAATGAATGATGCAAGTATGAAATGCAAATAAAAGGCGTTGACCCAAGCAGTAACCATTCGGAAATACTTTCATTGGATAAAAAGTTTCACTCATTACAAAGGAGTTCTATTACATATAAGGCCTAGCCCTCAGACTCAGCTCTACAATTTCGTTCATAATGGCGATGATCTCCCTTGTATATTCAGAAACCGGATTTGTGCGCAGTTGGATGATCTCCGCTCTATTGGCTAATTCGTTCATGTACCGAGCCACTTCACCCATTTGAGCAATAGCTTCCCCCATCATGCGCTCGCGCTCTTCTACTAAGGATCGATAATGCTCGTATGTATTTTCCCATCCCTTATTGATGCGTTTGATTTCTTTTTCTAGACTGGTAATATGAATTCGACATTTCTGGAGTTCACTTTTCAATTCTCTGATTTCCTTCTGGAAGGATTTGTTTTCCTCGAGAGCAACTCTTAGGTCCACTGAAGCGGGAGGAACTTGTACTTGCAGAAGGGACTGCTCAAGGTTCGATACATGACTTTTGAGCTCATCATTCATAGCTCGAGACTGGTTCATCTCATGTTCGAATCTTATCTGTAATTCTCCCATTTCTCCCGTGAGCTCATCTACTTGCTGACTTTTTGTCGAGAATCTTTGCATCCACGATCCAATCTCTGCCTGCTTTCTATCGAGGAATCGATTCCATCCCTGTCTCTCAGACCACATCTCTTCTTTCTTTTGCTTTCTTTCTTCTTCGAGCTCTAAAATTCTTCGATCTTTGTCCTCAAAGTCCTCAATTATACTGTTCATCTCAGTTTTTAACCCTTGGACTTGATTCTTTTCTTCTTCTAATTCTTTCAGGCTGACTTCTTTTTCTTCATGGAGTTTTTGAGCTCTACGAGCCTCAGCTTTATACTGCTTGATCAATTCCTTTTTATCGGCCTCTAGCTCGCATACTTTTGCTTTTCCAGCTTCTATCTTCTTGATCTGACACTTGTTCTCAATTTCCAGACTTTTGATTCGCCGTCTTGCAGCCGCTAATTCTCTGGATCCAAGTTTCTTTCTCATTTGCTGCACCCTTTGATAATCTTTTTTTAAGTCTTCTAAATCAGCTTCCACCTCCTCTTTCCGTTCTCTCATCATTATAAACTGTCTGGCATGAAATTCAGCCTCGATAGTCGACATGAAGTTTTCTCTCTCCATCTCTTCTATTTTCTTGGAATCTTTAGCCTTTTCCATTTCAAACTCAATTCTTTGGATTTCCAAATTCGAAGGGATATTTCTGATTTGTTCTTCTATTGACCTTGATCCCTCTCCAGATGTTAAAGGTATCTTATCATTTACCCTCCTGATTCTCCAGGCTTCATAATCAGGCGTCAAGATAACATCCGCTCCAATTACTTTAGTCCTAAAAGTCATCCTCCAGGAATCAGCCACATCTTTGATCTTCTTTCTATAATTGCCTTCTTTATAATCAAATTCAGCACCAGTCAACCCATGAGTCACAGGAACAAACTGTCGGGCACCGTACTGTCTCAATATCAACAAAGGAGCGTATCCCACTCCTCCCCATAGTCCCAGTAATATAATCCAGTCCAAATCTCCACACTTGAACAAGATTTGTGTATGCATCAGCCACGGTGTTCGCCATGCTATGTTTTGACTCTGTAGATTCCGGAAGAAATCAATCCATTGATCTTTCTGAGATACTTCAGGCCACTCCTTCGTAAGGTACTCAGCAACAGGAGAATAATCTTTCAAAAAACGATTATAGTTGACTTTTTCTTCCTTCCAGAAATGGCTTCTGATCCACACAGTAAGCAATTGAGCACAACCCATAAAACGACCTCCCCCCAACCTTCTACATATATTCAAAGATCGGAAAGTTTCAGCAAGAATTGCATGGACTGGATTCACCTCTCTTCCTAACTTCTCAACCAAATCGACTACTGCTAGCTCGATCAGCCCCAAACATTTTGGAAAGATTACCAAACCATATATACCCAAAGCAAATACATCTCTACGCACGTTTTCATCTACATGTGCTTCAGCTATCTTTTGTAAGTGAGACCACGGTACTCCCTCACTTTCTCCCTTGCGTTGCAAGCGATCATTCACCCATTTGTCGCTTGTGCCCGAAATCTTTGCAAGCTTTGACTTCAAAGAAGGCCCTTTTATCGACCGGGAGTAAACTTTGTCCACTTTAACGCTTGTCAAATTCAACAGAAATTGGTATTCCTCGAGGGTTGGAGTCATGTCCTCTCGGTTGAATGTGAAACAACTATAGGCCGGATTCCAAAACTGTATTATGCTTCGTATGAGAACCGGGTCTACCTTCACGTATATCAGATGAAATATATCCCCATAAGTCTGCTGAAAAGCTTGCCTCTCAATAAGATTCCAACTTTCCCAAATGGTTTTCAATCCCTGAAGCTCATTCTGTTTTAAAGAAGCTGGTGTATAATCAGACAGATCCGACACGTAGTCCCCTGATAGACTATCTCCCTGTTCTTTCTGCTTGGCTTCGGACCAGTTCCTTACATCTGCTGGATTCACTTCTCTGTTTAGGAAACTCCTTTCCATCGTGAAAGTCTTTCCACTTTATCGCTACTCACAGATCAATCGCCTTTTTCTAATGATATGTCTATGCAGTATGAAAAAAATAAACAAAACAAACAAAACAGTTAGTCAAAACAATTGCATAAATTTAACATAAAAAGATAAGTAAAACGGTAAATAAATCTATTATATTTATGTATTATCTACCCGAATAATATTCCTCAAAAAGGGTCCTACCCAAACATGCTCTCTACCCTCCTAAATTAATTAAATTCTAACTGCACCTAAATTCTTCACATGCTTTAACAGAATAAATCTATTCTACACACTCAAAAATAAATAAATAAAATAAAATAAAGAGGTTAGAGAGTTTCTCCATTGTGTACGCCTATTTTGGGTACCTATTGACGGACAGAGGTTCAGTATGACTCTACCTAGTGTGACCGTGCTATGGTTCACTATATGCATGGTTTCAGCTCTAACAGGAAAAAAGGAACTCGAATTGTCCTGGATGTCGGTGCCCCCTTGGGCTACCAAACCCTCAATCCTCACCCATTACAGGTTTCAAACGGACCGAGTTCAATTCGAGGGGATTCACTGCCTTATACCCATACGAGGAATAAATTCCTACGAAGGTATAAGGTATGTATCCCATGGGTTATTTGCTAAAACTCATACGAAGAATAAATTCTTACGAGAGTAAAGCAATCACCCTAATTAATTTGGATCGAAACTCATGTCTAGAGCTCATGTTATGCTAATGAAAGTGATGTGTGTGAGGAGAAACAAACAAACCTTTGACTCAAAAACAGGGAAAATAAAAATAAATAAAAAACACCCAACGAGAACTAAGAAATATCTGAAAAAAAAATGAAAACAATTAAAATGTTAGTATATAAAAATAAAGAAATAAAAATAATACATAAAAATTCAATAAATAGATCATAGCTTTACTAAAGATTCGAACTTATAATTTCCACCATAACGACCATATATAAGCGACCGACAGCCTGACTCTCTAGACGTCCCCAGCGGAGTCGCCAAGCTGTCATAACCATTTTTTTCCGTAAAACAATTAAATATTATTTTAAAAACGATTACGACTTTATTTTGGAAAAATTGGTGATTTGTAATTAATTTGAATTAAATTGAATAGAGTCGCCATCGACCTTTGGGTTAGGTAGGCCGAATACCTAAAAACGTCTTTTAAAACAATTTTAAGAAAGATCATTTTTAAGACAAAAATAGTCTGCGTTTACCAAAGATTCAATTAAAATGGATTCGGGAGTCGGTTACATGTGGGGAAGGATAAACACCCCCACAACGCCCAAAATTGGTACTGTGTCGCTTACACATCGTCGTAAATGGTGGAAATTACAATTTGAATATGAAGTAAAAAAAATGATCCATTTATTGAATATTAGTTAAAATAATAGAAATACTTCACTTGGTAAGAAATCTCGAGATTTGCAATCCTCCAACGGGAAAGCTATCTCATCTATTTCTCATCTATAAAGTATATCCTATCTTTGAATTACCACTAAATAATATCATCATGAGTAAAAAATAAAATATGCTTAATTTATGTATCGTTAATATCAACATAACAACCATTAATACAATGAAAATTATGAAAATAGAATAATAAATAAATTATGATCTATTTATTGAATATTAGTTATAAATAAATAAAAAAAAATCCTTTTCTCGATAAGAAATCCCGAGATTTGCAATCCTCCGCCGGGAAAGCTACCTCGTCTATTTCTTACTTGTAAAGAATATTTTCTCTTTAAAAAAAATGACGAAAATTGACATAATGCATCACACTATACTTTTCCAAAGCATACATCACTCATATTAAGATTCAATGAAGAAATAATAATAACGATTAAAATTTAAATATTAAACAATATGAACATCAAATAAATTAACAAAAAATAAAATAACAATAAAAATAATTTCTATAAGCTTGTAAAAGGAAGAATTTGCATTTTTTATTCTGTTCGAACGTCGTATCGGATTGTACCACTTCGATCAAGTGATACTTTCCACGCCCGTTCTATAAATATGTGTTCTTGAAATTATTCGAATAATATACAATAGAGAAATACAATGGGAATAAATATAAATAAAATATGCGACATAGAATCTTTACATTAAATAAAACAAACAACATTATTTACATAATACAAATAACCAAATAACAACATCATATAAAACTGACTACAATAAAATAAGTAAATATTACAAATTAAGATAAAATGATCAAAAAGCAAGTAAAAAGGACTAGAATAACAAACACATAAACTCAAAGAGCCAAAATGGTAAAATCAGGAACTTAAAGGACTACAATGAAAGAAACAGAAAATAAAAATTAAAATAGCAATTTCAGATAAATCAGAGTCCATACTAAAAAATACTAAATAGCATATGTACTAAGCTAAAAATAAACCATAAATCATGTACAGGACTAAAATAAAAAAAAAACAGGAACATAAGGATTCAACAGCAGTTAAACCAATTTCCACATGATGATTAAATTACAACACTTATAAATGCCGTGACCAAAATCAAATGTTAATAGAAATGTCATAACAAACAATAACAGTACTAAGTTATAAGTTCTGAAAACTTATTGCTCGAAATCAAAGAAATTATCATTTCATTTAATGGTCTAACAATATGATTACAAGACCCTAGGGACTAAAAGTGTAGTTAACCCACACGAGGAAAATGCAGAACCCTTCTTTCTAAAACACGGCCGTTTCACACGGGGCATTAAAGCCCTAAAACGAGATTGGCCCTCATTCCCTCATCTCTACTTCTTCTCTTCTTAAAACAGAGAGCCAAAGAATGCTCTCAAAGTTCTCCCTCTCCGCCTCTGTCTCCGCCGTGGAGAGAAAAAAAAAAGGCCACGGCCGCCGCAGCCAGCGGCGATGGCTTGAGAGATCAAACCACGACCAACCCTCCTCTCTTCCTTAGAACAAATAACCTTTCTCCTACCCCAAGCAAAAAAACCGAAAACCCCTATCCGAAAACCCTAGATCCAAAATAAGGGACAGTTTACCTTCAATGCGGCCTTCTCTGTTCTGGCTAGGCTACAACGACGAGGTTTTCTACAAGGGTAAGATCTCCTTCACTTTGTTTTTTTTTTTAGCCCTCCCTCTCCTTTTCTGGTTATCACCCCCTCTTTTCTCTTCTTTTTGTCTTTTATCTTTTCTTGCATGTGGATTTCCCTTGAGATCATGATGATATCTAGGTAGATAGCCTTTGATTTCTCTGATTTAGGTGAATAAAATCCCGATTTTTCGGGATTTTCGGGTGTTATTTTAATGGGTTTTTAGATTTGGTAAGTTTAGGCCACTATTCTTTGATTTGGTTACTGTTTTTACAGGGACCGGTCACTGTTTGATGGATGGATTCTTCACAGCTCCGATGACAGCGGCGGTGAGGGAAGCAGCCAGCTTGACCGGCTGGGCAAATGAAGGTCCAACGGCTGTGGCGGCTGAGGCAGAGAAGGGTCACACGGCGGCTGGAAGGGGATTAGGGTTGAAACCCTAAATTGATTTAGGGTTTGAAACCCTAAATTGATTTAGGGTTTGAAACCCTAAACTGATTTAGGGTTTGAAACCCTAAACTGATTTAGGGTTTGAAACCCTAAATTGATTTAGGGTTTGAAACCGGGATTGGGCCAATGTAATCTGAATTGGGCTTAGGGTCTCTGGGCCAAATGGGCTTCGGGTTGTTGGGCCTCTGTAATCTGAATTGGGCTTAGGGATTAGGCCTGCAAAAATTGTAATAATAAATAATAATAAAATAATAATATAATGATAATAATAATAATAATAATAATAAAATAACGGAAAAAAAAACCCGGACAAAAACGGGTGTTTACACTAGTAATTAAACTTTCAAAAAGAAAAAGTAGTAAGTCGTCTTTGCATTTTAGCAGTCATGGCATCGTTACTTTGTTTGTAATGCTTGAAATTCAATCTTTAATTTTAGATCATAGAGGCGGCAAGTTGAGGAATCAGAAATATTTAGCATTTATGTGAAGCCAGGGTGGAAGAAAGGAACCAATATAACATTCCCGGATAAAGGAAACGATCGAGCAGCAAAATCAGCTTCCGGCAGACCTTGTATTTGTAATATATCATATGCAAAAACAACCAGGGTACGATGCAGGATTTTAAGTTGCAAGGACGAACTTGAACTTATAAAATTTTTCGGGGCAACTTGATCTTATAAAATTTTAGGGGAGGCGAAAATAGATATTATATAGAAAATATTTAAAAAAAATTTAAAATATATAGTAATTTTTTATTTTTAGGTGGGCAACCGCCCCCACCCACTCCCCCTAAGTCGATCCCTGTGCACCACCCAAGCCATTGTTTAGGCTGAATTGAAACACCAGAGCTGTAACTTTACCCTAATATCGGATTATTTATTTATTTATTTTCTTCCTCTGTTGTATTGTGTAATTCATATATTCTTGAGGGACACGGGTTGAAATTGTATACGCAATGTATAATCGTATTTATATATTTGTAACTGTAAACTCTTAGAGCTGATGATATATGGACTTAGATCACTATGAACTTGAGTTACATAAGCTTTTATGGGAGTTGAACCTCCTCGAATGGCCGATATCAATCACGAGGAATCACATTTTTAAAATTTGCATGAATAGCTGATACCGACTATTTTATTATCATTCTTGTTTAAATAAAGAAACTACGTTATGAAAAAAGAAACTCAGAGAAGATTAGATGAGAGCGAAATGAAGCGGCTACATAAACGATGGATTTACAAGAGGATGGAAACTAAAAGCCTCTACTGTGGGGAGCATCTTTTCGCCAGGCAGGTTGCCTGGTTCCTACGGTTGTTCCGTAAATTTTAGGTCCATTAACAGATGGTTGGCCTGGGGAAGGTGAACCAGGCGGAGGAACCCACCGATTCCCGTGTTGACCTTGAACATGCATGGCTGGTAACGTCTGGTGGGGCAACTGATGAGGTGCCTGCATCGGCTGTTGAAATCTACGAACCTTGCCATGTGGGGGCTGCAGATGATGCTGTTGAGATGTTAGGGGCTGCCATTCAGGTATATCATCGTCATCGTCATCCCACTGTCGCATCGAAACCCCTACAGGTCCATTATTACTATTCGATTGTCCATACTTCTATATCAGCTCCCTCATTTGATCAACAGGGTGAGATGATCGACTATGTAAATGAGAAGAGGCCATCCCAACACGCTGAGATTGGTACCCAGTGGGGTATTTCGGGCCATATGGGTTTGAATCACCCGAGAAATTGAACTCGGGTAGGTCACATTCATAACGGGATGCAGCAGGGCCGAATCCTGGGGGTACGTTATCGTCATCAGGAGGGAGAGGTACGGAATGTAGAGGAGGTCCAACATGGGTAGCACTAACTGAAGTAGGTTTTGGTGGGAAATTAGTATTCATGTTGGTAATAGCATCTTCCTTTTCATGAGGTCTAACAGGAGTAGGAGTAAAGTGTTGCTTTTTGGAGGTGTATTTATGGTGCGACGTTGAGTTGGGTGAAATTAATTGAGCTCTTCTCCATACAACAACACCAATTAGACCATTATCAACAGCTTTAAGAGCCTGAAGTTGGTCCATGGAGAGGATATTAGTCAGCCTTTCAAGAGTTTTAGCGTGTGGAGGACAAAAATATATTTCAACTCCAGGGCTAGCCTCGGCAAAACCCAGTCTCCCGTCCAAAATATATGAATCAGCCGCCTGCACGAGGCCAGCATTTTAAGTTAACCGTACAAATAATAAGATAAAAGACGGAATCCTCATTTCCATGTTTCTTATATTCTTTACCTCAACAAGGCTCCCAGACTCACTCTCGGTTGATCCCTCCTTGCAAACTACATGAACCACCTGCAAAACATCAGAGAGTTGCATCAGTTTAGCGAGTTCACCAATTATAAAAGGCCCGTTTTCAACCCCCCCAAAAAAGCAAATCAAATTTAATTCCTCCTAAATAAAATGGTTTATTATAGTTGCTTCAGGGATCTCAAATATTTACTCTACTATTTTTATGTTTCGAGTTTACCGAACGTTTGACTTGCCAAGGGAAATGAATTTGAACAATATTAGCGACGTTTTGTTCCTTGAATCTATTTCCTGCGGAATTCGTTTGTACAAGGCGACGTTTATTGCTTTCCAGATATTCATCGCTCAACTGTACGCAATGCCAATCAGTTTAATCCCTTCCTTTCAGATGATGCAGTCAATCTTTTCATTAATATACCTTGTTCTCCATGTTTCTTGTTCAAATCAAACGAGGAATATTGTTCAAGTTCCATCTCTTTCGTCTTTTCAATTTTTACGTTAAGGCTTAACAAATTCCCCCAAAGCTTATCAATGTTCCATAAATGAGATTTACCTCTATACTGAACAAAAATAAACAAATGGAAGCCAAAAACTGGGATAAAAAAGTTTTCGGTACCCCAATTTTCTTTTGGGAAACAATATGGCAGTACAGGAAGCTCTTGGAGACTCCGGGACATAGGAAGCTCTTGGAGAAACTTCTCGAACGCATCAGGTCTGACTCGGCCCTTAATATCAAGAAGGCTAGGCCAGTCCTTTGTAGTAGTTTTTTCACCACTGCACCATGAAAAATTAAATAGTTAATATGCGCAGCAACCCCTACCTTAATATAATATTTGTAATCTCCTCCTTATGAGGTTAAAATTCAAGGACAATTACTGAGCAAGTCAAAAAAAGAGACCATAACAAAATATATAATCACGTAAGCCAAAAAAGATATTGGGTGTCTTCCACCAATTTATTTAAAATTTCCACCTAGAAGTGATCATTCCTCTTCAAGCAACACACTATAATCTAATTTCATCTAGATTCATTTGTGATATAGTTAAGCTGTTTTCACAAAAAAAACACATGCCTCTGCACCCATCCGACTACACAGATAAGATGAAATCAGTATTGTGGTATGTAGCATCAAAACAGAAGCATATACGAACAGATACACGAAGGAAAGAATCATAATAAATTATGATCAGGAAAAAAGAAAAGGAGCTACGAACAACCTAGGCTTGCCTAACATGCTGCTTGCACAACTTACCTCTTAAAAATACAAATGACAGAGGTCATGGATGAGATGTTCAGCTGGAGCATCCCTTCCCAGACACGCTCACCCTGCAAAGGGGCCACAGAAACTACAGTTTCCTTTTTTGTAGGATTGTCATTCAGCTTAACATCTGAATCAGATTTAAGATTGCTTGAACCAGTGTTGCCATGTTTATTAGGCATTGTATCCAAAAGATCTTGTGAAGCTAGACCAGAAGACTTTGAGTGAGACCCAACTTCTGAGTCATTCTTATCAGAAGTGGATGTGCATCTCCAGGTAAGTTCTCAAATGGAGGTTCTGAATCAAGAGATTGCATGAACTCGTCAAGGGAAACAATTGGGGGAAGAATATCTGCATCCTTCAATTCATCCTCTCCCATCAACCCTTGAATTGGATCAGGTCCTTCACTTGAAGGAATGGTAATGGTAAGATTTGGGTCTTCTGGATTATTCCTTTTACCTGCAGCATCGGATTCATCTTTATTCCCAACAGTATCATTCTTAGAAGCTTGTTTTGAATCAGTTTTAGGTCGCTGGGTGACTGAAATTCAAGCTGAAACTTCCACCGCAGAACTGTCAATTTGTTCCACCTCTACTTGAACTTCACCCTTATGTGTTTTCCTCACCAAACGTCTAACATCAACTTCTACATCAGGCAAAACTACCATTTGAGCAAGCTCTTCAGCTTTAGCTTGTCGCCACTGAGAAAGCTCTTTAGAAGCCAGCTCCTCAGCACTCATAGAACATAATAGTTCTGGGGGAATTTCATCAGTCATAACTCTTTCTCTGAGTTCAGGGTTATTATGATCCTTTAAGTTAAACAACAGAGATCTGCCATTCTCCTTATACTTTTTATTCACACCACCAAATAATTTAAAGAGCTCTGCTTCAATTTGATATGCCAACTCTTGTGGAGATGGTAATGATTGCTCTAAATCGTCCTTTCCCTTTTTCTCATTATCCGGGATTTGTTTTCCATCAATTTCAAATTCTTTTTCCTTTGCCACATCTATTTCAGGTGCTAATACCCAAGAAAGGCCATTTCCCTGCAAAAGCTCATCTCCAGCAAAAATGTTGTCACTAAATGGAACATCCTCATCAGGTAACCTATCGCTTTTTTGAAGTTGCTGCCCATCATATTGCAAAGTTTGAGAAGCAGCATCATTATTTCCATCAGCAGAACCACCAAGATTGGAGAGCAATGTCCCTTGCAGTTCTGCAGGTATAGCGCAAACAGAATCTGAATTACCAGAACTCAAATTAGCAGTGTGAGAAACATCTTCTCTCTTCCCAGGGGAACCTACAGCTTCACCATTTGATTTCTTCTCCACCATTGCATTTTCACCTTGCTTCTGAGAAACCATGGCTAGTGCACCAGTTAAATTCTCCCGCATCTTGGACCTCACAGATTCAAATGACTCCTTTTGAACCTTTGGTAGTGGGCCCCCTTTGTGCAGGCTGATTTCTTGAAGCTGTTGACCCAGATTTATTTGGAACTGCTTTCTTGTTTGATGCTGAGGAAGACTGTGATCCAGGTGAATTGGAAACTGTCTGCATCTGAACAGGTCTTTTACTAGGAGCAGACATTGGTTGCAACCAAGGCCTGTGTTCCATTTGTACCACTCTTTTGTTTGGAAAAGATAACGTTTGAGGAATAGAATTAGGAGAAATTGGTTCCATTGGTGCTTTGCGCTTTTTCAAAGTTGGTAACTGGTGTTGTCTCGGGCTATCCAACTTGGTGGGAATTATTTCTCCTACAGGCTTATCAGACATTAAGAGATGTTGTGGTCGCTGAGTATATGTTTCGGAACCAATGTTTCCACCTTGTTGCTGTTGTGGTAGTTGAGTAAATGTTTGGGAATCAATGTTTCCACCTTGCTGCTGTTGTGGCAGCTGAGTATATGTTTGGGATCCAATGTTTCCGCCTTGTTGCTGTTGTGTTAGCTGAGTATATGTTTGGGATCCAATGTTTCCGCCTTGTTGCTGTTGTGTTAGCTGAGTATATGTTTGGGATCCAATGTTTCCGCCTTGCTGCTGTTGTGGTAGCTGATTATATGTTTGGGATCTGATGTTTCCAGCTTGCAGTTGTTGTGGTAGCTGATTATATGTTTGGGACTCTGTGTTTCCAACTTGTTGCTGTTGTGGTAGCTGATTATATGTTTGGGACTCGGTCTTTCCACTTTGTAGCTGTTGTGGTAGCTGATTATATGTTTGGCACTCTGTGTTTCCACCTTGCGGAGTTGGTACCGAGGCAAACTGTGACCCGAGATCATTTGACACAAATCCCATTTGCCCAATAGGCGTATTAATAGGTATCTGGTGCTGCAAAGATTCATAGGTTGGATATACATATAATTTTAACTGAGGACATGCTGCAAAGATTATATGCTGCAAAGATAGCTGCATATACATATAATTTTAAAAACAAAATATGGCTGGATATACATATAATTTTAACTGAGGAAACACTCGGATCGATTATTATCCAAATCCAAAAATGAAGGGAAGGTAGAAAAAGAGAATTAGTTGTATATTTTGATTTCACTTGATATTATCCTAAAATATCAGTTTTAATCCCTTTTAGTATCTAAACTTTTAATTTTTTTTAAAATCATATTTAAAATTTATTTTTTATTTTATTTTAGTATGCATGAAAAAAAAATTAACACTGATTTTTTAAATATTTGTTTTGAAAGTTTAGGTACTAAAATTGATACTAAAATAGTAGACATGTTAAGTTTTTAACTATGGGCACTAAAATGAAACAAAAACTAAAAGTTAAGTATGATTTTGAAAAAATTAAAAGTTTAAGTATTAAAACATATCAAAACTGATAGTTTATGTACTACATGCGTAATTTACCCTTTTCTTTAAGATGAAACTGAAGTGCTACAGTTCTACTACATTCTATAGACGGATTAATGGATTGGCGCATGTACCATTTGCCATCTCTTAATTTTGTTGTCACTTTTATGTAATTTAAAATCAAATGATACTTTCATATATAAAAGGACTATTTTTTTTCAATAAATCTTATTAACGCAGAAGCCTTCATCTCTTAATTTGTTTTTTAATTCATTAGTTCAATGAATTGAATCGAATCCCGTGAATAAATATTGAAGTTGAAATAATTACCTAATTGCTTTGAATATCCCATCAAATTTATAAATTTCTCATTGCTTTGAAAGCAAACATACAAAAATATGAAAAAATTCTTGCAAATCCTGCAATATATTATATCTCTCTCCTATCATTTAAGCCACTAATCAAATTTCATTTCGATTCATGCAATCAGCCTCAACAGATGAAAGATATCTTGCACGTCCAAAGGATCAATATATTATACGACTACCCTATCTTCATTACACTATTATTATTGAACTAAATCGCGGAATTGGTAGAACTGTTACAGGTCCATGTCTCACCTCGTCGCTGGTTATTGTTTGCTCCAGAGAGAGAACTCAAGATGGTGGCACTTGTGCACGAGATTGTGTCCCGTAAGTTCTCGCCAACCTCGCTCTTGCAAAGAGGGCAGGAAGCGTTGATCTTAAGCCACTTGTCCACACATTCCTTGTGCATAAAATGAGAACACGGCAACTCCCTCAGCTCATCATTGTTTGCATATTTCGCCAAACAAATGCAGCAGATCTACACATAATCCCAGTGGTGCCATTGTATCAGTATGAATCGGACAACAAAAACACACATAAAAAACAAACCATATAATATTTCATGAACCATTCCCAAGTAAATTTACCAGTGCTGCATATTCATCACAACTTATGGTAATCACAGAAACGGAGTGCATAATCTATTGGTCATCTGGGAGCTCATATAGTTAAGTGATAACGGCAACTTACAAAGCTGAGCAGATTCAGAACCCAAATAATATGATGGCCAGAAAATAGTTGAGCAACGTAAGAAGAAAACATGCTCGATAAAACTTAATATGCTAAAATGTCGTTTATGAGATCTTCAATCATGAATTCCAACTGAAAATATGTAAAGGAGAGATCTGTGAGACATGCAACTGAATTCTGTAAACAATAATAAAAAGAAAGACTCACTGCATCCTCTCCGGAGATGATGCGCTCCTTTTCAGTTCCAGCAGCCACAACTTCACCCTCACCGGCACCCGAATTTACTTCCCTACCATCATTTCTACTTTTCTTCGACTTGAGCTTGTAAGTAGGTAAAGCATTTATGGATTCGGATGTGGCACCTCTGGTCTGCGATAGATCCTCTCTAAATCCAAGGACAGACATTATACAAGGCAGGCAACAGCAGATCGTGGCACATATAATGAAGGGCATTGCGTATCCAATACAGCTAAACGTAAGAAAAACTATACATAACCTGCAAAGTATAAAAAGGCGAACTCTTGGAAAAAGTACAAATTAAAAGATGAATGCAAAAAATGCAACTAGGCCCACTACCTGTACATGTTAGGAGCCTCACTGGCAGATGAATGCCCACCAAAGATCCAGACATTTCCAATCACAAACCAAACAGCAAAGAAGCAATCTAAAGCCATTTTGAAGTAATCCACCAGCGCTTTAACTCTACAGGATAAAGACCAGTAGATTGGCAACTAAATTGTACTTTGAATGTCTCATTTCAAATTATCAATAAGAAAAGTGTACCTTGCACTTGTTACTACTGTATTTTGACCACCTCTAGGAGATGTAGTTGCAGTATGCTGATCACCCACATCAGAAGTCCTACTAACGGAGAGAGAAAAGGGTCCAGCAGGGACATTGATAATTGAAGTGTTGCGATGTTGAGCCGAGTGTTGCTCAGAAACCTAGTTACGGTGCCAGTAACGCCAATACAGAAGAGGGAGGGTTGTTACACATCCAGATGCATAACCCACAATCCACACAAACAACGGTGTACGGGGATGCTCATTCCTTGACAGAGCCAGGACAATTATAGATGCCACAATTTGGCTCACTGTAAGAACCAGTTCAATAGAAATCCACAAACCAGAATTCAATGGACTCCGACGACGACGGGCATCCCCTCTCCTTATGGCAGATGAGGTCCTTGAGTTCATAACATTGGAAGAAGATGTTGGAGGTTGAGAAACTAGCACTCTTGTACTACTAGACGGTCTGTCATCATGCTGCAAGACGTCCAAACCATTCGAAGTTGTTTCATGAGACAAGTTTGATGAGGAAGCATCAGCGCTCCTTGGCATGTCAATAACATGCTCACTTAAGTTGTCTGATCTCTCCATTAACAATTGACAGGTATCAGCTATATTTTCAGAATGCAGTTCCAAAGAGGAAACACCCATCTAAGTTCACCAACACAGCTGGAAATGATGTAAGCATAGAAACCTAAAACAAGGTTACCATCTTTATGTACCACTTCTTAACGGGAATTGAAACAATGGGCACTTTTGTGCCTTGTATTTGTCAAGTTCCGATGATCAACTTAAATTATTTGCCACCATAAGGTGCATAAATTAACAATTCCTGTTCCCTTGAGAATGAAAAAGCAACTAAATCAGAAAATATATCGAGCTCTCTTATCCCTTCTGGACTTGAATATGAATAAAAAGAGAAACATATATAATAAAAGTATAATTCTGAAATACAAAGGGACTATAGCAACCAACATCCACAAAAATTACACACTTCCATTCACACAACAAATTTAAAAGAAAGAAACGAAATCACTTGCACTCTCATATCATAACCCTTAAACTGCACACCAGTGCAACAAGGTTAAATGGGGATTTTTCCTAACTCATTGCATCTATTTTCTTTCCGACTTACTAATGAATTGAACACTCACGCCTCGACCAAACAAAGGCCATGAACACTTTCTTTTGACAAACAAGAAATTAAGAGTAGAATTCAGTTTAAACAATATATAGTCATTGCACATTTGAAATTTCAGCTCAGAAAAAGAGGAGATAGAGAAATCAAAATCAAAATCCCGCAATAAGATTAACTAACACAACATTAGTATCGGCTTCAGTATTGGAAGAAAAGGAAATTAACTTTGTTTCAAGAACTATTTTTTCACCACAGTGAACACCCCACCTCCGCCTACCTCAAAGCCCTCATGCCAGCGGCACCCACCCACCCAACCCTATAAAAAAACGGTGACCATTTCAATGGAAGTTCCCTGTAAAATGAAAGAACGGTGACAAATCCGAGGGTGACCATTACAGTTCTTTAGCTGCACATATTTTTTTCTAAATCGTATTAGTTCTCTTTCTTGATTTCTTCTTCAATGAAATTCGAAGAGGGGAAAAAACCCATTTGTAAAACAAGCTCATATATATATAATCTTTAAAAAAAATCTATCGAAGGTGCCTCACTTGATATCAAATCAGTACCCTACCCCTTATGTAAATACACTCAGTTCCTCGATCAGCACGAAACTCTATACCCCCGAACCGCACAAGTGGAATCGTTGACTAATATTCAAAAATTATCAAAATGAACCAGGGAAACACAAAACCACCCATCCTCAGTCAACGAACACCCCAAAAAAAAATTCAATCTAAAAACAACAGATTAAGAAAAACCCAAAACAACAATTAGGATATACACGAATGAACAAAAATAGGCAAACACACAAGGGGGAGAGGATCGTACCAGAAAGGACTGAACAGGGGAGAACCGAATTGAGATTGATAGAAGCTAAGGAGTGGAACGGAGAAGACCGACCGAAAGGGCGTCGAAATTGAGTTAGTGAATGAACTGTGCTGTTTCTGCTGTCTTTTTCAACTTTGGGAAAAGTGCGTCAAGTGAAAGCGCGTGAGGAGGGTTTCGTTTGTACGGCCGGATAATAATAGTAACAACATTAATAAAGTGGTGGGAGGAGTAAATATGATTATTGAGTGACGCGAGTTAAGTAATATTTAATTTGTATTTGTTACAAAATTTTGTTATTTGAATCGTTGGTTGTTAAGTTCATTAAATTTTTGTTTGACTCCTCTCTTTAAGAAAATTTATTACTCGTTAGGTTTGTTGTTCATTAAGCTCGATGCTCATTGTTCGTCTCTTTGTTCACTAAGCTCAACGAAGTTTTAACGTTATTATTATATTTTTATGACTATCTTTATTTTCTTAACTATAGGTAAAATCTACTTAAATCATATAAAATTTAATATAAACAAAAATTAATAAATTTAATAAAAAATTTATCAAAAGAGTATATTAAGTCATTTTTAAAGTCTAAACTCTAGAGTAACAATTTACAAATACATTAAAATAATAAATAAGGTTTGATTTTTGAATGTATGAAGTAATTTTTTAAGTTAATTACTAAAAAGATTATATCGCGAACTTATCGAGTTGAGTTGGACTTCACTCGACTCAATAAGTTAAGGTCTTCAGCCGAGCTCGAATTCGAGTCAAATTTTTATCAAACTTTGATCGAATCGAGTTCAAACTACTCACGAGATGTTCAACTCATTAATCATCCCTAGTAAAGATTGGACCTCCTCCGTTTGCTTGGATAGGTTTCTTAGGAATACTAATAAGAATAGTAACAATATGTCCTTTTTGCTTCTTCTTCTTCTTTTTCCGATTTCAACCTCTTTGATTTTGATATTTCTCATTTATTTAATTAATTTTTAACGCAATAAAAATCATTGGTCATAAATATAATAAAAATAATTAAAAATAAAATATCAAATTATATTCTGAGATAAATTTGAATGTTTATCAAAATCCATATGGTATAAATATATTATCATAGTAGTATTAGTTTTTATAAATCTCATTTATAGAAAATGAACGTTTGCATAACCTTAAACAGCATGAGAGTAGACCATGGTTTGATAATTTATTAATGTATTTGGTTAGTAAAACATTGGGCCCATTTCAAAACAGTCCACTCTCTTTTCAACATTTTTGCCTTATAAGGCCTACACACTAGACCTATAGTGATTTTGTACATTTTATTGTATTATAATCTTTTTTAAAATATTTTTTATATGTAATTGCAGTAAGGGCAGCAGTGGTGTCTTTCTTCAACCACTTCTCTGTCATTTCTATCTTTCTTTTTAAATTTTTCAGTTGATTGTTGTTTGATTTTAGGGTAGCATTAAAACTGTAATAAATTTTTGTTTACACCGTTGAATTTTTAAAATTTATAAAATGATCATTAACGTTATCGGTTTGTAACAAAATAGTCACTCGACCATTAAATGCATGACAGAAATCTGATGTATTTTGCAACTTTGACTCCTTTAAAAAGAAAACAAAACATATAAATTCTATAAAAAATTATATATTTTTTCTTCTCCAACTCTCCTCTCACCTTCCTTCTTCACTCGGTCTTTTTTCTTTTTTCCCCTCTTTTTCTGGATTTGTTTATTTTGTATCTTTGTATCCCTATGCTGCAAATGTTTAGTCTCAGATCATACCACCGATTATAGAAAGGGTTAAAGCAGCAGTATAGGGAATAGTTCATCCATTTATCACAAAAGTCTTCCCACGGTCCAAGCTTAGGATTTTAATATCACCATGAAAACAAGGTCACAAAAATTAGCAAAGAACTAACTTGAGCCTCGGCAATGGATCATCTTTTTTCCTCTTTTTCTGGGTTTGTTTATTTTTGTAGTTCATCCATTCCTTTTTGCAATGTATCAGTAAAGATATAAAATTATAGAACTTATATTCTAATGCCAAAAGTCTATGCAGGATTGTGGAAAGTATCATAACTTTTATACAAAATCAGAACTCGCACCGCAAATCGCTCCTCATAATCAGAAAGTAGAATGAGATCCTTCAAGGCCACCCTCTCAAAGTCAATTTTGTCCTCTGGCGTGTTGAGTAAAGATTCATCCACTGAAAAATAAAACATATGTTTTAATTAGTAGGTAATACATAACAGATAAAGTGACCATTTTGTTAGGAATTGATAAAGTCAGTGATTGTTTTGTAATTTTTAAAACTTCAGTGGTGAGAATAAAAATTTACTCAAACTTTAGTGACTAGGTTACCCTTGATATCGTTACTTTCTAATTGTATTTTAACGTATTTATAATAATGTTTCCCTTTGACCTTTTTATTGATAAAGGGTATATAGCTACCAATGTTTTCGGATTCTCGATGCAAGTTTCTTTTATAAGTTTTCTTCTTGTATGTGGTTCTACAAGATTTCTTGGTTGGTTGCTTTCTCAATGTTTAGTTTCTCTATTCGTTTGTATATGATATTTCGTTGGTTTTTGGATATGTGTGTCGAAAGAAATTGTGATTAAGGAGGGATTAGTTTTTCATTCATTCATTTTGGATATGTTTCATGTTTCCCTCCTCTATGTCTAGTTTTCCAAAGATGTTAGAGTGATCTATATATGCATGTCACTACCTCAATTATTTACTTTATTATTCATCAAACTGTAACCAATCGCTCAATGTTATAGTTTATTTATGATAATTATAAACGTATTTGTCTATAATGTATATAATAAAAGAATTATTGATGAACTAATGAATATTATAATCTTATTCTTTGAAAAAATACTTCATTTTTATATAAATTACATAAATATATTACATGTGCCATCTTATTGTAATTTTTATTATTTGACCGTGTTGATATTAAATCAAGCATGAGTGCATGACCAGGTGAACTTTACATCCTCGACTTGATGAGCCCTATTATATGATCTTGTGTGTACGAATCCTTTGAGCAGGAAAGGTTCTTTGATAATAGGAACTTTGGCCCAACAAAAGGAGAACCTATCCTGACTACAGTTCTTTGATAGGGAATTTTTCTTGCAGTCTCAAGTGATTTCAGCCACATATATGCAGTTTTTGCATATGATCTTGTTTTTGCTGCCAGAAATTTGGGCATATTTTTGCGGCTTGATTCTGTAATATTCCCAATTTGTATGTAGGATTATTTTATGTTAAACAATTTGGAATAATTATTATTTGGTCCTTCTACTTTTAGCTCTTTTTTGCATTTTGGTGACTGATTATGGCTATTTTATCTTTATTTCAAGTTTCAGGCTTTATTTGCAAAAATTACCTTTTCATTTTTGTTTGATATAGTTTTGAAAAGGAAAATTACGGCCTACTGAATGTTTCTTTTGTTTTTCTATTTTGGTCACTGATTTGTGTTGTTTTGAATTCATTTGTCCTTAATGTGCTATTTTGAATTTCTGTGTTGCATTAATTAACATGAACTGGTTTTTTGGGTTAATTTCATTCAAACCATCGAACTTGTCCGTGTTTTTACATTTCAGTCATTTGTAGTGCTCTTTTTGTGTTTTATTTAATTTTGATATCCTGATTATGCAATTTTACAGATTTCATTTGCTAGTGTGTTTTAGGGTTGTAAAAATTGAAATATAGTGTTTTTGTCCCTCTAATTCACGCGTGTTTTTGTATCCTGGTCAATGTCATATTTCTAATTTATTTATGCTTAATTCCCATTTATTTCAATTTGGTTACCATGTTGAATTTTGGTGTTTTATTAAAATAAGGTTCCTGAATTATTCCGTTAGTTTTAATTAGTCCCTTATTTAAGTGTTTCTATTTTAATTTTGATCCCTGAATTATTTTATTGATTTCATTTCAGTCCCTATTTTAATTTTGATTCATTTAGCCATGTAATTCATTGTATGTATTTTTGCCTTATTTTGTATATTTATAATGTAGTCTTAGAGTCTTAATTTTAGATTGAATCATTTAGATTTAGGTTCTCTTTAATTTAGTCAATAATTAGAGCCTTAGATTTTTTATTTAGTCCATAAACTTTAGATTTAGTTCTTAGCTTTAGATCTTTTCACAATTTAGTCCTTAGAACTTAATTAGATTTTCTTTTAACATAATTAATTAGGTCCTTAATTAAAGCCTCCATTCTAGTTTAATTTCACTTTAGTCCCTTAATTTAGGGAGTAATATGAGTTGGCCCTCGCCTAAATGCTCAAGGGACCATCTTGATTATTATATTCAATAACTGGTTAAAATCAAGTTGGATTAACATTATAGCCTAAATTTTTAGGTTTAGACCTCTAGGTTCTTTAATTTTCATAATTTGACACTTTAGAATAAAGGAAACATTAATTAATCACTTAGTTTAATTAAGTTTAATAAATTGACCGTTTGATTGCATTCCGATTTTAAAAGTAAGGCAATGCTCATTTACCAAGGAGTTAATGGCGTATTCTCCGCATTATGCTCAGGGGTGACCATTAGTAATTCCCGAAGTAGATGAATATCCTTTTCAAAACCTTTTTTTTAAATTTCGAGGCAATGTATGATTATTGGGCATAATAATTGATCTCACACATTCATGCTTGGGGGTGAATATTATTGGATTTAATTCTTCAACTTTGCATCCATGGTGATTTCTAAATTAAATAAAATTTTGAACTCAAAACTTCCAATTTAAAATATAGGGTAATCAACTAGGTACTAATTTCTGGACGCTGTGGGGGTGATAACACTTTCTCACGCATAACCAACTCCCTAACATGTTTTTTGGTTTTCACATACCTCAAACTTGGTGTTTTGATAAAAATATAACGTTTCATTAAAATTATCTGGTTTTTGTTGTGTTCCAATCACCCTTAAAATGGTTGGTGGCGACTCTCAACATTTCATAAACTCATTTCAAAAACACTTCTAAACCCCATCGTTGTAACTCGTCGGCCTTTCCCCCGAGGGGCTGGTTGCGATAGTTTGACAACTCCGCTAGAGATATTTTGTTTTCTAAAACAAATTGAGAGTCGAGCCACAAGTTGATTACCTTATTTTTAGAATTTGGAAATTTTGAATTTGAATTTATTTAATTTACAATTCATTATGTTTTTTTTAAACTTTAAAAATGATTTTCTCTCTGGTTAATGCTTACATTTCTGTGAATATTTAGAACTGTTGCATATCATAACTCTATACCCGAACTTCGTCTCTATTTACTAAGTAGAAAAAACGTCACACCTCAAGGGAGCATTAAACTTCTTCGTGTGGGTCTGAAAAATTTCCTCTTGAAAGCATCCTAAATTACCCGACGATGGTGAATTAAAAAAATTAGTGGACGATACATCGAGCAGGTGGGGTGCATGCAAAAGATGGATATCAAAAACGAAAAAAACCGAGAAACCTTTGTTTGTGTAATCATTGAACAATTCAATCTGCCTCTTCTCAGTGCCAAAAAAAAAAAAGAGTGAGGTGTGAGACTGAATACCGTAACGCATGCTTTTTGAAATCGTGTGATAGTGATATTCGAATTCAATGCTCCTCTTCCCAGAATCCAAATGCCCACCTTCCATTTTAACTCACCCTTTGGACTCTTTCACATTTCCCCACATTTTTTGCACGTCGGTTCTTTCACTTCTCTCTCACTGTACAATTGTGTTATGACGGCAGAGAGAAGAAAAAGGGGTTTACATCAGCAATTGCCTGGAGAGCAAAGAAAGGAACGAAGCAGAGCTATCAATCCGTTTTACGAAGAAAAGTAAAGTCGTACAATTTCGTCATTGGAAGGGAACGGAAGGAAATGCGTCAGATCGGCCCACCATTGTCTCAATTATCAGCGTGAAGAAGAAAGAAAAAAAAAAGTTGTCTATAGCTTCATTTTATGCATAGGTAAATGCAAATTTCAGGAAAGACTGTAGAGCGTAGAGTGATTTTAGATGCAAACAAAGTTGTGTTATGATAGACTGTGTACTCGGCGTCATGCTCAGGAATGCCACACAGTAGTGAAGTGTTCAGTAACACCAATTACCTTCTCATGGCTGCTCTGTCCTCATTTGACTATTTCTACAAAAACCCTCTATTGTTTCGTATTTCTATTTGAATTCATATAGTGTATTGTCTACTTTTATATAAAAAATTCATGGTTAAATTTTATTGATAAATGTTTAACTGATTCGTGTGGTAATTAAATCTTTTTAAAAAAATATTTTAAAAATTATAAAAATTATAAAAAAATCCAAATTTCTTTATAAATTACAAAAAAACCGAAAAACTCTAAAATCTTTAGTCTCAATTCCTAGACCCCTAAAATCATAAACTTTTAAATTTCTAATCCAAATTTTAATGGGTGAGAGAATTAGTTAAGATTTAATCCCAAAGCGAAAGTTTCATACTAGGATTTGAGAGGAAAAAAAAATGCCGAACTGATGGATTGAATATTGAATTAGCGTCGAGCACCACTGAGCTGGGGAAATTGGTGCCGCTGCCTGGAAAAGGGGGAGAGGCAGGCGAATATAGTATTAATTAAAAAATAAATTCCAAGTTCTTTTTGAAAAATAAAAAATTCAAAAAAAATGAATGTAACATATGTTAATTAATGGTGAAATGTAATGTTCGTTACGAATTAAACATAAAAAATAATAATGCTTGTAACATTAAATATCTGAATAGACTGAAAAAAGTTTAGACACCACATTTAAAAAAGTTCAGTGTAAACATTTTTTATATTGAAATTTTAATTAAACAATATGTTCGTGTTTGCCTTGAAGACTTTAGTTTAATATATGGGTAAACTATACCAATACCAAATAAAAATAACTTATATTATTATTTTATCTGACAAAAATGAAAAAGTTAACCATTGTTTGCATTGAAGACTTTAGTTTAATATATGAGTAAAATTATGCAGATAGTCACCTATGTTTTCGTTATGATCGATTTTGATCATCAAAAAAATTAAGGGGATGATACCTAACGTTATAAATCCGTCTAATTTAAGTCTGTTACCGTTAACCCTTGACAGAAATCTTACGTGGAACTTAAAAATAAAAAATAAAAATTCTCTTCATCTTCTTGAGCTTAAAGTCTTAAACGCATAATAATTAAAAAACAAAACATAATTTTTTAAGATATCCACCACCTTCCACTCATGCAGTCTTCGTCACCATATCCACCAAAGCACGCTTACAAACAGAGCTCCGTCGCTAGCCACCCCACGAAGTACCCTTGTAGCTATGGCCACCGCACCACACTCTAATCTCCCACAACCCTTGTAAACAACCTAACACGTTGCCGATAAGTTGCTCTTTACTCTCCGACAAGATAAATAGCCGCCGGATTCAGAATCGTCGCGTCGAAATATCGAAGGTTTTGAATCGAAAAACTGAGAAAATTATCATAGTCATTGGAACATACAACATTTCTCTCCAAGTATTATCGGAACCAAAGCTGGAGTTGTCCAAAACACAAACATTGGATTTCCTCTTTTTATTGTTTCTGGTTCAGGTTCAGCCCTTGGTTTTGATGGCAAGAAATGGACTACTGGTAATAATCATCACAATGGGCGGTGGTGGTTAAGCACTTAAGATGAAACCGAGACTCTTTTCTTTTCAAGGAACCTCTTGTCGGATTCATCTCAATCCGTCACCAGCTTACAACCCCATTAGAGACGTTTCAACAGGAAAAGGTGCAACAATTTTCATAGGAGAATAACCAAGAACCAGAGTTGTGACATGGGGGTTTTAACATTGGAAGGAGACCGTGAGTGGTTAATGGGGGAAGAAGGGGCGATGGGGACCACATGATTTTTTAATTACCACGTAATAATTTCATTAATTTATGTACATAAATTAATGACGGATGGATTTAAATTCGACGAATCAATAACGTTAGGAACTAAAATAAAACATATCTATAATGTTAGGTACAATTCTCCTTAATTTTTTTGGTGACCAAAGTCAATCATAACGAAAACAGAAGAGACTATCGGTGTAGTGTACCCTTAATATATATATATAACAACAAATATAAAATAATAACGATGGACAAATCTAAGAAGTTAATTAATGTGTGCTAAGAGTTAATTGCAGGAACGTCGGGCTATCCGTTTTAATAAGGCGATTTCAGGTTCTATAATAAAAATAATAGGATAAATTATTTAGATCAGTACTGCACTTTACTTTTTTCTATTTTACTCATTATACTTTTAATTTTTTTAATTTATTCACTGAACTTTGACGTTGTTCTTATTTTGGTTACTCAATAAATCTAAATTCGGTTTAAAATGGCATCATTTTATTTTTTAGAAAAAAATATTTTTTTATTTCTCCTTATTTCTTTTTTATTCTCCTTTTCCTCCTCTCCCTCTCCATCTCTCAGCCTAAACTAACTAGAGATCAACCACTGCATTAGTTGCCGCTGATCACCACATTCGTCGTCATCCACCGTCAATAGAGGTTGATGAATCTTAAAATTTCCTATAAAATTCTCCTGACTCTTCTAAACGCAAATACATTGTCTATTTAATAAAAAAAATCCAGACTACGAATCTAATGGAGATATTGAGGTTCGATGGAGCACTAATGTTGAGAATCAAGTGAATATTCTGGTGGTCCTGTCCTGCCGTGGAGGATGTCGGCCTCTGTATTAATAGCTTTAGAGATAGCTTTTCGTGCCTTTTACTTTCTTCGCATGCTTATTTGAACTTTGATTCTTAGATTTAAAGAGGCCTTAGATTTGCTTTGATCCATCCTTTGGTTCAATTTTAAATTTTTTACCTTCGAAATTTTATAATTTTAGAAACCTATTGTTACTAGAGCTCTTGTGGTCGTGAGATCGAGTTTCACTGAGGGCAATTCATAACGGAGGTCTTCCACGAAAGCTGCTCTCAACCTGGCGTTGGAGAAAGGCTACTACCCTACCTTCCCTTACCTCATTACATATGGGAATAAGATCAACTATTTTTTTTAATGTTGCTATTTTTATAATATAGTATCCTTAACATTCATTTTGATGTATTTTTGCAATACAATAATCAAACCCAAGACCCTCTATCTTAGAGCTCTTGCGCCTGGTCACTGAATTAATTTGTTACACTTTGAATAAAAATCACACTTGAAAATTGGTGACTCATAATGTAATTTACCATATTTCAATCACAACTTCCTATAAAAATTTTAAACAGTCTATTCTATTAATACTTTATTATGTACAAACATACGTCGTCATGTCAACCTCATAAGAGGTAAAAAAAAATGGATGGATGCAACCGACCCCCCAAAAAAGATTGATGCATTTACAATGTTCAACAGAAAGGACCAAAAAAAGAAAAAAAAGAAAATCACCGTCTTTATTTTTGACAATTTACTTTCTTTTCGTTACAGTCTTAGATTGTCCTCCATTGTTCACCAATGTCTTGAGCAATCTTAACGGCGTCAGAAGCCGTTCCTAAAAGCCCTCTTCCTGTAAACCCGACTGTGTACAGTTTGCATCCGTTAGGAAACGACGTTTTTGGCATGCCATCTTCGGTGAAAAAATCACATCCCTATATTTCCATTCGACGCAAAAAAAAGTTACTCCCAAGGAAAATCTATTTGGGTTATCCAACACATGAATTAATACATTATCTTATATTGTAAAAGGGGTCATTAATATTGTACCTTGAGCCAAGTAGGCACATTGCTTTTGTATCCAGTTGCTAATATTATCGCATCAAACTCCTTTTCTTGCGCATCCATGAACCTAGCTCCATTTCTCGTTATCTCTTTCACACCTTCAATTACCTTAATTTTACCGGATTTTATTTGTGCCAGTGCACCGACGTCGAGCACTGGAGTTTTTCCAGTAACATTCTTGAGCTCGATTGGACCCGTTTTCGGCCGCCGGAGACCTATTTGGTCCGTGTTACCCAAGGTGAAGTTGGATACCAGCAAAAGCAATTTATCTACTAGCTTTAGAGGGAGCCATTTGAGAAGCGCCATCGCCATACCAAATGTCGAGAAACCGAACATTTCCCTCGGTAATACATGCACCTATGCAAGGAAAAAAATCAAACGGAAAACAACATGAGCGGCAACGAAAACTTGTATAAAATGTACAAGTTAATGTATGAAATGAACTTACTGTGCTTCTAACAACCATGTGAGGAATTGCATTGTATCGACAAAGGTCCAAGCAGACTTCCATGCCGGAGTTTCCACATCCAATAACCAAAACCCTTTGGTTTTTAAACTCGGAACCAGACTTGTATGAACTTGTATGGAGGACCGGACCACTAAATGTATGAATCCCAGGAATGTACGGTATTAAAGGCTCAGCATTTTCACCAGTGGCGACAACGAGCCACCTTGAAATGTATTCAGAATCTTGAGTTTTAACCCTCCAGAACCCCGTAACGTGATCAAACTCGGCGCTTGTCACTGCTTGGTTGAACGTAGGTTGGATTGAGAAGTGTGAAGCGTAGGACTCCATGTAAGATATGAACTGGTGTTTAGTCGGGTACTTTGGGAAATTTTGCGGGAACCCAAGGAGTGGGAGTTGGCAAAACTGTTTGGGAAGATGGAGTTTGAGTCGATCGTAGGTCCGATGTTGCCATAAAGAGGCAATGCAATCACTTTTCTCAAGGATAAGAGAAGGTACACCTTCTTGTTTAAGGCAAGCCGAGGTTGCTAGACCAGAGGGTCCTGCACCTATGATAATAGGCCCCTGAACCAAAACACAGTGAGTTTCGTCGTGACGATGTTGTTGTTGTTCGCCTTTACAAGAACCCATGTCGTGAAACAATCCCAAGAAAAAAGGAATGATATTGGAAAAACAAGATAGTGAAAGAAAGCTTAAAAAGAATTGGAGAAAGAGACCTCTGTAATTATCTTTTTCTTCTTCTTTTACTTGCCCTGTTCTTTTCACTCTGTAATGCTCTGTTTTATCAATTCATACAAGTTCCATGCAGATGAGGTGGGGTTTCTAAAAGGCAGTCGAAAGGGAGGAACCGAAGAGTCAATGGAGGTAGAAAAGAAGGGGATCATAAATGCATGAAAAAAAAAGCAAATAATAGGGAGATTTCTCTTTATGATTGTAAGTAGTAATTAATTTTAGCAGTGAGCAAGGAGAAAGGGAGGTAATAGGTATTAATGGAGGCGTGAAGCTTAAGGAAAAGGATATGTTCTGTTTGTCAAGGTTGTTTTCTTATCAGTTTTTGAGTTCTCTCTGCAGATTTTTACTTGTACTTCTTTTGCTGCAATTCAAAGTTAGGCAAACTGAGCAGAGAAATCCACTTGTTACATTGCTTGTTCATGTGAATTACAAATTCAATGCTTTTCGGACTATATTTTCTTTCTCATCTGCACAATTAAGGTAATTTATATTTACTCAATTTCTTATTCTCTCATAAAAAGAATACTTCAATATCAATATATAAATTTCAATTCAACACAAACAATTGACAGTGAATAGGTAATTAGGTATATTTATTCGAACAAGAGTGTATTTTCACGACCGCATTGCATCGTCCGGTTTAGGGATGAGCGAAACTTGACCCGACTCAAATTAATTTCAGTTATAATTTTACAACTCAAATCAATTTCAAGTTATAATTTTATAACTCAAATTAATTTCAAGTTATAATTTTATAAACTCGATTCGAAAAAAATTAAAGTTCAAATCGAGTTGTAAAATACAACTCGAAATTAATTTTTTAATAATTAGTATATTATTTTTTAAATTAAAGTCAAATACATTATAAATATTTCCAATTAAATTTAAAAAGAAACTCAAAATTTTGACTAAACTTGAATTTTATAAATTAAAGTAAAAAATTAAATCAACCTCAAGTTATAAAATAAGATCTGTCAAATCAAATAACTCAACAAAATTTTATTTGACTCATCTAACACTTACTGAGGTCGGGGTAGAAATAGCTAAAAGAAGTACAGAGCTGCTGTTGGCAATCGAGTGGAATTTTGCTGTGCACTGCGTTAGGTGTTGCATGTTTGGAAATCGAGCGGATTAACCGAGTGAAGGAGAGAGGTTGTCAATGAAAGGAGTATTTTACTTTCTTGCTTTTATTTTCCGCAGGCGTAAATAGAGTTTGGTGGTAATTTAAAATTTTAAAAAAATTAGAAGTTTAAATTAAAAATTTTAAAGGGTTTAGTTTATATATGTTTCCAAAAAATTAGGGTATAATTAAAATTTTTAAAATTTTGAGTGGCTTAATGAGAATTTAAAAAAAATTATAGGAGGAGCTTAATTGAGAACATGAAAAAAATTTAGAATTTAATCTGAATTTCTAAAATTTAAAGAGGTAATTTTTTTTTTAAATTTAAGAATTTAAATTATAATTTTTAAAATTTTGGGGCCATGGCCCCCTCTAGTCTTGCTTTAGTTCCGCCGTTGCTTGTAACTAGATTTTTAAATTATGATTTTAATATAATTTGTATTGATAAATTTATATTTGTAGTATAATATTAAAATAAAAATAAAGTAACATTTAATGTTTAAATTTAATAATTTCTTTTAATGTAATATTTATATTATACTTGAAGAACGTGCATAGTAGCTTTGTGGCTGGTGAGTGATGATGTGCAGCTACCTAGCTACTTGACTTTCCTTCTTCAATTTTAGCTATAATGGCGGTGAAATTTATATTAGAGGTAAATTAAAATTTTAAAGAGATGAAAATAAATTTTTAATAGTAAATATATATAAAAAATTTAAAAAATATTATAATTTTAAATTCATAGATGACGACCGTTTTCACACACGTCTCTTGATTCATCTCTATTCATGATTGAATTAAATAAGATAATCAAATATTATATTTGTTTTATTTTTCGAGTGCAATAATTCTCGAGTTAGAGCTGATATCATTGCAGCTATGATCTTATATTCATTATATTTCAAGTTTTAAGTAGTAGACTTCTAAAAGCTTCCATCTTTTACTATATTGAGTGGGTCCAAATCACTGTATTTCGTTATCAATAATAATTGCAGTAAATAATAATGTTATCGTGAGTCAAAGGAATTTAATGCAAGTTTAATTTGAATACAAACGTCTAATTCAATTTCACCCTTCCAAAAAAATAGATGTCATCATAGACGGATATAGGATTTTAAATTAAAAGGGATAAATTTAAATTTTTAAAATTTTAAATAGATAAATTTGAATTTATAAAATTTTAGAGAGATTAAAATAGATTTTCAATAAAAGATGTAAAATATATGATAATTTTATATTTTTAGAAGAATACCGCCCCACCCACTCCCCAAGTCCATCTCTGCATGCCATGGAGTTGTTGAAAGCTGAAAAAACAAGAGCCAAAAGAGAACAGTTCACTATCAATAATTCTGGTATATTCATATAGTCTCAATAAAAAAAATATCTTATTAATTGGTGAGATTTTAACACGGTTGAAGGTTATATCTATGATTTAAAGTTTATTTATTTATTTTTTTGGTATAAGCATTAGTATTCTATATATTGATTGACTAATCTATATTAGGTACTGCAGAGGTGAGGGCGATCCTCCCACTAGACTAATTGGTTGTTGGCTTTTTTTTTATTAAGCTCAAGGTGATTACAAATTAATATATGTTCTAAATATTCTCAATCATTTGAAAATGAATATTCAATTACATGTTGTAGTTGTTGGTGCTTGAGCTCGTGACCTCTAAGAACAACAACGATTCCTTTAACTAATGAGGTAAGTTGATTCGTACATTTATGATTTAAAGTTATACATTTTAAAATTTTAAGATTTGAGGTTACATTTATTATTTTAATTTATAATTTTAAATAGCATTTTAGATTTCTAATTCATGTGTTATAATTTATGATCATTTTAATATGTAATGTGATCGATATTCAAATAAGCATTGGTATGGAGTATCTTTTTACTGCTACTATGGAATAATAATCCTTTAAGAAATAAGATATTATATATTACGTTACGTAATAAAGATGATAGCAGCGATGAATAATGTTTGGATACATGGGATCTAAAGGGGCTTGCAACGATTTTTATGATATATATAGGATATTAAAATTGTTGGATGAGTGAAAATAAATAATTGAGATTATTTTTTTATTTTTTAAAAGAAATATTTTCACATTTCTTACTTTTAATCTCAACCATATATTTTATACATTCAATCATATTAAATATGTGTAAAACTAAAAGAGTTTTATATTGTGTAAGTAGGTTATATATATATATATATATTTGGAGCCCACATTACTGCTGTACTATATACGACTATGGTCCTCCATGTACTTTTATTTCCATAGAAAGTATTAAAAAGGTTTATAGTAATGTCTAAATTAATCATGTTACTAAAAGCAATATTGTTTGATTATGGGCATAACTTTTTAGGCTGTGATTTATAAAGCTAAGACATGTTTTTAAATGTTTATATTAGATATATTAATTCACGAATCAAACTACCTCAATGGTAAATGAATTATTCTTGTTTTTTGAGGTCTTGAGTTCAAGCATAAAAAACGTCATGGGTGTGAGCGTTCAATGTCAAATGATTGATAGTTATATTTGAATAGATATTACCCATTACTCTTTCTAGAGTATCCTGGTTTGAGAAGTTGTGTTTGTAATATATTTGTACATTGTTAGTAATTTAAGGGAATTTTGAATAAATATTATTTTATAATTATCCAATAATATTTTATTGAGACAATATTGAGTTACATATATAAGATTTTTGAAGAGTTAGATCCAGGTCCCATCTTACAAAAGTAATATAACAAATGATTAAGAGTTATCCTTTAATGGATACTACTCGTTATTTTTTCTTGAGTATAATGGTTTGAGAAGTTGTGTTTGTAAGATATTTATACATCGTTAGTAATTTAAGAGAAATTTAAACAAATATTACTTTATAACCACCCAATAATTTTTTGATTGAGACAATATTAAGTTATATAAGATTATGAACCAGATCCTATCTTACGAAAGTAATTCTTACTTGAGTTATTATATAAACTTTAGATGTTATCATATTTATTATTTAAAGTGTTCTGATAATAAATTAACTTCAATAGGTTGTCCTGGTTGAATTTATATAGGTTTTCAAGGTTTCATTAAAACCTTACCAACACCTTTTTAAGTTATATAATAATAATCGTTACTTTTGTTTCATTTCTTCTGGTGTCAAACACAATAAATATTGATGATTTTTTTGTTGTTTACTTTGTCTATTGTACTTTAAAATTGGGTGATCCTGCTTTTGTTCTCGTTTCTTTCAAATAAACCGAGTCGTTTTGCTGCATGCTTGAAGTACTTAAAAATCAAATATTGGACCGACCAAAACCCTAGCCCCATCCAGTACACTCAATTGCCCCTACTTTCCCCTCTCTTTGTTCCCCTTACACGGATTATTTAACTTAAATTGGTTTCACAGAATCGAATCTTCAACAAAAGGAGCAAAGATTGAAGAAAAATGCCATCATTCAAGCATTGATTCGATCAGTATATTATATCAAGGAGGTGTGTACCTTTGCTACAACTTTTTTCAATGACTACAAATTTTATTACCTGGTTTTGCAATGATGTTCGCGAGAATACTGGTAGTTAGTCGGGATTAATTAAGATTTAAGCATACGATTTCCCTTAGTTGGACCTAATTAATTAATAAAAGTGATTTAGGTTCATGTGATAGTACTTGAAACACCAAAGCTTACTAATGATTTATGTTTAATGTAGGAGATAATGATATAGTAATAAAAGCCGTCAATAGAGTTGATTAAAGTGATAAATAATTTAATATTATTTAAGTAAAGTCTCGAGTTGGAGTATTTATGTATACAATGTAAATCGATCTGAATAAATTAAAGTAAAATCTTATAATTGGGAGGGTGGCCAAGTATAAAATTAACCACTCGTATAATTTACCCGAAATATTATTTGACCAACAGATTACCCGGCTAAAAAACTATAAAGTAATCAGGGAGAAGGTATGTACGGACTCCTCAATGTGCATAAAACGCAGAATTCAGTTACGTCAAGACGCAGGTCCTTCCCCGGGTTCCGGACGATGATAGTGATGTAACATGACATAACTCGACGTCACCACTAGTAGTCACGTGGTACAACAGACTTCTTGTTTCCACGTCACGTGAAATATCGAGGTGCGCCGTACGCGCGTGAATTTATTGAAATGACTGTACAATCCCGACACGTTTTGACTGTGAATGGCATTGCCGAAGTTTCAAACCCGTTAGCACGTTTAGACGCCGATGAAAAGATGCCCACAAGGATTAGAGCATTTTGATATGACGGTGACAGAATTTTCCAGTAAAACACGTGCCGATCGCGTGGTTTTCCAATTCTTTGTGTCATCAATCATATTTTCCCGTTTGGAAAAGATTGACAGCGTGTTTTTAACAGCATCGGGTTTGGTGCTTTTGATTTGAAGATAGTTGTTGGCTTTGCTCTTGGTGGTACATCAAACGAACAAAGAAATTAATCTGACGGCTGGGGATTACCGCAAGATGTTGGGCAAGTACAATATTTGAAAGATTATTTTAAGGGTAAATTATATCATTGACCACCTAATTATAATATCTTTTAATTTCGATCATCATTTTTTAATTTTTGTCAATCTGATAATCCAACTAATTAATTGAACACCTTGCCGTTAACATTTAATGGAAACGTTGATGCGACAGTTAATAAAATTAGTATAATTACACATTTGGTTACTATTACTTATCTATTCTACCAATTTGGTCATAATTTTAATAAATTAAAATAATTCTCACTCTTTGGTGTAAATAAAATTAAGATTTGTAAATTGGAATATAGGATTCAAACCAAGAACCCTTGGGAAGAAAGGAGAAGCCAAACCAATGAGCCAAGTTCATTTTTTGGTTTGAAATAAACAACATAATATATATATATATATATATATATATATATATATATATATATATTGTTTATTAGTATAATATTAAATTCTTAATATTATATATATTGTTTCTTAGTATAATATTAAATTCTTAATATTAAATATTAAAATTATTTAAATTTAAAGTATAAAAATCTTTAAGTATTTAAAAATAAATGTAAACTTAATAAAATAAACAATATTAATTGCAAATTTTTTTAAAAAATATTAAAAATACAATTAAATATTTCAAAATCAACTAGACTCTTGAATTTTTTAACAACTTAATTAAGCTATTAATTTTAAAAAAACAATTAAACCCTCTAATATATCATCATTCGCCACAAAACTTCATATTAATACCATGAGTCGTCATGTTAGTATTGTAGACTGCTATATCAATATCTGACTATCAATGAATTGATCAAATAGATAGATTAAATATTTTTTCTAAAATTTAAACTCACATTGAATGTAAAATAAATTCAAAGTTTACATCTTTTTCGAAAAGCATAAGGGTTTAAGTACCATTTAACCTTAGAAATATAATAATTACATGTCTTAGCTCAATAATAAAATGTTGAACCCTTTCTGTAGACGAGCATTAATTTATTAAAAAGATTAATTGTGAATTGTTGATGATGAAAGCGAGAATAATGTGAAAATTACATTACCATCGTTAATTTTTTTAATCGTTGGTGGCCGAAATAAAAAAGGACAAACGTTAATGATTTTTTTTTCAAAAAGAATAATTTGATGGCTAAAAAAAAAGAAATAATTATTTGATAACTAGTGGTATAATATACCCATATTCTAAAAGTGTTAGCTTAATACTAATAGTTTTTTTCTTCTTCATAAATCTGATGTACCAACAAAAATAGTTTTTCATAATTTTTTTTTTTTGCATTGAAATGAATTAATCTTGAAATCAAAGCCTTGTGTTATTGGGCCTAAATTACAAGTCTGATTGGAATGAAGGTTGCCAACCCAAATCATAATTGAAAGTAAACCCTAATTTCGTTAGTCTGCATCTGTTTCGGGTAGTTCAGCCTTCATTTGTCCAATTACGTCTTTTCCTAGTCACGCATTTTCCTAGTTCCGCCGTGTCAGACACCGATGCGAGGGGATTTTATTTTACACCGTCAGTGTTTTAAAGATTGGAAGTTGAGTTCAAGAAGACGAGGTTATATTTGTCCGAATTTCCCTTTTTTTAGTCTAATTATAATGTCTTAAAAAATATTTTCCCATTTTTTTTTTGCAACTTTCAGTTTCTTATTCTATTCCCATCATAAATACCAAATTGCTGATTTGCCCTAATTTTTTAATTTTGCTTGATTTTTAGGATGTAACTCCAAGTTTCTTCTACCAGGATTTTGCAAGTTTTGAAACTCATGTGTCACTGAGAAAAAAATGTCAGAATATTAACCCCCCCAGAGCAACATCTTTGTCGCTCCTTGTAAACCGCTGATATCCTAATGTTTAGGAGGGGTTTTTACATAACTGACACCGTTTGATTTTAATTTTACTTTTCTGACACCGTTTGACCAATATTTCCAGAACTAGCACCCTTTCTGCTGAGTTGGCAAAGGCGCGTCCCCGGGGGCGCGCTTTACCCGTGTTTTTCGCTGAGTTGGATGCCACGTGTGAAAGGGCGTCCCCGGGGACGCGCCTTTGCCAACTCAGCAGACACGTATTTTGTTTTATAATAAATAGTTTATTTTTATTATTATTATAAATTAATAATATATTATGTAAAATGTTTCGATTATAATGTAAGAATTATCAAGTTTCGAGTATTTTTGATTTTGATTATCGATCTATTAATTTTATCAGTTAATTATTTAAATGTTATCAATCTAGTCATCTCATATCAATATTTAACGAAAATATTGATGCATAAGTTAATAAATTAGTATAATTACATATTTAATCTTTAAGACTTACATATTTTATAAAATTAGTCTTATTGAAAATTTAATTTAATAAATTTAATCTTCCAATCAGAACATGAAATGTGTCATCGTATATAAATGCAAATTATTTAGGTGTACATACATTGACAAATTATATAAATGCAATAACATTAAAATTATTAGAAATAAAAACATTCATTTAAATACAATATTAATTACATAAGAGTTAACGGTTATATGATGATAACAGAGCTGGACATTTTTTTCTATTGTGCCCGATGTTTCTACAATGCCCACATCGTTTTTGTTCTGTTGACTTCTCCCGAATATCATTTCACAATGTATTCTAGTAGATTTTGGACGACCTGAGTCCCTCAATAGCAATGGATCTGGTACAATTGTAAGCCAAGTTTGAATCTCATTTGGGTCTCTTTCGTTTCCTATGGGCGGAAACTCAAATTCATATACCTTGAATACTTGTGAAAGTTGGTATACGGGATCAACATAATTTTTGTAGTCCAAATGCGAATGTGAGCAAGCAGCAATGACATGAGAGCATGGATATTTGAGTGCTTGAAAGAAACCACAATCGCACCACCTCTCTTGCAGATTAACTCTGAAAGAGTTAGCTTCAATCCCTTGCAGCGGAACCACGCCCATGATTGTAGAAGCAGAAGACATCCACCAATAGCAGTTTTCTTATAATTCGTCGCCCGACACATTTCTCTAAAGAGAAATGCCAAAACTGCAGCACCCCAACTATATCTTCCAGCTTCATCAAAATCGATCAGATGCCGCAACCACATACAATGCACCTGGTTGTGAGATTTGTCGGGCATCAATATTCCTCCAATTATTCGTAGAATATATGCCCGAGCACATGCCTTTGCTTGATCCTCTGAAGCATTTTCATTTAAAACCTCAAAATTAGCTTTCAACCAAGATAAAGCTATTCTACATCCATTAAACTCTGGCGGAGCAGCTCCAAGATAATCAATGCACATTGATTGCCAATCACCATCCGCCATACCACACATCATATTTCCGTCGACGGGAAGCCCCAGATGCATAGAGACATCCTCCAATGTAATTGTTGCCTCTCCACATGGAAGGTGAAAAGTGTGTGTCTCGGGCCTCCACCTCTCAATTAGTGCAGAAATTAGGACAGGTTCGAGTTTGCAACCGCCTATAATTGTTGCAATATACCCGAACCCGGTATAAGCCAAATATGGAAAAATACGTTCCGGTGTCGGTATACGTGGATTTTTAATAAAAGTTTCTAAAATACGATCAGCATCCTAAATAATATATATTATAAAAAATAAAAATTAATATAAATTCATAATAACTTTAAAATAAAAATAAATTTAAATATTAACATTAATTATAAAAAATATTACCATATCGCTAAAATGTCTGGAGATATGATCAATATCCAATCGCAACAGCATTTCGTTTTCCATTATAACTGTAGACAAAACAATATAATTAGCAAAATAAATAAATAATTCTAAATAAATAATAATTATATAATATTATTTTAATAAAAAATAATATTTACATAAATATATTAATATAAAAATAATAACTATTTAAAAAAATACTAACATAAAAATAAATTTCTTACCACTAATAACAAATTTAAAACTCAAATAGTTGGAGAATTTGAGTTATATAAGAGAGGAGAAGATGATTTTGGTGTGAAGAATGAGTGAGGGTTGAGGGGGTTTATATAGGGGAGGAGGAGGGGTAGTTAGGAAAAACGGATGGGGGCATTTATGACATTTAATGGAAGGCGCGTCCCCGGGGATGCGCTTTCCACACGTGTATGCTGATATGGCAAAGGCGCGTCCCCGGGGACGCGCCTTTCACACGTGGCATCCAACTCAGCGAAAACACGGGTAAAGCGCGTCCCCGGGGACGCGCCTTTGCCAACTCAGCAGAAAGGGTGCTAGTTTTAGAAATATTGGTCAAACGGTGTTAGAAAGGTAAAATTAAAAACAAACGGTGTTAGTTATGTAATTTAGCCAATGTTTAGGACAGTAACAGAAAAAATTAATTTGGTTTGAAATACAGCACATGAATTATCGACGAGGAGAGAGAATATGACATGAAAAATTGAAAGAAAAAAAAAATCCAATGCTGTTAAATTTTCAATAACTAATGACTAAAATCGAGGAAACATAATATTTATAGGTTTTTAGCAAAAAAATAACTTGATGACCATAATAAAAAAGAGATAATAGTTTGGTGACTAATGGCATAGTTTAACCTTAGTATATTTAATAAAAGATCATATATATCAAATTTATTAAATTATGTTTAACTAATTATTTTCATAATTAAACTTTTGAAAATTATAAAATAATCATTAAAAAATTTCAAATTATTACAAAATGATTTATTCTAACATCACAAATATTATAAAAGTTTAACAAATATTTTATAAAAATGTGATACAATTTAATAACTGTTTTAGAACGATTCAATAAAGTTTAATGATTATTTTATATTTTTTTTTAAAAATTAGTGATGAACATAGTTCACAACCCATTAGTTCATAACCCATTAATATACTTTATCCTTAATAAAATAAATTTTTAATTGAAAAATAGTATAATGCAGATCAATATAAGCTTAAGGACCAATTTTTTTTTATATAAATTATAAATCTAATCTTAATCGTACTTATTAAGGGGAGCGGAAAGGGTGACTAAAGTATGGATGGCAATAGATTGGATCTGGATCAGAGCTAGACTCAGATCCAGACCCATTGTCACATCTTGGATCCAGATCCGTCCTGGATCCACGGGTCTAGAAAATTAATACACATATCCAAATCCAACGGATCATGAAATATTCTATTATCAGAAGCTGACTTTAAAACCTATATGAACTTAACTCTATAAGAACTCAAACATGAGAAAATAACCTCAGTGACAAAAAATGCCTTATAATATACGATTTTAACCAACTTTTTTTTGGATTTGCCAAAATGACCAACTAAATCGCAATGCGATCGATAATTCGCAACGCGATCTCCGGTATCGCAAATCAGTTTCCAGATTCGCAACGCGAACATCGACTATCGCAACGCGAACTTCGACTATCGCAATGCGATTTTCCAAATTCGTTGCGATAGTCCAAGTTCGCGTTGCGATTTATTCCAAATTTGCGTTGCGATAGTTCGTCTCGTCTCGGGTCGGGTCGTGGTCGTGGTAATACGTGTCTTCGACACGTCCGCGCGATTACTATATTTTTAGAGAAAATTCTTAAGAAACAAATGCAATACCACCAGTCGTTGCGATTTTGGAATATCACAACGAATTTGGAATAAATCGCAACGCAAACTTCGACTATCGCAACGAACTTGGAATAAATCGCAATGCGATAGTCGAAGTTCGCGTTGTTAATCTGGAAACTGATTTGCGATACCGGAGATCGCGTTGCGAATTATCGATCGCATTGCGAATTATCGATCGCATTGTGATTTAGTTGGTCATTTTGGCAAATCCAAAAAAAAGTTGGTTAAAATCGTATATTATAAGGCATTTTTGGTCACTGAGGTTATTTTCTCCTCAAACATCTCCCTATATAATATATATATATATAAAAACATATTATGTCATTTATATATATTTTAAAAACCAAAGATGAGTTTTCTTATAAACGAGTAAACAAGTTCAGACCCGATATCTTAGTGTAGATTTGAACTTGGATCTGTACTTTAATCAGAGGATCCATATTCGGTCTGAATTCGTCGAATCTAAAATTTTAGGATCCATACCTTATAAAACGAATCTAGATCTACAGATTCAGGTGGGGTCCAAGATCCATTGCCATCCCTACTCTAAAGAAAGGGGAAAAATTATCCTAATAGATCTAGAACCTGTAACTTAAGAAAATATGAGAGATTTGGATTCCATAACATAAAAAAAATGAGAGAATAAAAAAGAACACCTTAACTAACATGAGTTGGTTTAAGTGGTAAATAACTTAATATCTCTTAAGTAAGGTTTCGAGTTTGAGTCCTTGTGTATGTAAAAAATTCCTATTGAGAGACTCTCCTACCAAAACTAGATGTGCGACGTGGGTTAATCCAAATTAAAAAATGTAAAACCTTGCATCCGGGAGGAGAAAAAATAACTTAATCAATCGGTCAAATATGTTATACACCTAATTTCAAATTTTTTTTAATGGAAGCAGTTAGTATTATTAAAAAAGTGAAAATATCTGAAATTACAATAAGAGTATAAAACTATCATCGTAAACTAAATACATAATTTGAATTTTTCTTATAACATTGAAACTAGTCACTTTATATCATATAAGGATCATGCATGTAAAAGGTTGAAAAACCCCAACCAAGATATTAAAATAAATACGAATAAAACTGATAGCATCGGCAAAAGAACCACAAAAGAGAATTAAACTATTGAAAGACTACTGAGAACCGCATATCAGAGCCGAGAGTCGTGAGAAACTATCCACATACGCAAAATCACACATCCAAATTCAATCTAAAGGTCCACAGCAGATTGTGATGGTTGATTGATTACTTTGCATCTGTTTTTGCTTTGTTAGCAGATTGGCGTTCTAATTTTCAATTTCTTTTTTGGTTGTCAGGTGTTCGATGGACATGGTGGAAAGCATGCTGCTGACTTTGCTTGCAATCATTTGCCAAGGTTCATTGTTGAGGATGAAGACTTTCCTGGAGAGATTGAGAGGGTTGTTGCTTCAGAATTTCTTCAAACTGATACTGCTTTTGCGGAAGTTTGTTCACTGAATTCATCCCTTGCCTCTGGTGCCACTGCTTTGGTAGCTCTTATTATTGGAAGGTTAGAATTGTCTGCTAAGTGCTAACGGAAATTATTTTTGTTTTAAATACACTTTTATTTAGCTTAACGTGTGTTGCAATAGAATCACTTTAAATGCCTTTAGTTCCAAGGCATTGTCAATTAATTACGTGGTTTGCTAATGTGTCTTAACTGATAAGATCATAAGATCATGGATGTCTGTCTGATTTCACTCTTCCTTTCTCCAGTGATAAAAATGATGTCTATGGTCATGCAGTAGACTAACACAGTATTCAGTGAAAGGCAACAACCATGGTTTCAGTTGAAGATTGCAAGTTGTATTCCGATTTACTTCTTTTATATTCCATATTATTTTTGCATTTTCTTCCTATTATAGTGACAATTTTTAGATGTCTATGAGGACGAGTGTATTGTCTGTGGGATGATATGTGGTGATTAGTGAGCATTAAAACTTGTTGTTCAAAGATTATTGGGTGCGTATAAATCTGCTTAAACAATATGAAAAAGAGTGCTAATTCTTTTTTGTTTGATCCCCTCTCCTTTGGTATAAGTCTTCTGTCGGATTTTAATTTTAATATCCAGGTTAACGAACGATTATATGATATCAACACTTATTCGTTGACCTACATTCTGATTACAGAATGTTGGTTGTGGCAAATTCTGGAGATTGTCGAGCTGTTCTATGTCGTCGCGGCAAAGCAATTGAAATGTCAAGAGATCACAAACCCATGTGTAATAGAGAGAGAAGGCGCATTGAGGCGTGTGGAGGTTCTGTTTATGATTGTTATCTTAATGGGCAACTTCATATGGCTCGTGCATTAGGGGATTGGCACATGGAAGGAATGAAAGGTCCAGATGGGGGACCGCTAAGTGCAGAGCCTGAGCTTATGACTGCATAGGAAAAGTGGGGATCTGGTCGATGAAGCTTTGAAGAGGAAAAGTGGGGATAACTCGACTGTCATCGTGCTATGCTTTCAATCCAATCCACCCCCGTACTAGAGTGCAAAGGAGCTTATCTGCCGAGGGTTTAAGGGAGTTTCAAAGGTTTTTGGATAGTTTGGGAAACTAAGATGGTGATGGCAAATACTTGCTCAATATTAACCCTTTACGTTCGATGGTAGTTTTAGGTACGGAGAGTTTCAACTGTAACATACGAGGTGGAGAGTCATTCCATTGTTTCCAAAGTAGGAGCTTAAATTAGTTCAACTTCATTTTGCCCATTTGTTAAGGCACTTACTGAGACGGGAGTTAGGTTTATTCTAAAATGCAGGTCTTTTGGCAGAAATGGATGCTTCATTCATTGTCTATTTCTACTTTTGTTTGGTCAGAGGAGCAAAAACATTGTTTTACATGCTTCTGCGTGATGGATTAGACCAGCATTCGTTCATTTATAACAATGTTTTTTGTATTCAGACTCATGTTTTCTATTGACAATTTTTAGTCCTCAAGAGTAATGAATACTAATAAAATCTTCGAACCTCGTTTACCAGCAACATCTTATCATGAATGATTTTGAATATTTGTCTAGTGCATAACCTGCACATAAACTTGTCTAGGTCGCATTTTAAAGGATAACCCGCATGACAAAATTCTTTATAGCTCCGGGAAACATTTATTTTTCACATAACACCTAATTATATAGGAAGCACATATGAGGTATTTGTATCTAATCTGAATTTTGTACCTCTATGTCATCCTCACGACATCACGTGAGAAAATAGGTGTGTGAAAATTCAACTGCTTTTTGGAAGCTTCGCAGAGGTCAAAAGCAAAGAAGCTTCGTTTTGGTAGGATGAGGACACATTCTTAACCTAAATTAACCTAAACCAAGCGAACCCCACCTCATCTCTCTCCTTTTATGGTCAAAAAGATAATTTTATTTGTCAACATATATTAATGCTTCAAAAAGATAATTTTATATGTCAGCATATATTAATGCTTTTCGAAGAATATTGTTATTCGTTCATATATAAGTAATATTTTTTTATAGTGTTCATAGATTGTTTTGAATCTAAAAATTAAGTTCCACATCTATTAAAACAATTCCTGCAAAATTAGTTATTCGTATGATTTAATAATTGTGTAATACAACACAATCTTTGTGCTCCTAAACATTTTTCATAATATAGATTATAATACAGACTATACGTGAATGCAATATTTTTTTTATTAATCTGGTATGTTTAGTCTGAATAGTACGTTCAAAATCATATCGTCTTTGATATTCGAACCTGAGACTTATAAAAATAACAACTATTCTTGAACTGTTGAGATAGTTCAATTGTGCATACCTGAATAGAGTATTAAATATAATCATGGAATTAGATAAATATAGATTATGATTATATTTAAGGATAATATTAGAATTAGTTGTTATGTCTCACCGAATGAGAAACGGCGATATATATATTTGACGATTCGTAATAAACGGCCATTTCAGCTAACCAGTACATTGCATCTTTTAATTGCACCGAAAAGGATAGATTCGAGAAAAATAAGAAAAATGGCCAATCTTTGAGACTGATTGAAGTATGGTAGTGAATGGGTTAAGAATAGCGTAAAGATGCGGAGGTTAAAAATATTTTTACTGGAATTTATAAGTTTTTTTTTATTAAGATAAGGTGATTACAAAATAATATTTGTTTTAAATATTCTTAAACTCTCAATCATTTGACAATGAATGCTCTATCACTCTGTTGTAGCTGCTGATGCTCGAACTCGTATTCAAGAAATAACAACGATTCTTTTAACCACTAAAATAAGTTAATTCCTACTTGAAATTTATAACCTAATAATGGAAGACGGATAATTTTACATTATTTGATAATATATAATTAAAAGTATGTTATTTCATTAAATAATAAGATTGAGACTCAATACATAAAAAAATTTATTCATATAATTCAATTTATGTCCGTGTTCATATTAACACATATATAAGATAAATAAATAATGGCTCTAATTTTTTATTTTACATAAAAATAAAAAAGTAGTATATCTTTCTTACTTTTCTTTTTTTATATCTCCCAACTTTTCAATTAGTTCTACTTTTCAGTTATTTTCTTATCAATTTCTTTTGTGGCTTGCATTCACGGTTTAAATGCACGAAGGAAGATGGATCGAAGGATCGAGTGAAGGTAGTCGTATTCTAAAATTTAAAATTATTATATATTTTAATCTATTTTTTCTTGTTAAAATTTTATAAATTCGTCTATTTTTAAAATTTTAAAAGTTTATCCCCTCCTATATTGACATAAATCATATGTTGGTCCCTGTATATAAATGTTAAAATGATGAATTAGAGGTAACACTTGCACCGTGATTATATCGATTAAAACAAAAACAATTCTTTTACAAAGTAATAATACTATTTATCTCGTCAATCCATATTAACATTTTTTTAATAATAATATACTTCAACGTCATAAATTAGAAATAATAATATAATGAATTAGATTTTAAATTAAAATAAATTAAGAGAGGATATGCGTATAAAATTTAAGTAACATAATACTATGTAGCAAAAATTTTAAATTTCTAGAACCTCATCCTCATCATAAAATATTATAAGATGGAGAATAGCTAAAGGAGTTGGATAGTAATGGTGTCTTGGCCTCCACTTGATTAAATGGAGAAATTGCACTTTTTTGAAGCTTTTTTTTTTCACTTTGACCCATACAACTTTATAATTTTAATTTGGTCACCCCAATAATACGAACTCCCTGGCTTCACCTTGCTTACATGTTTCTTTATAAAATCACCCTCTTATCCTACGTAAAATGTCAAATTCTTTTTCCCATTTTTCTAAAAAAATTATTGAAAAAATTAAAGGTAAAATAAGTACCATTAATTAAACCAGATATAATTCATGTCGACAAATACAACTACTATTATAAGAGGGGAAAATCCAGAAGAGTGAGATCCATGAAACGAGTACCGTACGGCAATCTTCAAAACTTCAGACCCTGCCACAGAAAAGTATACCAGTACATGAGTTTCAAAGCAAGCAATTATATATTTATTTACATATGCACGTAAATCTGGATCAAGAAATATTTTTCACGGTAATTACACATTTATTAACTACATATAATTTTTAAATATAATAAATACAAATAAAATTTTAGAACAGATATCATCCGTAAAATAAATAATTATTTAAAAAAAACTCCGATTTTATGATGGGCACTAAAAATTTTAGAACAAATATTATCAAAAAAATAATTAACTAATAAAATAATTTCAAATTTTAAAGTGGGAAGGTGGCCACCCTCACCCAGCTGTGGGTTCGGCCACTGCACGAAATTAATTGCAAGTTAATTTTGTAAGGAAAACGTACTAAAGGGTCATATAGTAGTGTTCATACTGTTGGTATTCGATGTTAATGGATGAAGCAGAGGGGTTTGCAATGGCGCCGAAAGCAGTGGTGGAAAGAACAATCGTAGCACCGCTAGCAGAAGGCCTAGACACCGATGTGTCGGCTTGATCTACGATCTTAATTTGTATAGTTTCACTTGGATTGCAAGTTCCGGGGATAGCCGCACTGATGCACCTAACCAAGTATTGCCGCCCACATGAAGCGCCGTTGTCCCATATCCCATCCCCGGCAGCCGCAAACAAGTTGTTCGTCGGAAACATGGAGGTGTCGCCCCCGAAGCAGGCGGTGGCTGCACCCGAGACAATTAAAAACCTCATAAACACTTCATCGTACTGTGTATATAATATACCTCATAATTAAAGATATCACTTACGAAGATATGGGGGGCTGTAATGAGCAGCCGTGCCGACATCGGCGAAAGACGAATGGAAGAACGTTGTTACCAAGATGAAGATGGTGAAGAGCCATGGATGTAACTGCTTCGACATTTCTCCTGACGATTTCAAAGAAACTGCCGTGGTGGGTTTATTATGAAGAACAAGTTGTAGGCGTAGGATTTCTTTTAAATAAATGGTGATGCTGATTTTGTAGACTTGTTTCTTTCTTTCTTTTTTGACGACGGTTATCTATAACAAAAAGTAAATGTATTATTGCTGCGTACGTTTGAACATGTCAAAACTGGGTGTAAATATAGAACATTCCATAATAAACGTAGCTATCGAAGGAAATAAATAAATAAAAATTATCTTATACTATATTATTTCTATAAAAGGTTTTCATGTATGTATGAAGAATTCTAGAAACGTGTTTATTGTTAGTTAATCAATTTTTATTAATTTGTTCAACTTCTTCTAGTTTTGCCTTTCAACATTAGATTATGAACCCTAAAAGAAGATAAGGGTTATAACAATTATACATAAAAGGTTTAATCCTCGCATAAGTGCCCAAACTATACTTTTTCTGCTAAATAAGTGCATACATTTTTTTGTCCATCCAGGTATCTAACGTTACAAACGTTAGCACTTTAGGTGCCCGAACCATCAACGGCGATAGTTTTCCCCGCTAAGTGACATGTGTTTCAATATGATAATTTTAAATTTTTTATATAAAATTAAAAAATAAATTATATTTTTTATAAAAAGAAAACACATAAATTTCCATATAACCCCTAAACTTTTAAAACCTTCATTTCAATCCCTAAACCCACTCTGACCGTCGCCCTTTGTCGCCGAAGAAGCTCCACCCGAGCTCCCATCCCTCCGGCGACCAAAAGCCCTATGAAATCGTAACCGATTGACGATCGATCGACGTTTTAAATGCTGCGAACTCTAGGATAAAAATAGCGATCCCACACGATTCCAATAGTGAATCATCAACAACTACGACAACATATAACTAGGATAATGGTAAGGACTACGTCGGCGGCAGTGGTCGTGGCAAGAGAGGACGACGGCGGCGGATTAAGTTAGGATTTGAGATTTTGATGTTGTTTTATAATATAAAAAAGTTAGTTTTTTTAATAAATACAATATTTTTTTAACATGTGTCACTTAACGAGGAAAACTAATTCCGTTGGAAGCCTGGGCACCTAAAGTACTAATATTTATAACGTTAGGCATCCGGATGGGCAAAAAATTATAAACTCTTATTTGACACAAAATGTATAGTTTGAGCACTTATTTGGGTACTAAGCCTACATAAAAAAAAATAAGATCCATACATACAAAAAATAATAATTTAAGAAATATGAATCAAATGAAGATTTTAAATAATAATTTTATTTTGATAATATATTATTATCATTTAACATTATCAATAATACAAAAAATTTAATATGACCGCATTAATTATCAATTTATATTTTAATTACTGATTCCAACCAACTCTTAGACGGTAGTGAGAGTGATGTGTGAATATGTATGGCTTCCGGCAACACATGGTCAGCACTCGTCAGCAAACCGCGCCTGTAGTAAACTTCGACGCTGACCGTCTTAAATTTAGCCGGCCATCCGCAAGAACCGCTCTCTACGGCCTTCGCGCTTTTCCCTGTACACACATGAGAGGATTTATATCGAGTGTAAAATGTAATTTCTGTACACCAGAAATGACTGCACAATTCTCAACATTCGACGAAAGTATCTATGTGGGGAATCCTTTTCTATGAGGTAAACCATTGCCGAAGAGCTGCTCAACACCGGACCATCACTGTCTGTATCGGCAGACAAGGGTTTTATATTGATATGACTCCCCTTTTCTGCGTCTTTCGTCGCGTCTTATATTGTGGTGATTTTAAGTATTACAAGTGTGCTTTATATTAATCCTTACCGGAGAGAAGCATGGTTCTATTAAACAGGAGAAATCAGCAAAATGTTGCTACTATTTTTTGAAAGACCATATTCCGAGTAAAAGATTGCACTGTGCAAATTAATTTGTAAGCCTTTAATAAAAAGCCAAAGTACGCATTTCCTTTGAATTTGCGCATTATTCAATTTAGACTCGAATCGATTTCGAGTCACCAACACCTTAAATCACAAACAATAACTCAAATAACTTTCGATTAGTTTTACATGTCGGGTCAATTTTTAAGTGTGGGGATCTTAATTATTAGGAGTACAAGTGTGCTTTATATTAATCCTTATTGGAGAAGAGCATGACTCTATTATAAAGGGGAAATCAGCAGATGTTGCTACTATTTTTTGAAACACCAAATTCTGCCTAAAAGACTGCAGTGTGCAAATTAGTAAGTAAGCCTTTAATAAAAAGCCGAAGTACGCATTTCCTTTGATTTTGCGCGTTATCCTATTATCGTCTAAAAGTAGAAATCCCACATAAATTCATTAAAACCAAAGCTTAGCTACATATTTTTATTGAAGTCATAAAACTTCACTGCTTGACCTGATCGGGATATACTATATATATATAACATAATTATTTAAATTTTATTTATTCATTATTCATTTAAAATTTATGTTCACGAAACAAAATCATTTAAACCCCATTTATTTACCAAAATTTCAAGGAATAAAATCAACCAATTAATTTAGTTCAGAATTTGATCAAATATATTAGATGATAATAACATTATGAAATGATCACAAATTACTTTTGAAAGAAAAAAGAATTCTGGCTAAAGCAAGAATTACAGTCTATTGGGTAATCTAAAGGAAGGCCGATTAGGTCATGGCATAAAGTCAGAACTCAGAACAGGGTTATTTTGGCCCATTAGGGAAGTTTTTTTTTTTTTTTTTTGCAAAATAAGGCACAAACAATTTTATTTTGGGATCTACGTCTTTTTTTACACTGCATGCAACTTGTCACATTGAGATGACAAGTTTCAATAAAAATATTTTTTTATTCAAACTTTTTATCTCGATGTGATAAATTTTAATAAAAAATTTATATTTTATTGAAACTCGCTATCTCGACATGACGAGTTTCATAAACAGTGTATAAATTGTCATTCTTTCTAAAATAAAAACTCGGATACCCTAATGGCCTAAATAAAAAAGCCAGATGCCCTAATGGGCCAGAAAAACCCTCAGAACAGTCCAATAGATCCCTAGCTCTCGGTCCACTATTTTAGAACCCTTATAAGCCCAATAGGCTCTCGATTCTCACTTCAATCCTCACTCTCATTTTATTTTCCGGCGGCCCACCTTTAGTTTACAGGTAAACTTTCTAGGTGTCTCCCTTTTACTTATATTTTTTTTAAATAAATAAATAAATAAATTTTCCAGTTTTTGACTCACAAAGATGTCATGACCCGTTCTGACTGCATCTTCAACATCCCGGGCTGCCTGGTCTTAAACCAAACGCTGTCGTTTCCTCTCCCCACTTGAGTCCACAAAGTTGGCTTCTTATTTTGCTTTTAAGTAATAAATGAGTAAATGATTTGAAGAAAGGCATTTGGGAATTTTCAACTTTGAACTATGGAGGGCTAAAAAGTAAATAAAAGAGAAAACAAAGCTAACTTTTATCATTATAATCCCACGTCATACATCCCCGTCTATAAAACTGCTCACGTGCATGCAACCCAAATTTCCACATTTCTTAAATCTTTCCCAATTTCTTAACTTCACGAGTTAAAATTCATTATGCACGTAATTTATTTATATATTAATTAAAGATTATAAATATAACACATAATGTCTCGTATTAATCATCTTCCTTTTAATAGTATGGAGTGATTAAAAGATTGTATGTGTTTAAAATTTTCTTAATCAATTGACAATGCATCAGGTGTAAATGTTCAAACTTAAAACCTCTAGTTAGAACAACATTTTCTTTTTACCACTAAGATCACTTGATGTATTCCTTATATTAATTATATTGATCATATTTAAACATGTTATTTTATATTCAACAATTAATCTCCATTTATTAAAGTCTAAAGTTATTAAGTTATGTTAATCAGACACAATCGAATTTTTTAATATGGTTTGGTTTGGAGCATTGGTCGTTCATGCATGGAAGCATTCCCCAAAGCAATCCTTTTTGCTTTTTACAGCTTTTCTTTACTCATTCCCCAATAAAATTGTGGGGATTAATTTGACTCTCTCCCCCCCTCCCTATTTTTTTTAATTTTGTGAGTTAATTTGTGTTTGGATGATGGGAAAAGAAAAGAAAAGTGAAAAAGCCATTTGCAGTGCAGAGAAAAGATGGTCAAAAATTTTGAACCTTGAAGACTTCTCTTCTCATCATTCAGCCTCCAACTCTCTTGGGTCATTCTAAGATAAGAATAAGTCGGCTTGGGGTCCCTTTTGTTTTTTTCTCTCTGAGGTTCTTTTAGAGAGTCGTGGGATCGATATTCATGTTGTCTGGTTAGAAATACTGAGTTTGTTCCTCCTTATCCAAATCCGCACTGCTTAAATATGATAAGAGTGGCCTTATTACCAGATCGAACTAGGCTTGACATTTTCATATATTTGTGTTTTCATTTATATTTTGTTATGATTATGTGTTTTCTCGTAGAATTATGGAGAAATTCAGTATCAGGAGGGAGTTGAGAGTATAAAGGGGGGGGGGGAACATGCAGAAAGAAGGGCAAATAAGGAAGTAAATAAAATGATGGAATTATTAATTTGCATGTGCTCATGCACTTGCCACTCATTTACATGCAACTATAAACCCTAAAAAGGAGTTGAGATTGGGGCTTTTTAAATCTTTTTCTTCCCCTTTGGAATCTAAATTCAAATTTCCTTTATCTCTTTTTTCCAATTTTAGTTTATTGTGATTCCATTGTTCAAGGAAAATAAAGTGACAAGAAGAATATGAAAAAGAAAACCCTAAGCCCTCACTGGCCAGACAACCTACTTCCTCAATCCGCCCGGTTCTCAAGGTCTAATCCGCTATATAAATACCCAACCCCCCCCCCATTAAATTAAACCCACGCCATCCTATCTTCTTCATTGTCATCTGCTTTCTCAAGGTTTGCATCCCTCTGCATTTTTAGGTTTTGGGTAGCGTTTTCAGAGCTTCATTATCAAGTTATTGCATGCATCATGCATGGCTGATTATTTATTTGTTTAACTGTGTTTGTAGAGGAGAAAATATGAACAGGCCAGGAGACTGGAATTGCAGGTCGTGCCTGCACCTCAACTTCCAAAGGAGGGATTCATGCCAGCGCTGTGGAGAACCGAGACCCGGTGGCGAGAGAGGCGACTATGGAAGCTTTGGTGGTAGGGGTGGGTCCGGGTCGTCGTTCGGGTTCTCTGGACCCGATGTTAGGCCCGGTGACTGGTATTGCAGTGTGGGCAACTGCGGGGCTCACAACTTCGCCAGCAGATCAAGCTGCTTCAAATGTGGTGCAGCCAAAGATGAACCGTCTGGAGGGTTTGAAGGTGACATCCCACGTTCGAAGGGCTTTGGCTTCGGCAGTGGCAGCTCCAGTCGCTCTAACTGGAAATCTGGAGACTGGATTTGCACCAGGTTCATTTCATTGACACAATATATATATTTATAAATGCATGTTTTTGAACAAAAAGTTGGACGTAAGAATTAATGAATAGTTGTTGACATGGTTGAACATAAGGTTGGGTTGCGATGAGCACAACTTTGCCAGCAGGATGGAATGTTTCAGATGCAATGCGCCAAGGGACTCCACCCACAAATCTTCATACTAATTGATAAAAATGAAAATTTTCATTTTTGGGTATATTCTTCTTCTTCTTCTTTTAGATGTACATTAATCTCCTCGCAAATGAAGATTTTGTCTCTAAATATGAGTCTGGTTTCACTTTCAGGTACTGCTGCAGTCCCAGGAGAGAGATCGATGAGACAAGGCAACCCCAGTTGTTGCATTTTTTCTTCGTTTTGTTTGTTTTTTATGTTATATGTCTAGATGAATCATGTCTGAAGTAGTTAAGCTAATATCAAAGTACGTAGGGCATGCATGTAATGGATGTTATAGTATCATCAGCGATGCTGTATCAGTTTCTTTTGTGCCTCTCTTCTTTTTCTCTTTGATAAGACTGCCTTTTTTTTGTGGGTTTGAAAATGGTCCAAGGAATATTTGATTATTGTGATTTCTGCAAAGGCAAAGCAAAGTTGAAGAGGGTTATTCTTGGACCACAATGGGGATCTTTTTGTTTAAACCAATGCAAGAGAAAAGACTATATCTAGTAATACCCGCTGGTATATAGGAATATTTGTTTCAAATAATTATATCTAGTAATACCTTTCTATTTAATAAAAAAATTATAAATTTTGAATAAAAAATAACATTTTATTATGATGTCAAAATTGGTTTAAAAATCATGGAGAATGGAAATACACACCCAACCAACGTGTTTCATAATTAATTAATCAGGTGCTTAATAATTAATAGGGGTAAAGTATACAAATAGTATTCGACTATAAGATGTTACTTTGTTTAGCATTCGATAATTAAAAGTTATAAAATGATCATTCAACTATAAAACATTATTTTGTTTAGTCTCTCGATTATTAAAAGTTACAAAATGATCACTCGACTATTAATATGTTCTAAACTAGTCATTTTCTATTAAAAAATTGATCGTCGTTTGTGTTTGACGTTAACATGTTGATTGAGATAAAATAGTCGTTTGAAATTTTGGGATAAAGTTTTATCAAATTCCAGTTAACAAGTTAACAGCAAGGTCCGAATGTTGTCAATTTTTTTAATGAAAAAAATAAGTTTGGAACATATGAATAGTATGATGACCATTTTATAACTTTTAATAGTAAGAAGACTTAACAAAGTAGTGATCTATAATTAGAAGACTATCTTGTAATTTGTAATAGTTTGTGACTCAACAAAATAACATTGTCTAGTTGAAAGACCATTTGTCTACTTTACCTTAATTAATATTATCCGACTAGAAAGGATGAAATATTATCTTCAATATATTTTGTACTTTGCAACGTTCAATGTACTAATTGTGAGGAACAATGAAAAATTATATTCAATATGCAGTCTAATTTTCGACAAAATTAATTATCGTTTTATGAATGTTGGATGGGGTTAAATTTTGAATAATTCGAGGAACATGTACACGTTATAAGTGGGAGGGATACGACCCAACTTTTATGGTTTAATTTTTTTTGGATAAGTAAATTATATTTCATCCAAAAGAAATAGCATTAGCTGCTACAAACAACCTGCCTCAACCTAGATCAAGTCCCAATTTGTGTACAAGTATCTATTGCCATCATCAACTCTGTGTGTACTAAGGCTATACATTTTGGTTTTCACCGCTACTTTAATTCTATTTACAATTACCTCACTAGTGCTTGAAAGACCTCGAAACTGCCTGTGGTTGCGTTCTTCCCAAATATAATAAAGGAACCCGATCCAAGCAAGCTTAAGGATTCGACTGCGAAGGGTTTTTCCCTTCAAGTTCTCGATCAACCAATTAAGGCGCTGATCCCAACTGAAATCCACACAGCGAATCCCACATAGCCGTAGAACAACACTCCAAACATCCTTAGCATAAGGGCAGTCAACAAATAGGTGATCACGTGATTCCCTGCCAGAACCACATACCATACATACATCATCAATATCCAAACCAAAACGAGCAAGCTTGTCCTTAGTTGGCAGCCTATCGAGGGTAACCATCCACGCGATAAGGGAAACTTTTGGAATATGAGAAGGGAACCAAATAATCTTGTGCCAGCTCACCTTCTCTTTTCTAATTCGAATACTATCCTATATCCATTTACCATTGATTTGGCTCAAATCGGTACCAGGAACAAGAATCTCCTCGCATCAACTCGAAGTCTCAATAGTTTGCTTAAAATCCAGCTGTAATGAGGCTTACTAACAGCCTCCCAGTAACTTTCTGATTTAAGACAGTAAGCCTTTATCCAAGCTATCCACAATGAACCAGCATTAGCTAGGATATTCCTAATTAGCATCAGGTAGCACGATTTACTCCATAGACCAAGGTCCCTGAGTCCCAGCCCACCCTTAGACTTCAAGGAGCAGATCTGACTCCAGCCTACTCGGGCTCCTCTAGCCGGAGTGTCACACCCTTTCCAGAAAAAATGCATGCAAAGTCTCTCCACTTCCTTAATAATCCCTTTAGGAATGATAAGCTGCCTACACCAAAAATTAAAGATGTTGAATAAAACAGATTTGACTAACTTCAATCCTCCTCCAAAACTAAGTTTTTGCTGGACCATTGCCTCAATTTGTCCTTAATTCTTACTAACAACCTCCCAGTAACTTTTTGATTTAAGACAGTAAGCCTTTATCTAAGCTATCCACAATGAACCAGCATTAGCTAGGATATTCCTAATTAGCATCAGGCGACACGATTTACTCCATAGAGCAAGGTCCTTGAGTCCCAGCCCACCCTCAGACTTCAAGGAGCATATTTGACTTCAGCCTACTCGGGCTCCTCTAGCCGGAGTGTCACACCCTTTCCAGAAAAAACGCATGCAAAGTCTCTCCACTTCCTTAATAATCCCTTTAGGAATGATAAGCTGCCTACACCAAAAATTAAAGATGTTGAATAGAACAAATTTGACTAACTGCAATCTTCCTCCAAAACTAAGTTTTTTGCTGGACCATTGCCTCAATTTGTCCTTAATTCTTACTAACAACCTCCCAGTAACTTTTTGATTTAAGACAGTAAGCCTTTATCCAAGCTATCCACAATGAACCAGCATTAGCTAAGATATTCCTAATTAGCATCAGGCAACACGATTTACTCCATACAGCAAGGTCCCTGAGTCCCAGCCCACCCTCAGACTTCAAGGAGCATATATGACTCCAGCCTACTCGGGCTCCTCTAGCCGGAGTGTCACACCCTTTCCAGAAAAAACGCATGCAAAGTCTCTCCACTTCCTTAATAATCCCTTTAGGAATGATAAGCTGCCTACACCAAAAATTAAAGATGCTGAATATAACAGATTTGACTAACTGCAACCTTCCTCCAAAACTAAGTTTTTTGCTGGACCATTGCCTCAATTTGTCCTTAATTCTTACTAACAACCTCCCAGTAACTTTCTGATTTAAGACAGTAAGCCTTTATCCAAGCTATCCACAATGAACCAGCATTAGCTAGGATATTCCTAATTAGCATCAGGCAACACGATTTACTCCATAGAGCAAGGTCCCTGAGTCCCAGCCCACCCTCAGACTTCAAGGAGCATATGTGACTCCAGCCTACTCGGGCTCCTCTAGCCGGAGTGTCACACCCTTTCCAGAAAAAACGCATGCAAAATCTATCCACTTCCTTAATAATCCCTTTAAGAATGATAAGCTGCCTACACCAAAAATTAAAGATGCTGAATAGAACATATTTGACTAACTGCAATCTTCCTCCAAAACTAAGTTTTATGGTTTAATTATATCTTAAGCTATCGATATTTTTGAAATATTAAAGCTAAGCTTGAATTATTCAATTATTTTTGAAGGTCATTGATATTAATGAAATTAAATTTTGATTCTATTTTTTGATTTAATTATTTTTAAAATATTTTAATTTTAAAACTAATGAAATTAAATCTAAATTCTTTAAATTTTATAAAATAATTATTTTAGGACCATGTTAATTAGTTTGAAAATTAACTTAACCTCACTCATAGTTCAACTTAGTTTCCTCCAAGGACAAAGCCATGTAGACCCTTGTGGGGGCACTGCCCCTCTCAGATTTTTTTAACCATTAAAAAAATATAGGGATAATTACCTATTTGTGCCTTTAAATTTTGATTTATTTTGATATTACTCCTTAAGTTTTTATTATTAATTATACTTTGTCCTCTTGAACTAAAATTCTCGCTTCGACCTGGTTTTGTCCCAAAGTAATCAAACTTGTACATGTAAGAATGCTTAATGAATAATTTACATAGGACTCCAAATACTTAGGTGTAATAAAAGGGTGGAAAAGTCTGTAGTTATATACATACACAGGTTAAAATGATTTTTATTTAATTAATATAATGATTCTAAATTTAATAAAATAATTATCTATAAATAAATTGAGAAAATACATTGGTCAAAAAGTAGGCATGCAAGTCATTAGTGTGTGTCTGCTGCTACAATCCATGATTTAGCTTTTAGTAAGATTCTTTGTTTCACTTTAAGGCTTTAAGCTTAGCTTTACGTTACTTCACTCCCCGTTCCTCATTTGCTTTGTACTTCCGATTGCACAATCTTGTCAAGTTTTCTCTATTGGCGTTTAGCCATCAACATTGAAAGTCATTTAATAACTATTTTTTCCAAAAAAAAAAAACTTTTTAAATTTAATATATTATCTTTACAGAATTTACACTTTCCTTTTTCTTATAAACATATCACCTTTTTTATAAGTTTATAATATAAAAATATTTTGTAAGTTTAGTTAAATTGACGTACGAACTCTTTTTTTTTTCTGTTAAATTGATCTCTAGATTTAATAATTTTAATCAAACTATGTTTTAGTGACCCTTTTTTAGATCAAAATAGTTTTTAAATTTAATAAATTTGTTTAAATTAATTCTTAAACGTTTTATAATATCAAATTATAACATGTTATAAAAATTGCCAATTTAATTAAATTTTTTAAACGCATGAACCAATTTCATTCAACTTTTTAAGATCGTAGAGGAATTTAACTTAAAAAAATCGAAGGTCAATTTGACTAATTTTGTAGGTCATTTTGCATTTTAAACAGTTTTTATAAATTAGTTTTTAATTATAAATATTCATATAATTTTTTTTAACGTGGACAGCCGGAATTTTATTAAAGCAACAGCAAGTCCATCAATTGTCCCAAAACAAGATAATATGAAAGAGAAAACTAAAACACGAAAAAAAAGAGAGAGTAAATCGGCTATACATCTTCCCTGCTCAAGGAAATCAATGAACTATGACAATAAATCCATATTACACGTTTCTAAAATTGCTAATAAATCTGTAGTAACAAATTTATTCAAGAGCGAGTGAACAATCCACAGATCATAGCTGTAATGAGTAAAGTGAAAATGGAGATGGCGTGTTGAATTGGAGAAGAAGATTGCCGACAGTCTTTTTTCAGCCTTCACATTACTTACATTTTTAATCTAAATCTCTTCTCTCTCAATCTGTGAAAGAAAGAACAAATAACCATGGAAGCATGTGCAGGAATGGTGGCTGGTTCGAATTCGCCATGATTCTGATGGTGGGGTTTGTCTCTTAAACTTGCCCATTTCTCATTTCATTATTTACTTTGATTTTTGTCCTGATATATTTGATTTGCATTGTGGCGTTTAGATCTGAGCTTGTTATCATGGAAAGTAACTTCTCAGCTTAAAAGCATCATCCTCGATATCGATATTGGGTAGTCCTCCTTAGGATCTAAATGTTAGTAGGGATTGGTTGTCTCAAGAACTGAATGACTGGGTAGTGAGCACAATCGGATCTTTGATATTCGGGTCTGATTTAACCTAGAATCTTATCCGTAGAATCCAGTCTTTTGAAGCTCTTCATTTAATACTTTGTCTTATTTAAGGTGGATGATTTTTTGTGGCTCCTTGTTTTGTATTTAAGACTGTTAAGAAACTAGATTGAGCTTCAATATAAAACACACATTGAATTCTTTCTCATTGCTTTCAGTGCATCAGCGTTTTTATAGCAGCTCATAGAAGCTTAGCACAAGTCTAGAGGCTTTACAACTAACTCAACTAACTACTAACAGTTCTAACTCCCTTAACTAATCCTTAACTGCTTAACTATTTTAATATTCTCTCTACTTTCTCCTCCTCCTTCAACAAGGTAAGACATACATCCTTCCGTTCGACTTGAATCGGAAGTGTCGATACTTCCTTTCGTTCGACTTGAATCGGAAGTGTCGATACTTCCTTCCGTTCGACTTGAATCGGAAGTGCCGATGCTTCCTTCCGTTCGACTTGAATCGGAAGTGCAGATGCTTCCTTCCGTTCGACTTGAATCGGAAGTGCCGATTCTTCCTTCCGTTCGACTTGAATCGGAAGTGCCAATGATGCAAACTTTTGATGTGAATGAACATTCAACAAAAAAATTCTAAAAAAAACCTATTCTATAACAACAATGTTTCGCAGCTTAACTACTAACAGTTCTTCATCCTCCTTGCACGTGAACCTTCTGCTTCATATTCGTAGCTCCACTGATCTGTTGAGAAGCATTTGCAGTTGCGGCCAGAGTTAGTCCCCGAGTTTTACCACGATGGCTCGCTGCTCCAACTTCACTCATCATGTTCAGATATCCATTGAACCTAACGGATATGCTCTTGGGCAACATAACCCTCTCAAAATCCACTTCATCTTCCACAGCAGAAATTTCTTCCTTTCCTACACCGTCACCACCGAGACAAAGTCCTCCCAAAGAGTTCACCAACTCAAATGGCGTGGTGTTGTAATCAGAGGATGCAAAGTGGTTCTGGACTGAGGTTTGGATCAATGCACTGAGTTGCTTGTTGAGGCCGCGATTGACTGATCTCAGAGAAGTATTCTCTTGGCGGAGTGATTCGACTTCTTTTGCAACTTCGCAGAAGCGAGCGAGGTAAAGGCTGTGGCAGTTAATCATATCTTGATGTTGTTGCGGGAGGAGATGGGGATCATATAGAGCGAAAAGAGAGGCGGCAACGGCAGAGTTAGCGGCGGTTTCAGCCATGAAGTTGTAGAAATTAATGGAACAAACGGGAAGTTGTAGAATCCATGGCAACTGAGTCAGCAATTTGCTGACTAGACCCATTGTGCACCATGAGTGAAGAATCAGAGAGAAAGAAAGTTTAGAAGCTTGAAACCAAAATTCCGAGGACTTTGGCGAAAGATACCATGTTAAGAAACTAGATTGAGCTTCAATATACAACACACATTGAATTCTTTCTCATTGCTTTCAGTGCATCAGCGTTTTTATAGCCGCTCATAGAAGCTTAGCACAAGTCTAGAGGCTTTACAACTAACTCAACTAACTACTAACAGTTCTAACTCCCTTAACTAATCCTTAACTGCTTAGCTATTTTAATAAAGACAATGGCTCTATTTGGTTCAACTGCAAATTTTTTAGAAGATTGCTAACAGTGACAATTCTCATTTCTAAATGCAGCCAAAACCGCTAAAGAATTTGAATGGACAGACATGTCAGATCTGTGGTGATAGTGCTGGAGTTGGTGCTGCTGGTGATGTGTTTGTTGCTTGCAATGAGTGTGCCTTCCCAGTTTGCCGACCTTGTTATGAGTATGAACGCAAAGATGGGACTCAGTGTTGTCCCCAGTGCAAGACTAGATACAAGAGGCATAAAGGTCTGTATGTTTTCTATGTTTGTTTGACGTTGAATTCATTTTATGATTTTGCATCTAAGATATTATATCATGTGTGAAGTAATATCTGAATATTTCAGGGAGCCCTCGAGTGGAAGGAGATGATGATGAGGAAGATGTTGATGATTTGTAAAATGAGTTTGACTATCCTCAAGGGCACGGTAAGGAAAAGCGTCAATGGCAGGGTGAAGATGTGGATCTTTCTTCATCCTCAAGACATGAATCTCAACAACCAATTCCCCTTCTAACCAATGGCCGTACGGTAGGCATTTTATGTTCTTATGTACCTATTCATGCTAAGAAGTTTGCATGAACTTTACCATGATGCGATTATTTTTTTCTTCTTTTAATACCCTTTCATCCATCTACTGGGTGATCGAGATGTACTGTTCAATTCCTGAGTTTCAATGTCAAAGTTGGAAAAATCAAGTCAACCATTTCAGTTTATTCTAATCAGATTTAATTGATAAACCTATTTCATGCTTGCTTGGTTTTGTAGGATTTATTATCCTCTTGTTAAATTTCATATAAAACGTTTCACATGTTCACAACAGTTATATGCATTGCAATCTTGCTATTTCTTTTGCCCGTTAGCTACTTAACTCTTATGTATAGCCCTGCATGTTTAGGGTAAATCATAAGAAAAGCTTTTTGTATTTGGAAAGTGACTAGCTTTTGCTAATACAGTCTCTGGTGATTTATGCTTTCTGCTACTTAAATGGTCATTTCTTTCCAACTGATAGGTCAACATTTTCAGGTTTCTGGAGAAATTGCTACACCTGACAATCAATCCGTGCGAACAACATCGGGTCCTTTGGGCCCTTCTGAAAAGAATGTTAGTTTGTCACCCTTTGTTGACCCAAGGCAACCAGGTAAGTAAGTTCTTGTGTTTTCCCGCGCGCGCGAAGGGTTTATTACCTGAATTACTAATGCTTCTGTTCTTGTAGTCCCGGTGAGAATTGTGGACCCAACAAAGGACTTGAATTCTTATGGCCTTGGAAATGTTGATTGGAAGGAAAGGGTTGAAAGCTGGAAACTCAAACAGGATAAAAATGTGTTGCGTATGAACAATAAATACACTGAAGTGAAGGGAGATCTAGAAGGAACTGGTTCAAATGGAGAGGAACTGCAAATGTAAGTTTATCTTGTCTAGAATAAGACTTAAATCAGTTTACTATGTTCCTTTGAGTGCTTGTATATATCTTTAGGACCTTATAAATTACATCAAGTTTATATTTTTCATCTTCAATTTTGTTTTTTTAACTCAATTTTTTGGTTAAAATTTATTTTGGTGTATTGTCACCGTCATATTTCTATCTCTAGATGCAAATTGTGTCCATTCCTTTTGACTAGACATCATTAATATGTTTTTTTTGCTCAGTTGATATCATCTATGCATTTCACATTTGCATTTTTTTTCAAGTTTAACAGTTCTTGTTCTGCAGGGCTGACGATGCTCGTCAACCTTTGAGTCGCGTGGTGTCAATTTCTTCCTCTCACCTCACCCCTTATCGTGTTGTCATCATTCTTCGTCTCATCATTTTGGGTTTTTTCTTGCAATATCGTGCAACACATCCAGTTAAAGATGCATATCCATTGTGGCTAACATCTGTTATCTGTGAGATTTGGTTTGCCTTATCTTGGCTACTAGATCAGTTTCCAAAATGGTATCCCATAAATCGTGAGACCTACCTTGACAGGCTAGCTTTGAGGTCAGTTCGGTTACTTCACTGATGGATTATTTCTTATGTGGCTGGCAAACTACCTTGCTTTCTCTCTGTTGCCCGTGTGTGTTTGTTGTGTTTTTTTGTTATCTCACTGTTAATAGCGATTAGCTCTATTTTCTAGATATGAGCGAGATGAGGAACCATCACAACTAGCCCCTGTAGATGTTTTTGTCAGTACTGTGGATCCACTCAAAGAGCCTCCGCTTGTCACTGCAAACACCGTCTTGTCAATCCTTGCAGTGGATTATCCGGTGGACAAAGTGGCCTGCTATGTTTCAGATGATTGTTCAGCTATGTTGACTTTTGAAGCCTTCTCTGAAACTGCAGAGTTTGCAAGGAAGTGGGTGCCTTTCTGCAAGAAGCACAACATAGAGCCTAGAGCTCCTGAGTTTTATTTTGCTCAAAAGATTGATTATCTAAAGGACAAGATACAGCCATCCTTTGTCAAGGAGCGTCGAGCTATGAAGGTCAGTGTATTTCAGAGGAGTTCTCTGATTTTAAAGAACTTTACTTTCTTGATTTTTTCTGGGTGTTAGCCTAGAATTGTATTTGCTTTAACATGATGAAAATGTGGTTATATCTTGAGATTCATGAAATAGAGGAAAAATAAAAGTCTATTTGAATTGGTAAAAATATAGGAAAGAAAAAAGATTGGTAAAGCATATGATTTTTTTAAACATAGTTTTGTGCCTACTAGTAAGCTTTGCTTGAAATAGTCAACATCTTCATGTATTTTCTTCGTAGTTAAACACTGCATACATAAATATATAACCAAAGAAATCTGCAGAAGGGTTGAAGAGGGTTCCTATCCAAGTTCAAGGCTGATTTTTAGAATATGAGACCTATAAAATCTAAAGAGATGTTTCTTCCACTCACTATTTCGTATTAAACTTAAAAAATGATGTCACCTACTTTAAAATTTACCAAAATGAATTCTTCTTTCAACAGAGAGAATATGAAGAATTCAAGGTGCGGATCAATGCCCTTGTTGCCAAAGCTCAGAAAATGCCTGAAGAAGGTTGGACAATGCGGGATGGCACACCGTGGCCTGGAAACAACCCAAGAGATCATCCAGGAATGATACAGGTATTGTTCTTCAGCTGAGTTCTGACAGTGAAGTTGGTTGTGTGATTACTTACTATCATGTTTTTTTTTCTTTCTAACATCCTTTTTGTGGACCAACAGGTGTTTTTAGGTCACAGTGGAGGGCTTGATACTGATGGAAATGAACTACCTCGCCTTATCTATGTTTCTCGAGAGAAACGACCTGGCTTCCAACAACACCACAAGAAAGCTGGAGCCATGAATGCTTTGGTATGCCATTCTCAGCCCTTCAATTTCAGCACGTAACCAAAGTATTTTAGAGCATAATATTTATGTTACATATGTTCACAATGAATATTCGCCAGTTTTTCGTCAGGAATATATCCTCTTAGATTTTCAGCACTTGCAACCTCAGTTCCACTTTCTAATCTTGCCATCTTATGTTTCACAGATTCGAGTTTCAGCTGTTCTTACCAATGGAGTATATTTGTTGAATGTCGTCGATTGTGATCACTACTTCAATAACAGTAAAGCTCTTAAAGAAGCTATGTGTTTCATAATGGATCCTGCATATGGAAGAAAGACATGCTATGTGCAGTTCCCTCAACGTTTTGATGGTATTGACTTGCACTATCGATATGCTAACAGAAATATTGTGTTCTTTGATGTAAGACCCACTTAATTTGTCTTCAAGATAATGTTTCTTTCCAATTACTATTTAATGGGGAATTGTAGTTCACTTTGAACTTGTATTTTGCAGATTAACTTGAAAGGGTTAGATGGCATCCAAGGTCCAGTCTATGTGGGAACTGGTTGTTGTTTCAACAGGCAAGCACTATATGGCTACGATCCAGTTCTAACAGAAGCTGATTTAGAACCAAATATTATTGTTAAGAGTTGTTGCGGTTCAAGAAAGAAGGGAAAGAGTGGAAATAAAAAATATATTGACCAGAAAAGGGCAGCTAAGAGAACTGAATCGACCATCCCTATTTTCAATATGGAAGACATTGAAGAGGGTGTTGAAGGTGGGCATTTTTGTCAAAACTATTTCTGATTTTAATTGTTTAATCTTAAATTGATTTGATGTTCTCTACACCAGTCTGCAACCATATCGCTTTATTTTACACATGAAACTGTGGGATTCCCGCTTCTCATGGTTGCCATAAACATAAAGTTTTCATTATATTGAATTTCTCCTGCATCAATATTATTCAAGTTCACTCAGTATGCAAAGAAGTATGCTTGTGGATTCCATTTTGATTAAGTGAGCATGGAGATGAAAATTTTGTTAGAATGTGCATCCACTATGCGATTTTAATTTTATTTATTGTTTTCTGCAGGATATGATGGTGAAAGGTCTCTTCTTATGTCTCAGAAGAGCTTAGAGAAGCGGTTTGGTCAGTCCCCGGTATTTATTGCAGCTACCTTCATGGAACAAGGAGGCATTCCACCATCAACAAATCCTGCAACTCTCTTAAAAGAAGCAATCCATGTAATTAGTTGTGGATACGAGGGCAAGACTGAATGGGGCAAGGAGGTCAGTTGATGAAGTATCATGGCCTTTGCTAGTGCCTAACCCATTTTCCCTTTTTATATGCACCAACTCTTTTGATTTTTTTCTCCTGTGACCAGATTGGATGGATTTATGGTTCTGTTACAGAAGATATTTTGACTGGTTTTAAGATGCATACCCGTGGGTGGATATCAATCTATTGCATGCCTCCTCGTCCAGCATTTAAGGGATCTGCTCCTATCAATCTTTCTGATCGTTTGAACCAAGTTCTTCGATGGGCCTTGGGTTCAATTGAGATTTTGCTGAGCAGGCATTGCCCCATCTGGTATGGTTACAAAGGAAGATTGAGGCTTCTGGAGAGACTGGCATACATTAACACCATTGTTTATCCCCTTACCTCTATTCCTTTGCTTGCTTATTGTATGCTTCCAGCCTTTTGCCTTCTGACAGGAAAATTTATCATTCCCGAGGTAGGTGGTCGTTATAGCTTCACTTTCTTGCTTTAAAATGGATTTTCTGGCCCTGCAATCCTCTAAAAACTATTTTCCGATACTAATGTTCTTCCTCCAATTTTTATGCACAGATAAGCAACTATGCTAGCATGTGGTTCATTCTCCTTTTTGTCTCCATTTTTGCCACTGGAATACTAGAGCTTAGGTTGAGTGGTGTCAGTATCGAAGACTGGTGGAGAAATGAACAATTCTGGGTCATCGGTGGGACATCAGCTCATCTCTTTGCTGTTTTCCAGGGTCTTCTGAAAGTTCTTGCTGGAATAGATACCAACTTCACTGTCACTTCAAAGGCAACTGACGATGATGGCGAGTTTGCGGAGCTTTATGTTTTCAAATGGACATCGCTCCTCATTCCTCCAACCACGGTACTTATTATCAACCTGGTGGGCATCGTGGCCGGCGTATCATATGCTATAAACAGTGGTTACCAATCCTGGGGCCCTCTTTTCGGGAAGCTTTTCTTTGCAATCTGGGTGATTGCCCATTTATATCCTTTCTTGAAAGGTCTGTTGGGTCGTCAGAATCGCACCCCTACAATTGTCATCGTGTGGTCTATACTTCTTGCTTCTATCTTCTCGTTGCTGTGGGTGCGTATCGACCCCTTCACCTCGGATGCTACAAAAGCTGCTGCAAACGGTCAGTGTGGCATCAACTGTTAATTTCGCCTTCGGATCGTTGTATTCCAGTAAATGCTGTCCCTCCATCAAGTTGGCTATTTCTGTATATAACCAAAAAGAGAGAGCGATCACAACCACATATGCTCGATATAAGCTCTCGAGGAATTGATTATGTCTGAATTGATTATGTCTGATGACACAGATGGAGTCTTAGACAAAGGACCCTACATATCATTTTTTTGTTCACTTCCATTCTTCTACTACAAGTTACTGGTGGCGGTGTGTAATTTTAAAACTTCTTTTCCTTGTTTTGAATTATGTAGAGATATTATCCATATCCAATGCTATGGAAGAGACTCGTTACTGTTCTTTTCTTTTCTTGACTTGATATTTTATTTTGTTTTTTCCATTTATATGAGAATTGTAGTAAAGACTCTTTCAATCTGAAATTTAATCTCCGATACTCTTTCAAGTTTGATGATGAATTGTTGAATGGAATAGTTACTTAAATTGCTGCTTAGTACTAAATAACACCAAATTTAATCAACAGATTTATAATAGCATACATGATTTTATTTTAATTTCATATAGTGTTACTTGTAATTTGTGAAAGCAAATCAATCTATTGTTAAACCAAAATTTCATAAAATAGAAATAAAAAGATTTGGTACCGACACGTATGATTTAGCTTGAACCAATCCAAATCAATTTGTTGTACTCCCAAAATACTCGATTCCATCGAAAAGCATGGAAATCTCCGATAAAAGAGGAGTTGAATTCAAGGGTTTTTGAGTCTCTCTTCTCTCCGTTTTGTTTGTTTGTTTTATGAAACCGGAAGTGATATAAATACCTAGGGTTTTGTTTTCTGTCTCTCTGAACGACGAGAATGGTGGGAACAACAGAGGCAGTGAATTCATCAGCCTCCAACAACAAGAAGAACCGTATCCAAGTCTCCAATACCCAGAAACCCCTCTTCTTCTACGTTAATCTCGCCAAGGTTCCTTCTCTTTGTTTTTTCATTTGTTTTTTCCTTTCGGAATTCTTTTTTCTCGTTCCGTACGATTACTGCACGTTTTTTTTATCATGATGTGAAATTTTTCAAGAAAATTGGGGATTATATGAACGAAAAATGAATTAAAATATATATTTTTTCTTAGTTGTTTTGCTCCCTTTTGGCAGAGGTACATGCAGCAATACAATGAGGTGGAACTCTCAGCGCTTGGAATGGGTATTCTTTCTTCGCTCTTCTTTGCAGTTTCAGTTGCTTAGTTTACTCATTCTTGGAGTTTTTTATTCGGATGTTCTTGTCAGTATTGAAGTGGCAGTTTGCTTTGCTGCTCTTTGGATTTCTTATTAAAATGTTCTGTTTAGCTTTTGAGGGATGGGATTGTCATCTAATTTGATAGCTTCAACCCGTGTGGCTAACACATCATAGAGCTCGCAAACTGTTTTATTATTGTTACCTTTCATGGCTACTACAAAGGAACAAAATGAATGATTTGTTTTACAGAACTTTGGTTGAAATACAACACATTACCACTTGACATACAAACATGCTATGTGTATATTTATGGAATGTGATTTATGATTGCCTTGCAATTAGGCTCTTGGTTTTGAATGTTGAGGAAAACGTAACTATTTCTTTATCTTGCTTTTTTTTAACTCGCTTTCGACGCTGCCTGACAGCTATCGCTAGTGTTGTTACCATTGCTGAGATATTGAAGAACAATGGGCTGGCCATCGAGAAAAGTGGGAGTCTCACCCTTAACAAGATACCTTTTAGCTTTCATCTCATTTTGATAAACTTTGTATCTTGATATATATGCATTGTATGTCAGAAATCATGACTTCTACCATTGACATGAGAGAGGAATCAGGCGGACGACCGGTACAAAAAGCAAAAGTAAGTTGCAAGACTGTTAGACCAATTAGATATACAAGGAGGCCTCTGGTTATTGTGTAGTTGTGTGACATAAATTATATTCACCTGTTCTACTTTTGTCCATAAGACTTGCATTAATTTTCAGGATCATGATTGAACTTATCTTATTGCAATTTATTATACTGTAGATTGAAATACTGCTGGGGAAGTCAGAGAAGTTTGATGAGTTGATGGCAGCCACTGCTGAGGAAGCCTTAGATAATGAGTAAAGCTAAGCTAAGAATAAGATGCTCCCTTAATTTTAGCCGTGTCACTTTGATTGTGAGCATCTTTAACAATTCTGTTCTTGTTTGCCTGTGAGTGAAGCTTAGTCACTGTGATGAGATTTTAGGAATTTTTGTAAACTACTATTGCCGTTTATTATTCGATATTCAAATTTGTTGTCAATCCCTTTCTTCAGCTGTCACCAAGCCATCTGATTTTCAGATGTAAGTCATACCAGACGCCTTGATTCTAACGTCTAGCTCTCAAGATTCTTCTATTTCTTGCATTGCAGTTTCCCTCGAGGGAAAACTAAAGTTAAAATTACACAGTAAAAAGTTAGCGAATAACACTTCCTATACACTGGAAAACATGTTAATCACTCGCAGTAAAATAAAATGGATCAAAGGGTAATCCCACTTAAACTAGTTGCTAAAACATTTTTCAATGAACACAAAAACACCACAACCTGAACTGATCCTAAACAAAAATAGTTCAGGAGAAAAATCTTTAAAAAAAAAATAGATGGACTTAAAACGTATGTCGTCTCATTCTCGTCTAAAAGATGAGTTATTCCATTTTGACCTCAAACTCGACGCTTCATCATCACCTTGGTCAACCAATATCCTTTTGCATGCTTCATAGCACATGAAAGAAATCCCAGCAGCAGGTACAAACTTCATGCATCTTGGACCCAAACCTTTATACAGACCACGGATCCCTTCCTGTTCAAGAATGCTTGCGAGTGCATGCACCACATTCTTGTAGACCTGTCTTCAATTGAGTGCTCCAACCTGCATGTGCTTTCGGGCCTCCTCCAGCGGAATGTTGCACTACTTGAAATGGCCCCAGCTAGTGATCCAATTAAAAGAGTTTCAATATTCCCAATTTTTTCCTCTTTAGAAATTTTACGGTACACTTTCCGTAAAGTATCATATGCAAAATAATCTGTGGCGGCATACGGAATTACTCCGATGAGACTAGGAGCAAGGCCTCTGTAATGTTAAGCAGGGCTTCCTTTTGCAGTATTTTTAAGAAAGCATCAAGTATACCATCAAAAATATTATTCTTCAAAACTAACAAGTCTCAGATTTAAGTCAGAACACACTTTTACTCAGTGAATTGCAAATTCTGGAATATTTACCGCAATGGTTAATCGAGTCTTGACTAACTCAAGAGGATAATTCACCAAAGTTGAGCTGACACCAGCACAGGCCCCGGCAACTAATGATGCAGGAATTGGTATCTTTGATTCTTCTCCAGGTTTGGGTGACAACAGCTTATTCACAGAGTCAAAAGCAAATAGCTGCAGTACATGGGAAACAGGTACAACTAAAAGAACACGTCAGGAATAATTGCAACTCTCTTTAGTATGTGCTTCAATATAAATAGTGCATAGAATCATAATCTCAGAAAGATGCAGCTTAACCTTTGCGCTGCCATTTTGTTGGCCTATCAGCTTAAAATGGGAGGAAATTTCCACTAGCAATTAGTAGCATAACCAAAGATGAAAGATAGCATAGTAGTACAAAGCATGGAACTTATGGCAGCAATGTTCGCCAATAAATGATCTACAAAAAATCTTGTCCACTTCTTTCATATGTTTCAAAGTTCACGGAGAAGATTAAGAACCAAAAAGAACAATTTTGCAGAATAAGAAAAATGCATCAAAAAGCTTGTTTACAACCTTGTCATACGAAAAGAAGATTTAATAATCAGCAATAACAATAAAATAGGAATCAGAGAGTCAAATTGATGCCAACAGCCCAGAAAAATTGACCTACATGATAAAAGAAATTACGTCTTTAATAGTTTTGCAAATCTCCTTGTGAAATTTGCTTATCTTTTAGGATGAATAGAACCATAAAGAAGACCATCCTTAGTCAATTACTTATATTCTAAACCAAAACCAATTGCATATTCAACTGATTATATTCTAAACCAAAATCAATTGCGTATTCAACTAATTATATTCTAAACCAAAATCAATTGCATATTCAACTGATGATATTTAACCATAGAAGCAAGTGGCAGCAAGTAGATGTTTATCGAGATACCTTATTGAATATTCAGTCTTGTGAGTAAAAGAACGAGAAGATCCAAACAGATAACAAAAGAAACAACAGAAACAGACATTGCCGGCTGAAACTAATTAAGACAGGGAAATATCGTTCATTGAGAATTAACTGGCTTTGAAGGAGCAGAAAGGTGAAACAGTATGTGCATAGAATGTTTCATTACGAACAGACTCTTTAAGAGAGTAATGAAATATCATAGTGACCGCAACCTTTATATTTACCGTTAATTTACCACATTGCTTATCCAAAGTAAATAAAGCTTTGTTTCATTATCCAACCAACCAACCAAAAAACAATCACTTTGATCCAGTTAAGCTATCAACCTACAACTTTGGCTTATCACAAAGCTCTAAACCAAGCCAGTACCTAAGCAGCATGGCAATATCCATACCAAAAAAAAATGCCAAAACAAATTAATAGAAACACCATTTGCAATTCAGGGGTTTACTACCTCAATCGCCTTGCTAGGTGCAACTCGAATCACATTAACAAGATTTCCCCTAAACAACCTTTTCCACCCATCAGTCTGCAATATATTGTGGAACACTTTGGTTGTAGAGGTCCCACTGCTCCCAACCATCAAATGTGTCTTTATTTATCTCTAATGGCGCAACCCAAGTCCCTGAAACCGCCCCCAGCAATGCCACCGCTTATTAACCTTCTTAATGAAGGATTGGAAACCTTGATTTTCACTTTTAGGCTGACTTTCTTCTTTTTCGACGCTTCTTCGCCTTCCACCAATCCTACTACTCCAATTGGTAAATACTTCAGAAACAAATCGGAAAACGTAGGTTTGGTTCCACCGATGTCACGGGGGTTTGGGGAGTTCAGTGAAACGCCAAATTTCATTCCTAAAATGACATACAGAGAAAAACCCATCTCTCTTATCATCCAACCACTGCATTCCTCTCTTGCTCATAATTGAAAAATAAAAAAATTAAAGTTCAGAGAAAATAGTTAGGAAAAAAAGAAGAAACTTTTCATTGTTTTAAGATAAGTGAGGGTGATTGTGAAAAAAAAAGAATCGACTTTGAACAAACGGTGCGTAAAAATTCCATTTTTTCGAAAAGGGTATAAGAGAATACAAAAACTTTTAAAGAAACTAATGAGCAGCAGCGATGGAAACAAGAGAAATGAAAATTTTAGAACCCTTGAATGGATAAAACAAGAGGTGAGTAGGTGAATGAATCGGATTCTGGCAGGCAGGGGGTTTCCTCTTTCCCTTACATTTGCAAATCAACACTCAAAAAAGGAAGTACATTCAATTTTAAAAAATGGTATGGTTGCTTTGGTTTGGTGGGTAGGTCAGAGTGGGAGGGAAGACGATGTTAGGTTTTCATTGTACTTGCAAATTCCACTTATACAAACGGACTGATTCTGAAGCTGCTACCCTTTTCTGTATCTTTGGAGATCTCAGTAATTTGCAGTGTTTTGTTTTGAATATTGATTTTTACGGGGACAGTGCAATGGAATCCATTATTATTAGAATTTTATCTCTCTCATTCGCTTTGGACCTCATATATATCAGTGATATTAGCGCCAATTAAGTGCTATTACTATTATTATTATTATTATTATTATTATTATTATTATTATTATTATTATTATTATTATTATTATAATTATTATTATTATTATTATAGGTAAAATACATATGGGTACATATTATAAGTAGGGATGACAATGGGTCGGGTCGGGTTTTTAGGCCACTCGATCCGAGAAGAAAGGGTCCTTCACCCGTGATTCAATCCGATAAAATTAAGATTTCACCCGACCCGACCCGAAATAATAAAAAAATATTTTTATTTAATAAAAATATTGACTTAATTGAAAAAAATTATATATAGAGGGGTATTATTGTAATTATCCTTAAATATATATGGTAAAATTATATATATTTTTCGAGTCGGGTCGGATTTTTTCCACCCTAAACCCGACCAGAACAGTGCATTTAAAAAAACCAGACCCGAACCTGAAATTTTTAAAAAAAAATCCGACCCGATCGTGTCGGGTTCGAGTTGAGTTACCATCCCTAACTATAAGATTATTTTGTTGAATTTATCGATTATTAAGAACTATAAAATATTCATTTGATTATATGACGTTTTTTATTGAGTTTTTCGACGAATAAAAATTACAAAATGATAATTCGTTATTCATACAATTTAAATTGATTTTTTTTCGTTAAAAAAAATGATAGCAAAAGGAAAAATGTACAACTCGATAAAAATCTAACTGCAATTGGCAAGTTGCTAGCCTCAAAAGAAGAGGCGAGGAGAATCGATGGGGAACGTTTTGTTTAAGTGGTGATAAAAAGCACCAGTCCTTCTGCCCGGATGGATGGATGGATTGATGGACGGACGGATATTGTAACTACAAGTAGAATGCAAAATCAAGAATACTCTTACAGGCCTCAACCTCGGTCACCTGTGCATCCAACAGCGCTTTCCCCGAAGGATTTGAGCTAACAATTCTCATTATTGCATCAAATACAGCTTTCAGGTAGAAGTCATCTTCCATCTTCTTGAGAATTTCCTTCACCACCTTGAAATCTAAACCCCCAGCCAAAACAAGTTTCCCAATTATTTCTCCAAACTTATTTGGTGCTTTTGGTAAGTCAATGCCAACATCGTCCAACAAGGCACCATAGAGCAGGCATCCAATCCCAATGTCTCTAGCCATCAGAACTTTCTTCGTAAACAAGTACTCCAGAAGATTTGAAACTGGCTCAACACAAGGTGTGCTTTTCTCCAATGCAATCGAGATTGCTTCTTTAACAACCTCAGGGTGGTATGCAAGAGATTTTAATTCCTCCACGCATTGCAATGCTTCATCCAGCACCCTAATGCTCAAATACTCGTCCAATAGTGACCGTGTTTTTCTCAGTAGATCATCTGGATTAAATCTGGCAGCCTGAGTAGGTAGTGGAGACACAGCAGCCTGCAGAGCAGGTTTGGCAGAGAGAGAAGGTTGTGCAACAGGTTCAGCACCTAAAATCGAGATGGATGGCCTAGCAGGAGAGGTTGAACTACCCTGCAACAGGGCACTTGTCCTACTATTCACCAGGCCACCGCAACCTTGAGGTAACAACCTTGGATTCATTGGTGTCGACTTATTCGTTAATGGTGAGGGGCACGCCCCTGTCCATCACCCCTTGGCATTGACCGGTTTTGGGAACCTCCCAATTATCATTGTCCATTCCTGGCATACAAGGCATCCTCCTAGTTCCTGGCATTCCAGGCATCATACCCCCACTACCAGGACGATTGACAGGAAAACCACCAGAACCAGGACTCACTGGACCAGCAGAAACAACACGACTATTCCTAATACTTGCAATAGCACCTGGAGGCACCCCAAGATTTTTTTAGGCTTCCGAATGGATTTCTGTAATTGTCTTGGCTTTCATCTACAAAAATCAAATAAAGAGGAGATACAAAAACCCATCGAAATGGATAAATCAACAGTATTTCTAATCTGAGACAGAAACATCAATGGCCTTTATGAGTTACCTCCTCACGTCTGGGAACCCAGTTGTTTGCACGCAGATCAAGAACATCGTGAACCATAAATCTCAATCTTGGTGCAAGCTGAGGATTTGTAGTCAATTCCTTCGGTCTGTTGAAGTAGACATCATTTATGCGCCGTGATTTTGGAGTCTCATCAAGCTGCTTACCAATAATGTTGAAAAATTGACAAATGGCTTCGACATTCTCCTCGGCAGGACAAACTTAGGTATCAGGACCCAAAAGTTTCTTGTTCACCAGAATAAGCAAAATACACACAAATAAACACACATATATATCAGTAAATTACTTAAACCCGAGTTTGATTCATAAGGCCATGAGAAACAAAGTATCATCAATAACCTGTACAATGTGATGCACTATCTTCTCAGGTACCATTTTCTGCTTCAGAACCTCACCAAGTAAACGAATGTTACCAAGAGTCCGAAGTTTGACTATCCTTTCTTTATCTCTACGCTCCATCTCTTGTTCAGGGGAAATCATCTGCCTCACTTCTTGCCTGAGCTTGTCAGCTCCCTCAAATGCCTCCTGACAGTTATTCAAGAGGACTCGCTTAAAAGTGATTTCTTTTTCCCCAGGTTCGTCGGATGGGAATGAAGGGAGCTTATCGTTAAGATCAGAACACAAAAGAGCGTACATGGGACAAAATGTGGGCTCCAGAACAGCCTCGTCGAAAATCAGAGAAATAACACCCTATAAGAGAGGGAGGCATCATCATTAATATGCTTGTGATTGGGTTGATTAGGAAGATCTTGCTTAAAGATGGTTCTATTTGGGTTGCTTGAGTGCATGCTTACATAATTAAAACGAATTCTTTTTAGGATTTGTCTTGCCCGCAGAACTGTAGTTGGGCTTGGAGGGGCTTGCTGAAAGTTCGATCGAGGGCTGCCCGTATCCAAGGATTTTTGGGTGCGTCATTCTCCTCGTCTCGGGAAGTTTGAAGTGAGCTGCGGATGAAGAGGGACAAGGTGATTTGGGATAGACTTGTTTGGCATTCGGGGCATGTTCCTAAATGTTCTGTTATTGTTTGGGTGGTTGTTCTTTATAGGTTACCTACCAAGGATAGACTCACGGTACTTGTGAGCTGTGCTAGATGGAGCAGGAGACTAGAAACCACTTGTTCTTTAAGTGTAGTTTTTCTAGAGCTGTGTGGGGTGGTATCTTTCATCTTTGTTGGTTGCAAAGGTTGGTGTTGGATTGGGATCAGGAATTCCAGTGGGCTTGCCTATATTTAAAGGGTAGGTCTTTGCTGTCGACTGTTTTGAGATTAGCTTGGAATTGTTGTTGCTTGAATTTGGAGGGAACGGAACCGAAGGCGCTTTCAGGGTGTTGCATCCACTGTGGAGGAGGTCATTCAGCGGGTTAAAGATTTGGTTTCATTGAGCCTGAGGGGGATGAAGTTGAAATATGGGGGAATGACTGCCTAACTTGGGATTTAGAGTGAATTATGATGGTATAGGTTATTTGTTTATTGTTTAATTCTTTGGGTTTTGCCCTTTTTTCTGGCTGGGGTGTACGGGTTTTTCCCAGAGTTTTGGAATGACAAATGCATATATTCATCTAAAAAAATTTAATAAAAATGTCATATCATAATAAAAACATTAAAATAATTTTTCTTCAGAGAGTTTATAATTTAAACGATAGAGCGTATAAAACATGAATAATGTGAAAGTTCAATGATTAAATTGAAAAACTTTAATTTATATGACCAAAATAAAAGTGATAAAATAGTTGAATAATGAATTCTGTACTTTACCAATGCCTAAACAACAAGAATAAGCAGGTATTTTGGGCATGATAAGCAAGCAAGGGACACTTAGATAAGGTTTAATATTATTTCAGTGTTTAAATTATATATCAAATTAATTTTTGATGTCTAAAGATTTTCATTAAAAATATGTATCTAACGTTTCTTCCTTTACACTTTTAGATTCATACTTTTATATTCTTTTATTTTTTTTATTTTTAGTAATAGAAATATTATTTTTGAAATAAAAAAATTAAATCCTCACGTCGTCCCTTTCTCACCCATCCCCCACCTCTGATGATGATGAAGGGTCACCACTGACAGGATTTTATTCAGAAGAGGGCGAGGAACTCAATAGTGGTGACCGTGTAACGTAGGGCTAGCTGTAGCAGTTAAGATCGTCATAAAACAGCGAAGAAAAATTTTGAAAATTGATAACCCTTCGCGGCACTTTTTACAACGATCGATATAGTTTCACGATGGATGAAGGACTGAGTTTTGGTCGCGACGACAATACGGTTATGATGGTATCAAAGATGACAGCCACATACTGACGGCGATCGATCCATGGTGAAATTTTGGAGTTTTTTTTAATTATACTATTATATATTTTTTAAAATATTTTTTAAAATTTTATACACGTAATACATGTTAGATAACAATCAAATTTAACTACCATTACGGTTTATACACCTAAAAATTTAACGTTAAAAATGTTAAACACGTATTTTTAACGAAAAATTGCTATCAAATTTTTTATGTAGTAAAAATCAACTTGAATTATAGTTTATACATTTAAAAGTATATTAAGCCTTTAATAATTACAAGTAATCAAAGTAATAACAAAAAGCACCGGCAGAGACTGGAAAGACAAAAGGAAATTCGACGAAGCTCGATGCTCTGTAAAACACGGATACGTGAAATCCGGGTTACACTTTTTTTTCATTTTGCTTTTAAAACACGGATACGGGTTGAGCTGAATGGCCGAACAACCTTGTTGGTAGGCATTGGTCCCAGGGTTCATAAAGGGGGGAGGGTTAGTCCCACAATAAAAAGGAGAAGTCAGTAGGGATCGTTTGACCGGAGGGGAAGGGGACCCCCAAAGTCCCAACGCCCAAACCATCCGCATTGAGCAAAGACAGAGACCTGAAGTGGATGTAGGTTATCATGTGGCCTTAGCCACTTACACTCCCTAGAATCCATAAAACTTAATGTTGTTGTTTAGGCCGATTACCACTTCATGGGGGAATGATCACGTAGCCTTAATAATAATAAAATCGATTAAAAAATAATCAAAAATATTATTATTTTTATTAATTTTTTATTATTGAACGTTTTATTGGTTTTATTAACAAAATCGATAAAACGCTACTAATTTTATTATTATTTTTACTCATTTGGTTATTGTTAGACACTTTATCGAAAATATCAAAAAAAATAATTTAAGTAAAAATAATAATATTTTCGATACTTTTTTTTTATCAATTTTATTATTTAAAAGATAATAAAACTGATAATATATTTTTTTAATTATATATTAAAAGTGTAGTACGATATAACTCCTCCATCATGATGTGGTCGTCTCCATAAATCTCACCTCCGTCTTTTATAATCCAAAACATTGCAGAAACCGAACCCTTCCAAACCGTACCAACAGACGAACATCCATCCGCTCCTTTAATTGGCCTCATTATGTTTTGAGTGTACACACACACGCATGCAATTGCAAGCAACCTCTTTTTTTCCTCCTCTTCCTTCCAAAATGTTATCTTTCTTTTTATTCACTCTTTCAATATCTCTAAATATTTTTCTTTCTAAGTTAAGACAAGGAAACCCCATCATAGGAAATCCCTGTCCGACGAAAAGCAGCCGAAAATAACATTCAAAACGTACACACACCAAACCCATGTGCTTCATTTTATGTTTTTTCTCTTTGATTTTTTACCATTTCTTAACTCTCCTACAAGTATCTTTTGTTGCTTTTATTTCTTTTTTCCTTTCAGTCTTTGTGTTTTTGTGTTATAATGATGATAGGCTTACGGTGGTGTGAGGACGAAAGCTCTCTTCAAGAGTGGTGGGATATGGTGATTGCAGTTTTAAATCCATCTACAATGGAAATTGAAGCAAGGTTGGGCTTTTCCATGAGAATTTACGTGAAGAAAATGGGTTTTGGTTGCTCGTATGAAGAAGCATGGGGCAATTATAGAAGGAATATCATTTTCTTCGAACTCCAATCTCTCTTCTTCTTCTTCTTCAGCTTTCACTGATGGGAGATGGTGGATGCGGCGACGGCCGCTGTGGTGGTGATATTGGCGGGATCGGCTCAATCTCTTACATTGTTCATTTATGAATACACTTGAATAGTTTTTGCTGCTTGGAGCTTACATTGTTGCTCACTTGCTCCATAATGTTGGTAAAAGCAACGGGTATGTTGCTGCTCTCTTCGCTGATCTTTTCCTCTCTGAATTTTAAAATTTTTAGTGGCACGAACTTCCTCTTTTTTCTTTAGTTAGTGCTGGTGCTTGTTTCACGAGGCAAAGAAAATAATGAGAAAGAAGGTTAAAAAATACAAAGTCAGTGTATATGTTGTAAGGGTTTTCCATTCCTGTAATAATTTGCAATCTTTTCATGCATTTGTTCTCATGTTAATAGTGTAGTGATTTGGTTTGTGGGGTGGGGTGGGGTGAAGGGAAACTGCTGGCCTAGAGAGCACCTAGAGTTGGCCGTTGCGCTGGCACCATAGAAGTAGAGTCTAAGCTTGGGCTATATATTTTAAATGTAGGTTTGATAATTTTGAGAGACGGGGAAAAAATACAAAGGGAAAGACAAAGAGGCTTGAGGTAATTGAGTGGTGACGATGATGTATGGGGTTTGGGGATTCATGGAAGTGTCCTGTCATGCTGCCACTACACTGCAAATATTGGGTTCTGCTCCCTTTTTTTTGGGTTTGTGGTATGCACGTGAACCTGGGTTGTGTGTTTTTGCTCGTTTAGTTTAGATTAGGTTAGGCCAGGTGTGTTTCAATGTTTTCTACCTTTGGTGGGTGGGGCCCTTTTCATTGATGATGGTAATTTCCTCGAAAGTGATTTCCCAATGATAATTACATAAATAGAATAAAACAACCCAAAGTGTTCTGTTGAATGTTTTTGGTAAACAATACTTAGAATCATAGTAATGTGTTTAACAGAATGTTTAAAGTGATTTTTTTTAATTTGTCTGTGATAGATGAGATGGGTTCAGGTATTTCTAAAATATTTCAACATCCAACCATGTAGTATTTAGTTTTTTATTCTTCCTTGTGTGTACTTTCATGCTTATCTCTTATTTACATTTTAGGATCACACAAATCTTTGCTTTATCCAAAACTATTTAAAATAAACAAAATTGAGTCAGGTGGTTGTCCAAATCAGAAAACAGAGGGTCAGCAAATTTATGATATTGTCTTGTCTTATGTGGGTAGCTGCAGACAGATTTTAGCAAAGAAATAGTAGTAATTAAAATCTCAAACAGTGATTTGATTGACTCAAATATCTAAATTGTGATTAACTGAGCCGGTTTAATCTTAAATAAGATTTTAGGTTTGAGTTTTTGTTTATGTAAAAAAAATTTGTTAAGAGATTTATCTATTAAAGTCAGCTATGTAATTAAGATTAATCTAAATTAATCAAATCAAAATCTTAGAAAGGAAGTGTAATCAAAAGAGAAATATCTAAATTGTGGATGCCAACCCAGTACTGAGCCGAGCACTTGGTTGTAGGCAGGCTAAATGTTTTGTTTATTTTTTTCAACCATTTTTGCTTGAAATAAACCATATTTTCCATTACAGCTCGAGTACTGTGTCTACAAGTTTTTTTTTTGTTTGTTTGTTTCAAAACCCAGCCAGTTTGGGAAGGCCTAAAGCTATTGCATGAATGGAAGTTGGATGTAATGACAGCATTTAAGAGGAGTGTGGCATGTAATGAATGAACAGAGACCTCCCCCTTGTATTAAAGTTTACGTGCCTGGTCAGGTCAGATGAAGATCTATCTCAGTTTCCCTGATGATTGATTCTTTATTCAATTGGTCTCGTCATCAATGTTTACTTTATGGACCTGAAGAGATACATACATGACCGCTGCCCTCTTCAAATCAATTAATTGCATCTCTGTGTTAATCGAGAAATTTAAAATTAAAGTTTCAATTGGTAGTTTCCTTCTCTCCCATTATATAAATAAATAATAAAGCACAGGCTGTGTGATATGGCGAGAATGCCGCGTAGTGGCTTTACAGCTTATGTCCTTCGGGCCATTAGCAAATCGGGTGAGACCCATTTACTTTTTCAGGTCTTCTAATTTCTAAAACACCAACCAATGGAAGACAAACGAGCAATCACATCAAAATTTTACCTTTTTAATACAAACAGATTTACGGCAGCTCTCCGAATAACAACTGCTTTAAAAAATATTGTTACGTGAGGATCGAGTTGAATAATATATCGACTCTATCATACTTTCTGGGTAATTTCGTCTAATGACCCTTAAAATGGAGGAGAAAACACAGTCTCGTCCAAATTGCATGAATTACACAATCAGCAATTGCATTAGCTGAATTTCGCTTAATTCTGTTTAACCTCGGGCATTCATAGTAACAATGACTGAAAATACATTCAAGTAATAGGAAACCATTTTATAATAATTTAAATGTTCAACATCTACTGCTTTACTCAACAAAATGAAATTTACACTGCAGCAACGAGTGCTTTAGACACAATTCCAAAATGGTTAATGCTAAGCCACAGCCATGGATGTCCCTTGGGAGGGGATAGGAGTGCGGGGGCACCCTGTAAGTTAGAGCTTCAGACTATATCTTGGATGTTTCGAGTTCAAATTCTAGAATGAGCAGGGTGGGATATATGGGGTGATACACACAGAAAGTGTAATGGTATAATAACATAATAGAAGAACAATGGACATGGTTATGCATAGGTGAAAAGTTACCAAGTTCACACATATCCCTCCCCCATTCTACAGTTTGTATCTTACTAGGCACACTTCCATGTGTGAACAACAGATGAATCTTCGACATTCATGATAAAACATGGTTGTAGTAGCATAATAGATGCATAAAAAGTTTTTAAGAACTAATCAATCTTTAAAAACAAAACATTAGAAAAGCAATGGCAAGTGTCTCTATATAGTGATCATTCAAGTTAATACGCATACTATAAGGTCATTGCCGACAGGGGTGAGCTTGTTATCAACCATCATTTCTCATGCAAGATAGTAGTTCTAATAATAAGGCTCAACTGCCCATGGCAGGTAACAATATCATCCCAACAGGCCATGTTTCAAAGACTACAAAGATAGGTCTTCAGTAAACCTAGTAACATAATCATTGACAGCAAAATGAAGTAATTACATGATTCCACGTTTTAGCAGAAACCTAGTTCACAGTTGTTTCAAAGATTCCCTTCAAAAAAAGATGAGTATATTAAAATCAAAACCATAATAGAACATAACTTACCCAGCTCAAGATTAAAACAAAAAATTCAAGTCAATTCCTCCATATAGACAGTTCAATCCAATATACCCCAAGGGAATTCCTTATGCTCAACACGGATGCCAGATAATTGGTACACAATTAACCTCAAATTATTCAAATGGCATATCAAAACATGACAATAACATCAGCTTAAATAATGATGACAACATCAACCCCGATCAAAATACTCGTCAGTGAAAGAAACTACCAATATCACCTGTATCATTGCTTGACATTCTCCAAGTACCATTTGTAAGTATCGACAAGCCCATCTTTCAATGAAATCTTGGCACTCCACCCCGATGAACCAAGCTTCGAGTTATCCATGAGTTTCCTAGGAGTCCCATCAGGCTTTGAAGTATCCCAAACAAGCTCCCCATCAAAGCCAACGACTTCACTAACTCAGCTAATTCCTTGATGGCAACCTCTTTTCCACTACCTACATTCACATGTTCCAATCCACTGTAATTCCCCATCAAGAAAACCACAGCATCAGCTAGATCGTCCACGTGCAAAAATTCCCTTAACGGACTCCCGGTCCCCCAAACAACTTCTTTTGCTCCTTCGACTTTGGCTTTATGGAATCTCCTCATCAAAGCGGGTAAAACGTGGAAATTCTCCGGATGGAAATTATCGTTGGGGCCGTATAAGTTCGTCGGCATAGCGGAAATAGCATCGAACCCGTGCTGGATTCTGTAAGCTTGGCACATTTTGATCCCAGCGATCTTGGCAACCGCATATAATTCGTTGGTGGGCTCCAGGTGACCGGACAAGAGCGCGTTTTCAGGGATGGGCTGTGGCGCAAATTTGGGATAAATGCAGGAGGATCCGAAGAAAAGGCTTTTCTTGACGCCATGGCGGTACGAGGAATCGATTACATTGGTCTGGATTTGGAGGTTGATGGAGATGAAATCGGCCGGGTAGGTATTATTGGCGTGGATTCCGCCAACTTTCACGGCTGCAAGTACGACGTATTGAGGCTTCACAGAGGCGAAGAAGGATTCGACGTCGGATCGGCGGGTGAGGTCCAGATCGGAGTGGGTGCGGACTACGAAGTTGGTAAAGTCCAGAGATTGGAATTTGCGGACTATAGCTGAACCAACTAGGGCTCGGTGCCCGGCTACGAAGATCTTCGCAGATTTGTTCGAGAAGAAAGAATCTACGCAAAAAAGATAATCAGAGTTATAATTAAATTGATATCTATTTGGGGATGCCGTCAATAGAGGGAATTACCTGTTTCACCCGTTGCAGCGGAGGTGAAGATTTGGGGTGAGGTGAGATCGTTATTTCACCAGCCTGATATATAATCAAGTGTCTATGCTTCGGAACCGGGAATAAATAAGAGATCCGGCCGTGAGTGTTGTGGGAAATTTCGTTTTTGTTAATTTAGTGGTGGTGGAATGGAAGCTTCACTTTTTCAATTTTGAGTGGCGGGGGACGAGCTCAGCCTCAACTCGGGGAAAGGGAATTAACTGGGCTGATTCTCAACCCAAGAATACATTTTCGTATTGGAAATGGGTGGCTTACAAATGGCCTAAAATCCTGTCGTTTTTATGATGAAGAATGTCAAACCCAGCCATGCAGTTTTTTGTTGTTGTTGTGTGTACAAATTAAAGATGGGGGATTTGCTTCATTACATTGAAACGCAAACAACAATTTTGCTTTGTTTTCTTATGTAATCTTATACTTGGCTTGTTATCTTACATACTACCTCTTATTGGCATGTTTTATTATAGTTTTAAAATAATATTTTATATTTAAACTGTACACTTTATCTTAATTTGAATAAAAAAATTATAAATTAATTCGAAACACTTGCCTGTTCTTAGTTCTTAATGTTTGCCATTAGCCAGCCCCAAGGAGTAAAAGAGAGAAAACACACAATCATTTGAAGATCGATAAAAGCGCAACAAAACGTGTAAATTTTGTTTCTTGAAACAGCGCTAAATTTATATACCATATATATGAATCTATGGTTTTTAAAGATTTATTTTGATTTTTATTTATTTTGAATAGTTTGAGATGACCGAACTTTGAAAAACAATGACTTTTATATAATTGAAATTATTTGATGAGTTCTATCCAATAATTAAAATTATTTTAACTCGTGTGCTTTTTATTATAAAAGTTTGCCGTAGTGACCGAAATAGCATAAAAGAGAGATTCCACGAGAAATCAACGGATACAATCAAATTATGAAATTCAGGCATGGAAATGACACTGATAACGAGCTTCGCATAAACAAAATTTATGGCCTTGCCAAACCATTTTATTTACCAATAGCATTGTAAAAGACTCCAATCTAGTCCAGACGCTCTTACTAAAACTTAAACTAGTGCCAAAATTTTTGGCACCAGTTTATGACAGCATTTGACAGACACGCTACGTAACAGACAACTCTAAGAGGCTCTGTCTCATATCAGACTGACGAAATACACTGACAAAGCACCGGCCCACCAACCACCACATCCTCCTCCTCTTCCACTTCCTCCGCTACAGCCTCCCAACACCGCTGCTGCATGGTCAATTTAGCTGGGATGCGAACCGTGCAGCTCTCGCCTACGGGGGAGTAAGTCCTGTAAACCACACACCCACCACCTGGCAGTTCCTGCTTCACTGTATACTGGCACTTGTAGCCTTCAATGTCAGCATATTCCATGGCCCAGACTCGGACCCTGCCACGGCATGTGACCGCGACAGAGAACTCTTTCGGACCAAAACATGTCAGCACCCTCTTAACCAGTGGTTCCAGCTTGACAGTCTCCGGACCGAGCCCCATGGCCACGTAGCTAGCGTAACTGAACCCATCTTCTGGGGTCACGTGAACCGTAGAGTAAGCGAATCCTTCGATCCCATTCATCGAATACCCACAGGGGTCAAACTCGTAGTCGCATATCACGTGACTCGGCATAATGTCAGCGATTCCGGACAGTTCCGTCATTTCACGTGCCGAGCGATTCTCGTTCCCAGAATTATTGTAAAACTAGCCCGCCTTTTCACTATTCAACCCTGTCATGCACATTTCCAGATTGATCTCTCCCCCCTCATCTTCCATCAGCGGTGGTTAACATTTTGCTACAGCCGAGTACACGTGCCATCTACGAGTTTGAAGCATAGGATCGCCGATTATATAAGCCTCGGTATTGAAATCAGAGAAATGCCCGTTTAATGCTGCAACTTCCTCAGAAAAGTTGCGGTGAGGGGCAGGTTGGTGATCAGGGAAAACAAAGGTGCCACGTGAGTAGTTGACCCTTGACATGATGAGTGAGAGTGAGTGGCTGAGTTCGAGAATCGGGGGGATTGATAAGAGAAGCTTTGTAGTTCCGCATGTTTTCAGGATAATCTTGTTTGGGTAAACGAAGAGGCTTGACTCTGAGAGAACGTAAGAGTCGAAGTTGGAATTGGAGAGCTGAGAAACAATGGTGCAGCAAGCAGGTTCCAGAATGTTATCGAGTTGGGCTCTAGATAGAGCTCGGAGACCTAGCCCATTTGGATCATCGAAGATAGAAGCATCAAAGAAAGTGATTTCCAAACGTTTTTCGAAGCCTTCAAAGCCTATTGGTGAAAGAGGCGGAGGTGAATCCATGCCCATTTTCATTACAACAAACCTCAAAATTAACAATATCACTGGAAAATGCTCTCAATGACTTGGTATTGTTCAGGAATGCTTCAGTCTTTGATTCTTATAAATACTTGGAAAGTAGAAGGGGGGGGGGGGGAAGAGGCTGAAGAAAATCTAATCTAAATTGAGAGTGTCATTTTGCAAAGGCGTGTATCAGGATGGCATTCTAACGCACTGCAACCAAAAAAAACGAAGAAACAAAATGTTAGACCTAAAAACATAATAAAACGCTACCAAAATCCAAGAATGATGAAGGGAAACATACGTTGGAGTAAGCAGCAGATCGGAACTTTTCGATGCCACCGTTTGGACGAATATCTTCAATGCTGTAACCGAGAGGGACTTCGTATTGTAAAGAATTACTACTACAACTACTCTTTTTGCCACCCTTGGTCTCCATTACAACATCCACGCTTTCCTACACCAACGATCTCAATTAATCTTCTGTAAAAAGATTGAATCTCAGCAGAGATTGAAACATTACAAAAAAAAACGTTCTTTCAACCAAAAAAGGAACAAACAAATCAAATGCAGAGCCGCTTAAACATATATATATTGTAAGATAGCTACATTACTGTTCTCGTAAAAATTCTGACTAATGGAGATCAACTTTAAACGGATTTTCTCTTAAACCAAGAAACCATAATTGTTTTCTCAAGAAACTGTTTAACCAGAGAAAAGAAGAGGCAAACGGAGACGGCGATTCAAAAAAAAGAAGAGGAATTTAGATTGAGCAGGGAATTAAATAAACGATCTAGGGTTTTGTGTATTGTGCGAGTGAAAAAAGAGTGCGGCAACAAGGTATTTATAAAACAAAGATAATGTCCTCTCAATTGTTTATGCCTAGCTGAATGGTTGTCGATATTTTAACAAAAAATTAAGTTTTAAATACATGATGATTATTTTATAATTTTTAATAATAAAAAATTCCATAAAATAATATTATATATATTTAAAAATTATTTTATAACTTTAATAGTTATATACTCACGATCATTTGTTTCCTTTTATACTTAAAAAAAATAAATCCAAAGCTTATAACATGAGTATTTCAAAACTTCTGTTTTCATTACATCTCCGTGGCGGATGCACTAAGCCTCCATAGGAGTCAAGGACATCCCATTATTTTAGAAAAATAGTTAAATTTAGTTTAATGTATTAAGGAAAAAAAGAAAAAAATTACAATTTTTGCATACCTATTGTTTTTAAGAAAAAAAAATTAAAATTTTAGACTTCATTCTTAAATTTCTGGATCCGCTTCTTATATAAGTGTGGATAATTTTTTTTAGAAAAAAAAAGAATCAATTTTATTGAGTTACTTGGTGGCTATGAAATAGAGGGAGCTTCAACTTCGCTGATCACTACTAGTGCATGAGGATTTTTTATTCAGTATATGTTTAATACAAAAATAAGTGTTTGAACTCTCTTTCAAAAAAAACGTTGTAGTGTTTAAAAAATTTCATTAAAAATATGTTTTTAAAGTTTCTAAAATTATACATTTAGGTGTCTACTGTTAAAAATCATTGTTAACTGACAGTTAAACAACACGTGTCAAACTATGATAATTTTGAGAATTTAATTTATTTAAAAAAACCAGCATAACCCCTCCCACTTTCACGCTCACCTGTGCCTTCTCCCCTCACCCATTTCCTGGCCGACAGGGATCACACTGTCACTATCATCGGTACTGACGTCGACTTCCGATTAAACTTCTGATGACATTTCACTGTAAGCTATCGTCGTTTGACGTGGAGAAGCTTTCGAAGTTTCGTCCACCGTCGCTACTTTCGTCGATTCCAGTTGATCTCGACTTCCATATGCCACGCCGTCTCCACCATTTGAACCACCGTCCAATTCCACTCAAAACCCATCCTCGCCGTCGTTTTGTCAGTGCTCCTCTAGTATTCCGCCATGATAACGGGGTTGAAATGAGATTTTTTAGTTTTTTTTTTTATAATTTCATTAAAAGTTTGGAGTTCATTTGTAAATAAATTAAGTTTTTTATTAAAAATAATATTTTTATTATTAAAAAATAAAAAATATAATAATAGACACCTAAAAATATAATTGAAAAATTTTTCGACACCAATTTTTAATAAAAAAAAATTAAACATCAAATCGATTTTAAAGATAAATTTAATACATTTATTTTTGTATTAAACCTTTGTATTATTATTTGGTATTAAACTTTGTGCATTACACGTACATATAGTTAGTCACGGGAAGATAAGATTTTGATAAATCCTTTTCTTGGGCAGTCGCATCTTCTAATTCGGGGGAAGACTCTGCCTACCTTACTAAAATTTATCTTCGTAATATACATTTATTTAAAAATAAACAAATCACCTAAATGATTAAAAAAACATCGTGCGAAATTACCATGATACTAACTCGTGTATTTAATCATGAAAAAAGATATCAAATTATAATAATAGCAGTAAAAAGAAATGAGTAAATATTTTTAGTAGATTGGTTGATATGTTAATATTTATTCTCTTATATTTTTTTAGATTACGAGTTATTAATTTATTATTAGTAATTTTTTTATTTTCTTAAAATCTTTTTTATTCCCATAAGATTAATATTAGATTTAAAATTTATAAAAATAAAACTACAAAAGAGAATTTTGATCATATCATTTGGAATTTTATCAATTTTGTATAGGTGATGAAAATGAATTTTGGACTTTATTGTCATCCGATTGAAGTGAGACACAGCTGTACGATACTGTAACTTAGCCATAAATTAAAACCTACCTTTGTCTTCATCTTGTATTAATTAACTTAATGAAATTTGTTGTTTATCGTATTAAACTAATATTGATAGATTAATTATTCATGGATAAACTATGTGGTGGTAATTTTATACAGTGATATGCTCCCAAATCCCAATGTCCTTTCATATTTAACAAACTTATTTCTTTAATAAATAAATAATTGAAGTCAAGGATAACTTTGAAGGTAACGGGAGGCTTATACTCTCGTCTCTCTAAAAGTTTTAACTTTATATATAATTTAAATAATTTTTTGTTTTTATTAATAATTTGAATTTATATTTTTAAAATTTTAAAATTTTATTTCTTTTAAATTTTTAAAACAATTTCTTAAATGTTTTTATATAAAATCAGAGATCAAACATTCATTTACTTGGATTACAGATATAGTACTGACAAATTTCTATTGTGTTAATTATATAAATAAACAAATAAATAAAATTAATGGATAGAGATTTGAGCTATCATGATTATAATGTATTACAACTCACTCATTCATAATTCTAATAGACGCGCATATGATATTAACGATATTAATGACTGCATATGAATACTGTACAACTATGTATTTATGTATTTATTTATATATGCATTGCATTTTATCTATATTTTTAATTTTCTGAATGCCGGAGGTCTTCCACGGAAGCTACTCTCAACCTGGCGTTGGGGGCAGCCTACTACCCTACCTCCCCCTTACCCCATTGCATATGGGAATTGGGTTTTGTTATTGTTGTTGTTGTTGTCATTCATAATTCGAATCTTATTCTCCCTTAATTATTAAATGTATATATAACACGTATCTTACAAAACATTGCAAGCTTGTAAAGGATGATCTCTCTGCTAAATAACAAAAGACTAGTCATTTTTATTTTTTTTTCTCATATTATCTCTATCTGTATTTTTATTTTTATAATATATTATGTTAAGTCCACTTATACGCTATTATTAAATTTCATTAAGTTATTTTTGTATTCATTATATTCCAACCAAACTTCACAGAAGTCAATGTATAGGAAAACAACAACCAAAACTAGGCTATACAAACACCCCTACTAGCATGACACTCCACATTAACATGCTTATCCCACAATTTCAGTCTAATCATTTGCTTAATTCTATCAACCATTTCGGAGATAGTACTAACCATTCCAGCGAAGAGCCTTTGGTTTCTAGCCTTCCAAATCATGGCACCATAGCAGTTCCAAGCCAACTTCAACGCCCAAGCGCGGAGGGACTTGTCTTTTATCCTGCTACACGCCCACTGCAACTCACCATCCCAATCCATAACCGTCCTGCTAACCTGACGAAGGGTCAAGACACATTTCCAAACCATCTGTGAGACCTTACACTCAAAGAACAAATGGTCCCTGATCTCCATAACTCTCGAAGATCAAGCCACAACTTCCTTCAATGACAAGGCCAAACGAGATAAGTCTACTTCTAGTGGGCAGCCTGTCCAACGCCGCCATTCAAGCAATAAAGGAATTCTTGGGAATATGTCCCGAGTGCCAAATTAGATGCTCCCGAGGAACCTTTTCCTTCTTACTCCGAATCTCTTTCCGAACCAATGAGACCGAAGATAGAGTCAACAAACCCTGAACAGAAGCCGCCTTACCCCTAAATATTAAAATATAAATTAAGGTTTATATTAATTAAAAATAAATATTTTAAAATAAAATTTTTATAATATTTTTGTATATGTTAAACTATTTAAATACTTGTTTTTTTAACTATGAATTAATTTTTTTGTGAAATGTTTTGATGATAATATTTGAACTAAAATTGAAATCAAAATCAAATAAATAAGCGTATATTTTATAATAATTTTTACAAGACATCATTAAATTAATTTTAAGAATAGAAAAACATTTCTTTAATTAAGTTGATTCTTAAATAAAAATATAAATTGTTACGTTGACACAATAAATATTAAAAACAACAACAACAACAACAACAAAACCCAATTCCCATATGTATGGGGTAAGGGGGAGGTAGGGTAGTAGGCTGCCCCCAACGCCAGGTTGAGAATAGCTTCCGTGAAAGACCTCCGGCAGTCAGAAAATTAAAAATATAGATAAAATGCAATGCATGTATAAATAATTACATAAATACATAGCTAAACAGTATTCATATGCAGTCATTAATATCATATGTGCTTCTGTAATGGGGAGTAATCCCTGCAAAATAATCCCTACGAAAGAGTCTCTGCATATAGACAGAAACCTAAGACCCGGCTAAAATTAACAGCGGAAACATGATGAGAATGATACACATGAGACAACGATAGCAAGCACAGTTCTAATATTTCATAAATACCAATAACAGAAAAGTATAAAAAGTAAAAGTCAAGGAAATAACTACAAATGCATTTAAAAGAAGACAAAGATGATACACCCTATAGATGTGACCCACACTACTCGACTACCCTAGTCTTAAGCCTCCATAATTTCCTATCATAGGTCATGTCTTCGGTAAGGCCTAAATCCCTCAAATCAGATCTCAAGCAGTCATCCCACTTCCGCCTTGGTCGTCCTTTCCTTCTGGCACCGTCGACTGTAATCGACTCTACCCTCCTGACCGCATCCGACGGTAGTCGCCTAAGGACGTGTCCAAACCACCGTAGTCTTCCCTCCCTCATTTTTCGGAAACAGACATCACCCCTAAGGACATCCTAATAGCAGAGTTTGTCGTCATATCCCACAGAGTCCTACCACATGTCCATCGAAGCATTCTCATTTCTGCGGCCTCTATCCTCCTAACGTGATCCTTCTTGGGTGCCCAACATTCTGATCCATACAACAGCGCTGGTCTTATTGCCATTCTATAAAATTTTCCCTTAAGTTTTAGAGGCACCTTCTTGTCACACAAAACTCCAGTAGCAGCCCTCCACTTTAGCCATCCCGCCTTTATACGGTGTGTAACGTCATCATCTACACCCCCATCTTATGTATCATAGACCCTAAGTACTTGAAACAATCCTTTGAGGGAAGAACGTGTCCTTCTATGCATACTTCTACATTTTCATCATTTTGGTTCCCACTGAAGTTTGAACATAAATACTCTGTCTTTTCAATATTGATCCTTAAACCTTTTTCTTCCAAAGCAGTCTTCCAGGTAGCCAGTCTGCTATTCAACTCAGATTTTGTTTCAGCCACTAAGACAATGTCGTCAGCGAAAAGCATACACCAAGGTACACCGTCTGGTGTCGCACAATAGATGTCGTCCATAATCAAGGCGAAGATGTAAGGGCTAAGAGCCGACCCCTGGTGGAGTCCGATTTCCACCGGGAATGCCTCGGTGTCGCCAACTGTAGTCCTGACGTAAGTAGTAGATCTACAGTACATATCACGAATCGTCCGGATATAAGCAGTTGGTATCCGTCTCGTTTCCAAAGTCTTCCAGATCGTATCGCGAGGAACGCTATCATAAGCCTTCTCAAGGTCAATGAACGCCATGTGAAGATCTCTAGACTTTTCCCTATATTTCTCCATAAGCCGTCGAAGTAGATGAATCGCCTCCGTGGTAGACCTGTTTGGCATAAAGCCAAATTGGTTTTCCGAAACCCTAGTGACTTGTCTCAACCTAGCCTCTATCACCCTTTCCCATAGCTTCATGGTATGACTGAGTAGTTTAATACCTCTGTAGTTACCACAACGTTGGGGATCTCCTTTATTTTTATAAATTGGTATCACCGTAGACTCTCTCCACTCCTCTGGCATCTTGGCAGTCTCTAAAATAATATTAAAGATGTTGGTCAACCACTTAACTCCCTCATCTCCTAAGGCTAACCACACAGTGATAGGAATTTGATCAGGACCGACAGCTTTCTCCCTTCCCATCTTTCTAAGAGCCATTTTGACTTCCTCAAACCCAATCCTACTTGTAGGGCAGTCATTGGTCGTAGTATGATGGTCGGCTGACCCAACAACGATATTATCTCTACATGGAGAGGCACCGTCATTAAATAAGCCAAAGAAGTAACTACCCCAAACCTTCTTAATATCCTGTTCTTTCGTTAAAAGAACACCATTGTTGTCCTTAATTAACCTAATGTTACCTAGATCTTTTTTCCTGGTCTCCCTAGATTTTGCAAGTCTGAATATGCCATTTTGTCCTTCCTTAGTGTCTAATCTCTTGTACATTTCCTCATATGCCTTATCCTTTGCTTTAGCTACCGTTTTCTTGGCTTCCCGCTTTGCCTCCTGGTATCTTTGTTTAGCTCCCGACCTTTCTTCGTCGTCATTGCATTGAAGAAACTCCTTGAAGCAAGTTTGTTTTGTCTTCACCTTAGTTTGGACTTCGTCGTTCCACCACCACGATTCTTTATGTTCCTTGGCCTTCCCCGTCGACAACCCAAGGGTTTTTTTGCCCACCTCTCTGATGGAATTTGCCATATTTTTCCATAACATATCTGCGTTATTTGAGTTTGTAGTTTCAAAACCTGTATTAGACAAAAGCTTACTCCTAAAGTCATCAGTTGTCGCTCCATGTAAGTTCTTCCAGAGGATCCTAGGTTTACCCAGTTTAGCCCTCCTATGCGTGCTCCGCCCGTTGGGTACGCGGAACACCAAAACCAACAATTTGTGTTGTGATGCACATGCCTCTTCAGGGAACACCTTACAGTCAATGCAAGCCCATCGTTCCCGATTTCTAACCAAGATGTAGTCGATTTGGGTACAATGTCCCCCACTGTGAAACGTAATCAAGTTCGCATCTCTTTTATTAAATAAGGAGTTAGTGATCACTAAGTCGTGAGCAGTAGCAAAATCAAGCAACGTACGCCCCTCATCATTCCTGTTACCATAACCGAAACCCCCATGAACACCGTCATACCCGTCGATTGCACTACCTATATGGCCATTGAAGTCTCCCCCTATGAAAACTCTTTGGTCCTCCGGGATGCTCCTAAGTACAATATCTAACTGATCCCAGAAGCAACGTTTCTCCCCCTCCCCTAGGCCAACGTGTGGAGCGTACACTGAAAGGACATTCACCACTTTCGCTTCTATAATAACCTTAATCATCATGATCCTATCCCGGTATCTACAAACTTCAACAACATTTTCCTTGAGACTAGAGGATACCAAGATACCCACCCCATTTCTAGCGTTATCTACTCCTGAATACCACAACTTGTACCCATTACACTCTCTGGCGCGAGCCCCTTTCCACCTAGTCTCCTGAATACATGCAAAATCTATTTTCCTATTACTAAGTACGTCGGTCAGCTCCAGCAGCCTAGCATTTAATATGCCTACATTTAACGAACAAACTCTAAGTCTAGTCTCATTGACACCACTCCGTTGAGCCCTCCCCCTATACGCCCTATGGGATCTAAAAGAATGACATGACCTCAAGTAATCATCTATAATCGAAGCTATGGGGGACTATGAAAAAGAAGATCCAAAGAAGAAACCTTTCTGAAAATCCTCAGACCCGAAAATGTAACACCCAAAAAGCAAAAACAGTTTATAAATATTTATAACAGATATACTCAATTTGAAATATAAATAATGATATAAGATACTAGAGGTATAGGACAATGAAAAAAAAAATGATCTAGTAACTCCTACCCAGAGCAATATAGCAAAATATAGATCCAGTAGTGCCTTAAAGGTGAAGAATGAAGATAAAAGGAAAGCCCTTGATAACCATCAATTACCAGTAGTGTATTAGCATGAACTTCACTTGGATTATTCTAGAGTACAAGACAAATAATTAAAACTACGCCGAGTCAAATATTATCCTCCGAAATTAAGCAGCAAAAGCACGAAAATTTGAACCAAGTAACTACAGAACTGAAGATTAAAAATAACTAAATTGAGATCACAACTCGAGAGAAAGAACAATAAACCCCAATAAAGGAAATAACGTGTAGACCTAAAAATAAATGAAAATAATTCAAAAAGGAAAGAAAAACCCAAATTCAAATCCCAAAAACTAGATCTAATCCAATTCACCAAAACGAAAATCAAATCATACTAGCACTTGAACAAAGAAATATGATTCATTCAACCCAAAAATAATCAGGGGAAAACTGGATCGAGTGAGGAAATTTGGTACCTTTCTCGAGGATTGCAATGGAGGGGATTTGGAAATAACTAGAAAAGGATGTTAAAATCAAGCTTACCAGCAAGAAAATCCAAGCTGAAACTGAAAATCCTGTGAGCAAAAGCAGATCCAAGCTGCCGAATCACTGTTGCTCAAAATACAGATCTAACCTGGTATACAGGCTCTGGACTGCTGTAGATGTTCAGACAAAGCCGATCGTGACAGAGAATGTATTTTCACTTTATTTGAAAGTATCACCAAAAAAGTTAAATTCCGAAAACAAGAAGGACGAATACCCAAAAACGAATCAAATTGAGCACTGTACTGTAGCAAACAAGTTCAGCCCCAAAACGAAATAGATAAGGATTGGGTTTACAAATCTGTAATTTTCAGGGCCTGTAATCCTCAGAAGATGTAAATCAGAACCGGCGAGAACGGCTGAAAGACTCAACCCTTAGATGAGTTCAACGAATATAAAACAGAAGAAAAAAACAAACGAAACACAGAGATCAGACTGAAAGGAAAGAGAGAGAAAACACAGTGAAAGGCAGAGGAGGGGAAACAAAAAAAAAATGATTTTAAATAAAAATAAATTTATTAAAATTTAAATTCAATAGATTACGTAATTTCTATTTTTTTAAAAATATTCTTAATACCTGAAAACCATAAAAAGTAAATAATTGTATTGTAATAACTTACTATTGATTATAGAAGATTATAACAGATAAAAATTAATACAAAATTTTCTAATAAAATTTATTTTATAATTTATAAGTTTAATTGTTTAATATTTTAAAATATTTAATTTTAATATATATACTTTAACAATAAATTTTATATACAATAGTGTATAAGTAGACTTATCATGATATATTGTAAATGTAATAACTAGAGATAATATTTTAACAAATGCTCTTTTATTCTTTACCCCATATTGTTTACAAACAAAGCTAACATGCCTATATAAATTAACCTCATTAACTTTCTAATTCATGGAATCTGAATGTATCAAATTGTATCTCTGGTCCCTATAATTTTTTTCCAATTTTTTAAAAGTACATTTTATTAAACATGTTTTACGCGTGTACTGTCAAATCAATATAAGACGTTTTCTGTAGAATGTATCTTTACCGAGTAAGATGTTATATGTGCAAAGCATATTTTATAGAACACGTCTTATTACTAGATAACACGAATCGATAAATATTAAGGAAAAATAATATTTTGAGTAAAATTACTACGTCAATAACCCGAATTTTGATTATCTTTTATTTATTCAAATCACATCAACTTTTATTATTTATATCTTATTTCATTTAAATATTGATTTGGGAAAACAAACAAAACATAATATCAGGAAAAGTTGGGCATATCCCATGAGTAGTCTTTTCCCCCCCTCCATTTATTTTAGTAAGAGTTTGGACTTGTACGAATAAAAAATCACTATTTTATTATATTATTCTACTAGATATTGTTGATGGAGATGCCTCCCATTACCCAATTGTGGGCTCAAATGGGTTAGTGAGGTTTTCAGGGTCCCAACTATTTTATTCTACCTAATCAGTGTTTTTTAATAGGTCAACTATGCTTCAAGTCCCTATATTTTTCATAGATTGAAAATTTTAGTTCTTACTTCTATTTTCAAGTCTTTGGTCCTCTATTTCCATACTTAAATGTTCAAGTTTAGGAAGTTACACGTTAACATTTTTCTGCTACGGTCTTTTATATGACATATAGAAAAAAAAAAGAGATATTGACTATTTGATTAAAAGTCATGTAACATAAAACGTCGTTACAATGGATTTAAATTTTATAGTTAAGTTGTAACAATGTTAATATTTGAACTTGAATTTTTTAAAATAAAGGTACTAAATTACAAATGTACTAAGAAATCAGGGACTTAGAGCATATTTTAATCTTTTTAGTAATAAGGTAATGCAAATTATTTTATATTTTTATTTTTATTTGTCCAACTCCATGCCATTATTCTTCATGTCATCCTCCTGGGCAGAGACTCAGCCCCCACTACCACTTTTACATAAATTAATTATAGTATCAAAAGTTTTTGGGTTTTCTGTTTGAGATTTTCTTTTGGAATTTATTAATTTCTAATAAAAAAATAGTATAAAATTGTCCTCCACAAGCAAAAACTTGAAGAAATAAGAGCCATAAGGTTGGATAATGAAGATATTAACCAGAGCCAATAATCATAAAGTTTCAAAGTCCATTTGCTACACTGCTTGGTTTATCTCTTTGATAGTAGATCACTGAAAACAACTTTTAATAAACTTTCTTTCCAATGTCAATTCATCTGATTATTAATAATAATTTAGTGATCAAAAGCCAATTTAAAAAATTCAGGGGAAATTGAAATAATTTACAACTATGTGACTGAAACAAGACAAAGCTTAAGATTTAATGACCAATGATGCAATTTACCCAATCAAATTGACATATAATGAAAAAAAAACTTAGGTGGCGTTTGGTTGGCATGAATCCCTTTGAATTAGGGGGAATTGGAATCCAATTCCACCACTTTCCCATGTTTGGTTCAAGTTTTTCAAGGGAATTGGAATCCCTCATGACTTCAACTTTCCATTAAATGAGGGAAAGTGAATTCCATCTATTCTATGATGGAATTCAATTCCCTTGTTGGAGGGAATTGAAATTTGACCATACTACCCTCATCAATCTTTTGGTAACTTATTTATATATTGAATAAAAATATTTTATTATTATTTCGGTCGGGTCGGGTTTCTAATTCATATATTCGGGTCGGTGAAACTTTATTTTGGTCGGGTCGGTCGAGTTCGGGTTTAGGGTGAAAAATACCTGACCCGAAAATATATATAATTTTACCTTATAAATTAAGGAATAATTACAATAATACCCCTATATATATATATATTTTCAATTAAGTCACTGTTTTTATTGAATAAAAATAATTTTTTTTTTATTTCGGGTCGGGTCGGATTTCTAATTCATATATTTGGGTCGGGTCAGGTGAAACTTTATTTTGGTCGGGTCGGGTCGAGTTCGGGTTTAGGGTGAAAAATACCCGACCCGACACAAAAAAATATAATTTTACCTTATATATTTTAGAATAATTACAATAATACCCCCTCTCTCTCTATATATTTTTTCCCAATTAAGTCACTGTTTTTATTGAATAAAAATATTTTTTATTATTTCAGGTCAGGTCGGGTTTCTAATTCATATATTCGGGTCAGATCGGGTGAAATTTTATTTTGATCGGGTCGGGTCTCGGATGGAGGTTCCCTTGTTCTCGGGTCGGGTGGACCAAAAACCCGACCCGACCCATGGCCATCCCTAATTGGGATGATTTTAACTTATGATGTTTATTAGCATGATTTTTATAATTTATTGAAATGAATAATCAATCAATACAATTAAAATTTAATTTTTTTAAATTTTTATAATATATTACTACATGTAATTTATAAAACAAACTAAAATTAAGTAAAAAAACAAGAATGACAATTCTGTCATTTTACATTACTGAAATCAAATTCATCTAACATGTCTGCGAACCAAACAGAAAATGGAATTGGATTCCAATTCAATTTCCTGCCAACCAAACAGAATATGGAATTGGATTACAATTTCTTCATAGATTCTAATTCTCTCAAAAATATTCCAGCGAACCAAACGTCACCTTATATTTTTTAATTTGATGATGGAGTATAACATTATAGCAGTGCAGCCAAAGGCCAATAACACTGGACTTGAATGATATACCCACTCGATGGAAGTATCAACATCATGTCGTTAGTGCCATCGGTGTGGGCCTAAGCCCAAACTCCCACATCTCGACCTCCCCATGCCATGCATCATGATGAACTCCACTTTCCTACGTACAAATTCCAAATCATTTCCATTCAGGCCAATCACCGTCATTCCTTTCCCATACATCTATTTTGTACCCTGCCTTGGATAAATACATCGATTAATTTTAATACAGTTAATTATTATTTATGCATTTTAGTTTTAAACATAAACCCGTGGCCTTAAAAATATAATACATATTTTCTTTTAGGGCATAATGCAAATAAATACCTCTAACGTTTGACAGTATATGCAAACTTGACTCTATATTTTTTTTTGAACATTTGGGTAATGAACGTTTATTTTTTGGTCAAAAAATACTCACGATGGATGAAAATCGTCAGTCAATTGACGATCAACTCCAGATGACGTAGCACGCACGCGTGGAGGAGAAAGTTGATGTGGACATCTAAGTCATCCAGATTGTTGAAGTGGCACTGTCACGTCATTTTTTTAAAATTATTATTTATATTTTTATATTATTAATTCGAACCAATCAGAGAGTGACATGTGTCACTCTCTGATTGGTGCAAAGTTAAAATGGCGAAATGCATGAAGGGGGACTCAAACCTAGGTCTATTGGGTGTATGCTTCTCGTTTTGCCACCAAACTAGGCTATTTGCTCAAGCAACTTATGAAACAGATTGAATTTAAAATTCATTCTTTCGTATGAATTTCATTTAAAAAAACAAAACATCTTATATTTTCCATATGCTTCGATGAGTCCATTTAGGTGTCGGTTCTGGGTTTCGAACCTGTTTCTTTCAACTCATTGAGAAATAACACATCATGATCAAACTTCCCATTCTTGGAATAAACATGGAATATCGAGTTGTAAATTTTCGAAGAAGGTCCAAGATCAATAATCCATTTGACGTGGTGCCGTGATTGCTTCTTCAGCCATTCCCTCTTCACATAACAATCCTATTATCTTTTCATAGTTCAGTCTATTGATTCTTGATTTCTTTATGTTATTCCACATGAAAAACCTGCCCACAAATATATAACTTATAAAATTTCAGAGTAATCAAATTGGAAAATTGAAAACATTCCATGTTCTATTTTCACTATATTTTCCTACCTATTTTCCAACTTAGAACTTCTCATTTTCATCCCTTTCTCACTGACCAAACAGAGTGTCATTTTCATTTAGTTCAATTAAAGCATCATAATAATTTTTACATCACTAAAACTGAACTTTAAGAATTGTATTCTATGCATTTTCCCTTCAATTTTTAAACCCAAACTTCTCATTTCCCATCCCTTTCACAGAGACCAAACAACAATTTAGTAAAAAAAACCGAACTTTAAAGACTATATTCGGTGTATTTTCTTCAACCAGAACTTTTTTTCCATTATTGTCTCAGGGACCAAACCATGTCCCATTTTCATTAAACATAAAAATACACAATTTAATCCTCAAAAGCAACATTCTAAAATTAGTAAAAATATGGACTTTACGGATTGCATAACTCGAAAAAACAAAGAGATGGAGCGAAAAGGAACGAACCTGGTGGATTTCATTAGATCTAGAGGCATGGCTGAGATATCTAATGGCAGACCATAAATCATTCTTGGTCCATTCTCCATCATCTCGAAGAATTTGCTAAGGGCAAGAGCCCTAAGTCTCCTGTGGTGATGCGTAGTATGGGGTTTGGAAGAACAATCATCCGGAGGCGGTGGTGGCCGAAGTGATGGGCGGAGAGAGGATAGACCACAAGAACAACAATGACCTGTTCGTTTGGTGAGCTGGGTTTTGATCAAAATTATTATTTTTTTGTTGGAATTATTGATGGGGAATTGACATCTCAACGTGATTTTGTAATCTAAATTTAGGGGTATTGCATTCTCCATCTAAAAACATAATTTTTTTTATAAATCTCTCTTGCTTTCGAATTTGGAGAGTTTTACATCTAACAAAGAGTTGAGGAAAAAATGGTTTATGAATAGCAACACATGTTTTGTTTTTTAAATGAAATTCAGACGAAAGAATGAATGTTAAATACAATCAGTTTCATAAGTTACTTGAGCAAATAGCCTAGTTTGGTGGCAAAATGAGAAGCAATCTGAATAACTTGAATGTCCACGTTAACTTTCTCCTCCACGCGTGCGCGCTACGTCAGCATCCGGCGTTGTGCGTCAGTTGACTGACAGTTTTCATCCAGTGTGGGTTATTTTTGACCTAAAAATAAAAGTTCGATATCCAAATGTTCCAAAAAAATTATAGGGACAATTTGCATATACTGTCAAACGTTAGGGGTATTTGTTTGCATTATGCATTTCATTTAGTCATATGAATTTAAGATTCATGTACTTTAGTCATATGATTTGGATAAAAGATAATTGTGAAAAATTGGTACCTGTTTCGTTTGGCTATAAAATCCAATCAAAGTATCCATAATTTGTGTGCAAGTTGAATGAGTGGATAATTCAAATCTATCCATTTAAGAGACTGATCTTTTAAGTAGGAGGGAATTAAGGATTTAATATTGAGAGATTAAAATATTTTTTTCATAAATATAATTCTTTTAGTTGAGGGAATTTGGTAATTTTTTCTTTCTTTATTTTTCTTTCAAAAATATATATTTTTCTAATATTAATTAATACTTTAAAAAATAATTGACAGGGCCAAAGCCCCCCTTGTCATCATGAAGTTCCATCTTTGCTTTTAAGTATTTTATGAGGAATTGTTGGATACGGTCTTGAACGAAATTACTATTATTTAGAGTTTGGAACTTAATATTAAGTGTTTTTTTCTTTAATAAGGTTTATAACTTATTATATTTTAAAACTAAAAAAAATATACTTGTGAATGACAGGAAAAAAGAAAAAAAAAAAGTTATTTGAGTCCCCATGCTTATTGCAGTCAAAATATTAGGAGACAATTAGAAGAGGCAAATAGCTCATAGAATATGTACTAAAGAGTTGATTGACAACAGAATGACTGCGAGAGAATATCATGAAGTTACTTTGAGTGGAACTCAATGAATCAAATAAATGCTTAATTATTATTTAAATAAACAAATAAAGAAATTTGGTCAATAATATGCAATGGACACCTACCTCCATTCGCTTCAAGGATCACAACTTCAAATCATTCTTTTTAAAAAAAAAGAAAGAAAGAAAGAAAATATATCTGACATGAAAGGAACGATTAATGATTTTTTAAAAGAAATAAATTACAATTAATTATGATTAAATTATCAAAATTTGACGAGTTTCAATATGATCTAATATTATAATATCTTTTTTTATATTTAGATTTTAAGCGGGGCTAATTTTGTGAAGGTGAGTCGGGGTTGAGACGAGATTGAGTTCATGATAAAAAAATCTATGATCTGATCAAATTAATTATCTTAAGATCCTTCTGTGTAGATAATTGCCGTAATACCTTAAATGTCTATTATCGTCCTACGTATGTTCATTCCTAATTACAACCGAAAGTTATCATCACACCCATTCAAGTTCCATATACTATTGAACAATTTGTTGGCATAATTTATCTAAGCTTTTGCATCTTATGGAGTAAGGGATATGATTCACGACTTTTGTTGAATGATCCATTCTATAGAGACAACTTGAAAGAAAAAAAAAGGATAAACTGATATTGATTTTTCTAAAAAGAAGTTTTATATTTTAGGTGACATGTTATATATACATAAAAATATATTTATATGGTACGTGCCGTAGTATACGTATAAAGTTACTGAAATGATATATTTATATGGTTAATACTTTTATAAAATATACAATAAATATAAACAAATAAAACTTTACTTTTACCGATAATATGTTGAAAATTAAATAGTATTAACCAAACGGAGAGAAATATATTAGAATGTTTAATTTACTCTATTACCAATTTTAACCATCAAATGAACTTTATTACCATATATGATGTGCTGTTCTCTACGACTCAATTGTGAGAGACATAAATTTCAGTGGATCAGATTGTAAAAGAAATTATGACTCCATGTGACGGTCAGATTTCATCCAAATTTTCAATTGAAAACAGTTCCTAGGGAGACTAAACAGTGCAATAGGCTGAGAGACTAAATTGTTAGAGACAACAAAGATAAGGGATTAAATCATAAAAAATAATTAGTATAGATACTAAGTTCACGTACATCAAAATTGCAGCAGCGTTGACAAAAAAGCAATGCATATTATTTTTCTAGTTTTGTAAGGCAATGAGTTATGTTCAAAGATAAATTTTAATTATTCGACGTTAAACGTTCACATACATTATATTTATAATTAAATCTGAAATTTCAAGAAATATCAATATTTTTTTACCATCGAAATCACTTATTTGGTCCAATTATATACTAATGAATGATATGCGCCCACACACACAACATTCTCATCTCATGGCATGAGATGGACAAGTCCACTTGGCATGTGTGAGACCAATTATTAAACAAGTAGAGCTCAATTCCCTAAAGAATTATAATCCCAATCCCCCCCCCCCACTTTCTTTTTATTCTTCCACATGGAACCCATCATTCACCACTTTTCTTTCCCCCTTTATTCTTTTTGCTTCTATACCTAACAAACGTCTAATAATATACTTAATTGCTGTAAATAGATGTCAGGAATATCAAAACTATAAATTCAATTAAAAAATGTGTATATTTTAGAAATCAATTGATTAAGATTTGACTTTAGGAGAGAGTGTTAATGATTACTAATATAGAGTTGAGATAAACATGGGTGAAACATAGTTTTCAGGGTTGGGAGGAATATAAATTCTTTTGAAGATGAAAAGCATGCACATAATGATGAATGTGGTGCGATTATCACTAGTAGGCTATTGCTAAAGCAAAACATAGACGGCGTCAAAAAACCAAGCTAAAAAAGGAAAAGCAATGGGTACGATTTTTAAATGACGTCTCTTTTGGTTTCTGCTACATACAAAAATGGAGTTTTTTTAGTTTTTGGAATTTCCCTTCATGTTATATAGAGAGAAAGTGAGACTTTGGTCTTTGATAGTAGATGATTAAAGTGTCGTTTCTTTCAAAAGATGTGTGGAGTCTGAGAAAAAGAGTGAGGGGCTCCTTTTAAGAACCCAAGAAAGGAAAGAGCCAGACATATGAAAGATAAAGTTTCCATTTTTCATTTTGGGTTTGTCTTCAAAGTTAAAACCTATAGTCCAAAACCAGAGAGATTGATCTTCTTTTACTACCATTACTATCATTGAGTCATGAAAATGAGTATTTTCACTCTTTTCTTCTTCTTCTTCTTTCTATCTTCTGCCGCCGTTTCTTTGTCTTACGAGCCTCGTAACCATGAAGGTAAAGGAAAGCATTACAAACTTCTGAAATTCATTGGCTTGTGTTGAAGTGTTTTTTTTTTAAGTATTGTTTCATGGTGGAATACAGTGGAAGCATTGATAAGTATAAGGAGAGAACTGAATGATCCGCATGGGGCGTTGAACAACTGGGATGAATACTCTGTCGATCCTTGTAGTTGGGCTATGATCACTTGCTCTTCTGAAAACCTTGTTACGGCCCTGTCAGTTCCTCTCTTTGTGTGTGTATACTGTTTTCAAATGCACGCTTGTTTTGAAAACATTGTAAATTTAGGTTGTATATAATGTTATTTGTTTCTTTCAGGGGTGCTCCAAGCCAGTCTTTATCAGGAACTTTGTCTGGGGCAATAGGAAATCTCACCAATCTTCGCCAAGTGTAAGAAGAAGACCAGTATCTTGTATTCCTTGTGTTTGGTTTCATTCGAAAAAGCCTATTTGTATATTTGATCCTGATGTTTTGTTTTATGTTTGAAATTGCTGGTTGAATTTCAAGGTTGTTGCAAAACAATAACTTATCTGGTGAAATCCCACCCCAGCTAGGGACTCTTCTAAAACTGCAGACTTTGGATCTTTCTAACAACCTATTTTCCGGTCCAATTCCAGGGTCATTTGGACAGTTAAATAGTTTGCAATACCTGTAAGTATTTCACCGATTAGTTCTTTGTTTCATGTTTGGATGCTGAGAAAAGTAAAGATGAAAAAAGAAAAAAGGTGGTTGCTTTATGGAGGGGGTGTTATATTATAGTAACAAAATTTACATAGAAATTATGTGGTTTCATTTTTTTGCAAATTCTGTTTGTGATATCTTTGTCCTGTGACAGTGTTTATGAAATCTGAGATACTGTATTTGTCTTGTAATGAGGGCAGGAGGCTGAACAACAATAGTTTGTCTGGGCCATTTCCTTCATCTTTGGCAAAAACCCCTCAACTTTATTTCTTGTGAGTTTGAATTTCTTTCCTTTTTCCCAATCTCTTTCTTATCCCTGTACCGTGTATCTATTTTAAAGCCTGATTCTTGGTGTTTCAGGGACATGTCTTTTAACAATCTCACAGGACCTGTACCCCAGTTCCCTACCAAAACTTTCAAGTATAATTTCTGTGCTACAACTATTTCTTATCAGTTACTATAATGATTTACTTCTGAACTTTCCATTTTTACAAATCTGTGGTAGTATTATGGGAAATCCATTGATTTGTGGAAGCAGCTCCAGTGAAGTTTGCTCTGGATCAGCCAATGCTGTTACTCTTTCATCCCTTGGCTCCTCAAATGGTAAATCCCTTCAAACCTCCTTGTAACTCTCCACTAATATTTTCACACTATTGATTAATGGTATATGTATGGGTGTGTGTGTGTGTGTGTGTGTATTGCTTTTTTGTCGTATGTATCAGGGGAACAAAAATCCAAGAAGTTAGCAATTGCGCTAGGAATCAGCCTCAGCTTTGCCTCACTCATTCTTCTAGCATTTGCTCTACTTTGGCACAGAAAGAAACGCAGAAAGCTTACAGTTCTGAATATTAATGGTCAGTGACAACAACAAAATGATGTTAAAGTTATTCTTTTATTCAATGTGATTTAATGTTGTCACACTTTTGTTGCAGATAAACAAGAAGAGGGCATCGCAAAACTAGGTAACCTCAGAATCTTCACTTTCAGGGAACTCCAGCTTGCTACAAACAACTTCAACTCCAAGAATTTGCTAGGCTCCGGAGGTTTCGGCAACGTCTACAAGGGGAAGTTAGGAGACAGTACTCTTGTGGCGGTGAAGCGGCTGAAAGACTTGACAGGAAGTTTTGGGGAGTCTCAATTCAGGACTGAGTTGGAGATGATCAGCTTGGCGGTTCACCGTAATTTGCTTCGTTTAATTGGATATTGTGCTACCTCTAATGAGAGACTTCTTGTCTACCCTTACATGTCTAATGGCAGTGTTGCATCCAGGCTTAGAGGTTTGCACACAGACCTAAACTATTTTTAAAAGAGAAAGTGTTGTTATTGAATATGCAGGTTGTTTTTTGAGTATAATTTAGCATATCTCTTAATGTAAATGAAATGGGGTTTGGCAGGAAGACCAGCACTAGACTGGAATACAAGGAAGAGGATTGCGATTGGAGCAGCGAGGGCGCTTCTGTATCTACATGAGCAATGTGACCCAAAGATAATTCACAGGGACGTGAAGGCTGCTAACATCCTTCTGGATGATTACTGTGAAGCCATTGTTTGTGATTTTGGCCTTGCAAAGCTCCTTGATCATGCTGATTCCCATGTGACCACTGCTGTCCGTGGCACTGTTGGGCATATTGCACCAGAGTACCTCTCAACCGGCCAGTCTTCGGAGAAAACTGACGTGTTCGGGTTCGGCATTCTCTTGATAGAGCTTATTACTGGAATGAGGGCTCTGGAGTTTGGAAAAACAGTTGGTCAGAAAGGAGCAATGCTTGAGTGGGTTAGTTTCCTAACCACTATATAACAAGCTAAGCTATTGCTTTCCATCATAAGTCCTTTTCACGTACATACATTCATGCATGAGAAAACTGATGGAATTTGTTGCGACAGGTGAAGAAAATTCAGCAAGAAAAGAAAGTGGAAGTATTAGAGGACAGAGAGCTAGGGAGCAACTATGACAGGATTGAAGTAGGAGAGATGCTCCAAGTGGCTTTACTATGCACTCAATACCTTCCGGCCCACCGGCCTAAAATGTCAGAAGTTGTCCGGATGCTGGAAGGTGACGGACTTGCTGAGAAATGGGCAGCATCGCATAATCATAGTAATCCCACCATGAACTTCAGTAGCAAAAGCATGCCAAACCCTTCCATGGGATCGAAACATGATGGCAACATGCTGGGCACAGGCGTGGATGAGGATGAAGATGATGAGTATTCTTTGGACTACTATGCCATGGAACTCTCCGGTCCAAGATAATGATCAAAACAAGTTTATATGGTTTATGGGGTTTGAATGTAAATGTCAGTTTTACTGTTTTATGCTTTTTATTTGGGTGTTTTGAATCACCTGTCTGCCAAATGGGAAAGTTACAAAGAGCAGAACAGGAGTTGTATAGTGCTCAAGAACATCAGATGCCCTGCACTCTGGTCCAAGTGTGAGACAGTTACTCAAAGCATTATGGTTTTGACTTTCCTCCGTTAAAAACAACATTATATTTGCAAGGTCCTTGAGGTGTATTAATAAACATTAATAATTAGACAATTTGTTAACTATTTCCAAGCATATAAATAATATAAAAACTAAATGATTAATATTTGAATCATCATGGTATATAATAATAAAATAGATGATGACAAGTCACCATAATTGTTTTAAATATTATTTTAATTTATAATTAATGATATATTATCATTTGATTCTTTGGTGATATATAAAATCATATATTGTTAATCTATTAATTGTTTTATTCATGGTATATATTTTTGTTGAATATAATCATCCAAGGATCGAGATTTGTAATATATTCAACAATTTCAGTTGGGCTTTGTAATATATTAATAATTAAAAACTTAATTATTATAAGATATAAATAAATTAATCATATATTTGAACTTAAATCAAAATAAATATGAACTAAATACGCATACTTACATGTAAGTACTAGGTGGACATATTTGAATCAAATTTTGTATTTCTTTTGGGCTCAGGAATTACTAATAGACGAGAATACTGAACTATTTACTAAACCAAATAAGAGCAAACCGGAAGAGGCGGCTTTGGAGTTGGGAACTGGAATGCTCCTTCACCGTGTTCAATTTTCCCGTATTTTTCTTTATACCACTGAAATTCAACAGAAAAATAATAAATCTGCTATTTTCCATTTTCCAATCTTGTCGTAAGCTCAGTTGAGTTCCGTTCCTTCACTTTCATGGCTTGCTTTCGCAGGCTTCTTCCTCTTTGCTCTTCTATCAACGTATGTTCCTCTCTCTCTCTCTCTCTCTCTCTCTCTCTCTCTCTCTCTCTCTCTCTCTGTCTATGAATCTGTTTTCATATTTATAAAACTAATAGCAATAATGATTAACTTTCCATGTATCTTGCAGAGAGCGTTATTTTCTTCTTCTGGAGTTCACATAGGTTTCTCCCCTTCTCTTTTAGTTTGTGTTCACGGATTGATTTTTTTCCTTTTAAAAAAATTCTGTAAATTTGGACTTTCAAGTTTTATATATTTCTGTTTTTGTTTTTTTAAATCTTTCAAATAGCGAGTTGTTGATTATTTGAGATTTTTATTATTGTTCTTGCAAAAAAAAAAAAGGATTTGGCGCAAATGTTCGTTGCTACAAGCAAACAGTATCCAAGTTTGAGGAACAAATAAAGCGTGCAGAAGCAGACACTTCGGAGGTTAATGATGACATTGACAAGATACGGAGGGAGTTTGATGCTGCCAAACAGAGATTCCTTGAGATTCCAGAAGCACTCAAGGCTATGCCCAAGATGAATCCTGAAGGTTCAATTATGTTCTGCTCCCTTTTGTTTAATTTGAATCTATTTTAGCAGATTTGCGAATACTGTATATAAGCCTATAGCATTCAAAATGATCTTTTTGGTGTTGAATGTTGATGTAGGTATATATGTGAATAGGGGTATTAGACTGGATCTTATTCAAGTATACGGATTTGATTATGATTTTACATTGGTACATTACTCTGCGAACTTGCAAAGTTTGATATATGATCTCGCAAAGGAGCATATGGTCAATGAGGTTAGCATTTAAGTGATATTATAATGCAGCTATGTAATTGATGTTTTTGCGGTGTGGCTTATTGTTGGTATTGGCAAATCGTTATCTGTCGGTTTCTTGCAGTTTAAGTATCCAGAGGTTTGTATGAGTTTTAAATATGACCCATCCTTTCCCATTAGAGGATTGTACTATGATAGGAAGCATGGATGTCTCTTGAAGTTGGATTTTTTTGGTTCCATAGAGCCAGAGGGATGCTTCTATGGTCATCGCCAGGTACTATTAATTATTTCCAGTGACATGGCTGTTCTGCTTATTGTGCAATGCATTGATGATTGTTATGAGTTATTTATTACCAAGATAAAGTAGTGGAGTATGATTGGCAATAAAGGGAGAGAGGAAAATATTAGAGAAAAGTTTCCATGTTTGACATGAGTGGTTTTGACACCTGGTAAGATGTGACTCTAAAGTTTCTTAAAACTTGTAACAACACTAGTCATTTTTATTAATGACCAAGAGCGATAGCCTGAGGCTTCTTATCAGTTTGTATAATGTGCATTTGTTGGGAAATTTCTACATATCTATATGAACTATCCTGCTTCTCATTTTGCAACTTATAATGCAGCTTAGTGAGAAAGAAATAGAAGAGATATATGGCACAAGACATATTGGCCGTGACCAGGCACGCCGTCTTGTGGGCTTGATGGACTTTTTCTGCTTTAGTGAGGTCAGTTTCAGTGATTGCATTGTTTATATGTATAACAATGTTGTACATGTATGGCTAAATAATAAAAGATGTAGGCTTTCAAAGTTGTCAGTCGCATTTAATTAGTGTTTGTCAGAGCATTATAGTCAGATAGTGTTGTTTGGCTGAAATCCTGATGAAGTAATCGAACAAGTTCTCTTTTCAATATATCTAATAAATGTCAAAATTTCCTGTCAATTTGCAAATCCACTTGTAGACACTGATATGGATGGTGCATATTTTAGGCTTGTTAAATTGCATTAGCGGGTTTTATAATTTTGTTAGCCCATTCTTGGACTATTTGTTTTTATGATGAGTGCATATTTTTGTTCTATTTTTAAGTTCCTGATTTTTTTCCTTTCATGATCTTCTTAGGCATGTCTCATTGCTGATATTGTGCAATATTTCGTCGATGCTAAACTAGAATTCGATGCCTGCTATATATATGAAGATGTCAATCGTGCAATTCAGCATGTTCATCAAAGTGGTTTGATGCATAGAGGAATTCTTTCTGATCCTCGTCGATATCTAGTAAAAAATGTAAGTTCTAACTATTTATGTAGTAAAAAATGTAAGTTCTAACTATTTATGTTTTAGTTCTGTTCAAGTTTGAGTGCCTTTTTGTTTAAAAGAAAGACTTTTGTAAAGTTTGGTGTGTCGTGTGAAATCTGTTCATTCCTCCTGGGAATGCTAATTTTGGTGTATGTTTCAGGGCCAGTTATTACACTTTCTTAGGATGTTAAAGGAAAAGGGGAAGAAAGTTTTCTTGCTAACAAACTCACCGTATTACTTTGTGGATGGCGGGATGCAGTTTTTGTTGGAGGTATACATTGCAGTAGTACTGATGCCTTCTTATTGCGTAGTTCTTATTCATCTTGATGGGTGATTCATATTTATTGCACATAAATTATGTATTGCTTTTGGCTCATTTTTGAAGCAATTTGCTATCCATCCCCTTTTTGTTTGAAATTGTGATTTAGTGCTTATTCTTTCTAAAGGTAGAGAAGATATAGTTAATGAAATATTCTTTAAATATATTCAATCATATCATCTGTGGAAGTCACTCAACTGTGATTGATGATTCTACCCTCATATTTTACATTGGTTTCATGAACTTCTTGTTGATGCTTCATCATTCTCATCATTATTTCATAGAAATATTCGAACAATTATTTATCAAATTGTAAGGAGGACCTTTTAAAATACATGATATGTTTAGTCAAAATAACTTGGGTGAATTGCATTACTCATCCCCAAATTCTAAATTGGTCCCCAAACTTCAACACATTCTAATTGATCCCTCAATTTTTTTTGATAGAAGTTGGTGGCCTCATTAAAAACTCCCGTTGTATTCGTCCACATACTAAGAAGTATGTTAACGAACATTGGAAGAAAGAAAAGAGTACCTTATAATTTATTAATAATAGTATCGAATACATATGGAAACACCGAATATTCTCCAATGGAGAAGTACACCATTACAACAAACCAGAAACACCTAAAACTCTCACTTCCTCAACCAGAAAATCCCATCGACAATTATCCTGTTTCTAATTTACACCTCCAGCAAAAAGGAACAAAGCAGCGCAAAAGAACAAAACACAAAAGAAAACCAACACCTGCAACCATTAAAGAAAATCAAATTCCGGAGAGCAAAGAAGGGGAAAAACAATAATTTCAGCTCTCTCCAAGACTGCCATAGCAAGAATTACCAGAGCCAGGTGCAACGCGAGGATGAATGACCTGAACTTGAAGGTAGATTCCTATATGATTCTGGTTTTCGAGCAAGGTGGCAGTCTCAAAAGAAGGAAGCGAAAGATTCCTTACAGATCGGGAATGATTTGGGTTTGAGTCTAAAGGCTCACAAGTGTTTTTTATTTCAGAACATTATAGAAGTGGAAGTATTGACAGAATCATTAAGTACTGAATAGTTTTTAGGGGACTAGAATATGATTTTTGACTAGGGAGTTAGAGGTTTGGAGGGTCTTCGATATGAAGTCGAGCAATAGTGGCAGAAGGGCATATAAAGTTTTTTCGAAGTTTGTTTTGTTCAACTCTTATCGTGTGGAAGCTCATGGCTTTGGTGTTTGAATTTGGCTTCTATGGATTGTGTCAGCTGGTATTTTTGGCCTTTATTATAGTTGTATTGTGTTATGTTGTATTTCGGGCCAAGTTTAGCTTTTAGTCTGGTTAGTCATATGAAAGTTGTTGTTGTAGCTGAGATGATTAGGTTGTTAGTGTTGTGGTTGAAGGTTGTATTCGGTTGTTTTTGGTGTTTTGTCTATGTTGGGGGTGGCTCTAGGATTGTATCTTTTGTAATTTCTTATGTTTAATGAAATCTTAAGGCACTCTTTTCCTCCTTCCTCTGATTAAGGAGCTTCTCTACAAGCTCCTTTAATCAAGAAGGGGGTTTTTAACGAGGTTTTCAATTCCTATATAAAAAAAAAGAAAATCAAATCCCCAATTGAAGAAAAGAGATCTAATGGTTATCGACTTTGTCGGGGACCCAAAAATTTGGTTTGAAGGAAGGCTCAATTTCATGCACCATGATTTTGAATGAGTTAGCACCAACCTTCAACTCCAACGACTCGTCAATTCTCAAATTTGCCTTTGTGAGGATTTGAATTTTTGTCCGATCAAAAGATGATGGTGATTGACAGCTTTCGTCGATTGCTAATAAATTACCCCACTTGTCTGCAATGTTTTTGAAAGTATTCCAATTCCAAGCGTGAAAAGGAACTCCCTCGCAAACTAACCACACTCGACAATATTCCACCACCATACTTTCTGAACAGGCTTCAACTCTGGAGAACCACTTAGCGAGAATCTGTGATTCATCATTCTTCACACTTCTCAATGAAAAAGAGTCTTCAAAAGTCATAAGTACTGCATTTCCAGCAGCTCTCATCAATGAGAAACCAGTGAGTCCATTGGCTTGCATTTAACTAGCGAGATTACCGATTTTGATAAAGTCCTAGCACCAACCCACTAGACATTTACTCAACACGTGAAGTTTATCCTCATCCATAACACCTTCAACTTCACTAAGAATATTCCTCGAAACAACTTCCATCCCCGACTTATGGTGAATAGTTGTAGAGGACTTTCTCCAAAAAAAATGTCGAGGTTTAAATTTAGCCAAAGAAACACTAATTTTGCTTCCGTCATATAGGAGCCATTCATTTCTGAAATTGCTTTCCTTGCTTCTTCGATTTTTGCAAAACGGATGAACCCAAAACGAACGCCTTTTGAATTTCTTTTATTTGGAATGAAAGCATCAATAACCGGACCGTGGATGCAAAGAAAAGATCCAAACCTCTTTCAATGGATCTTCTCTTGTAAATTTTCGATAAATAACGTGTAGCAACCACTTCTGTACCCATTACGGATTTTCGATTGGCCTTCCTTCCACCAATTGTGAGACTCGATTCTCCTCCTTCTTGCTTCTTCAGACGACTTTTCATCGGAATACCCCTTTGAATGCATTTCCCCACTTGATCTTGACTTAAACTGACCCCTTTTATCTCCACCACTCGACAACTGCTTCTGATTACCACCATTAACAATTTCCTTCTCAACAGGTGTATTCCGCCAATCATGGCCCTCAGCGAGTGTTTGGATACGTTCACAATTTTGTGGCTGTGATTGGGTAATTCGTTGTCGCCTCCTACCCTTCATCTTTGAGCCAGAATTCTCGGGCAGAACCATTAACCGAAATCTGGCCTCTCCGTTGGCAAAACCCAAAGGTGAGAAGGTCTTTTATAACCTCGGAACCTACCTACCTTGGATCCAAGATGAACCAGCGGCCACCGAAGGAGAATACATTATAAGTCGAACTGATGTCGTTCGATTTAAAGAGAAAGAACCCAAGCTCAGAACTGATTTACTGTAGTCGGTGGTAGAATTGAAGAAACACTCCTCTTAGGTTCACTGTGGAAGCCTATCCTTGATGCTGGCGTCCAAGTGAGCAAACCAGGAAGTCCCGGTTGGTCCCTCAATTATTAAATGTTAGATAGGATATGATGCAGTGCATATTCAAAATATGTGGATCAAATTTTTAACAACGTGCAAATGTTGCATGGACATTTGGATTTGACGTTTTGAAAAAACAGATCGTGTCATTACGATTAAATGGGCTATTTCCTTATTTCTTTGCTTTTAAAACATCGAACTCAAGTTGTCTATGCAACTTGTGCACACAATTTAAAATTTGATCCACGTGTTCTATATATGCTCTGCGTCAAATCTAAATTAGCATTTAGCATCCATGATAACTATTAGATTGACGAAAGGACCTGATTGAAACAATAGTGATAGTTTCAAGACTCGATTATATGGTTTTGAAGCTTGTGGACCAATTTAGAATCTAAGCCATAGTTGGGGGTGTCTGGTGCAATTCACTCAAATAACTCAGGTGGATGAATGGAAGTTGTGTAATGTGAATTGCTTTTTAATCTTTAATAATGTTTCGGCATGTTCGTATGCTTTAAATTGCTAAGTTCGACATGTTTCTAGGATTCAACGGATAACAAAGATTCATGGAGGGAGCTTTTTGATGTTGTAATTGCAAAAGCCAATAAGCCCGGTTTTTATATTTCTGAGCATCCTTTCCGGTTTGCATCTTCAACTTTTTATGTTCTCCACGTTTTTATTTAACATGGTTCGTAATGGAGGTGATTTGTTTTTTGTTTTTTCTTTTCTGCTGCAATGATGCGAGATAGTATAATTGAACTAATTTAGCCACCACTGCTACAATGGTATGAGTTGGTAAAGCATGTGATAAAAATTAGATTATAATGTGAAAAATTGGTGTGAATCAAAGAGTTAGTTTGCCATCTGATACCAAGTAGGTGAGGGAGTGTCTATCAAAATACACTTAAAATATTTTTTAACCCATCCGACATAGATACCCATTGAAAACTAGCTTTTAAATAAGTAAATAACCATCATAAACTTGGACACAAACTTGACCTTCTACAATATCATGGAGAAAATTGATCAAGTGTTCTAAAATTTATGGGTGCTGAGACTCAAAAAAGAGTTCTGCTCCTGAAGATGAAAGTTTCGTGAATTGCTTAAAAATAGAAATGTGGAAGCAGGATTAAGAAAGTTGATTTTCTTTGCTGCATTAGTTTATTCTTATCTTTTATTTTAGTTTTATGCCTTGGCATTTTTTTGCTCATGCTAATAACGATTGGATGCATTTCTGATTCATATATATTGATCAGTCTCCTGGAACTATAATTGCAGCTGCTATGACATAGAGAAGGATACTCTAGCTTTTACGAAAGTGGATAAATTCTTCAAAAATAAAATATATTACCATGGATCCCTGAAATCTTTTCTCCAAATCACTAAATGGAATGGCCCAGAGGTAATTCTCATTTTATACTATCTTTTTTCAAGTGTGTTCAATCACGTGTAATTAGATTGTGGTAAGTTCTTGCTGATGGGAGTATTTCACTGCTATGGTTTTCTTTATTAGGTGATATACTTTGGTGATCACCTATTTAGTGACTTGAGGGGCCCTTCAAAGGCTGGTTGGCGGACTGCTGCTATCATCCATGAACTAGAAGTATGCCTCCTTGCGTTCTTAGTTCTTGTCTTTGTGTGTTTGTGGTGTTTTACTAGACAAAATCTTTGGGTTGTGTTTGATTGCAGAATGAAATACACATACAGAATGATGATAGATATCGATTTGAGCAGGTATATATTTCTACCTCTGTGATATTTGGATCTTTTTATTATCACTCTCTTATGTTTATTTGATATTGTGAAATGGGGTTGGCTTCCTTATTTAGTTATATGGAAACTCGAAGGTTGATCGAGTTGAATGGACTACAATGTCGAATACTTACATCTATTAACCCTTTTTAGTTATTCTTTTGTATCTTTGTATGAATACATGGGGTTACTCTTCTATCCAGTATAGGTTGTCTTAAATATTCATTCTGAATTGAGCGAGCTTGTAGGCTGCTTTGTTGCCATCTCTCCTTTTGTGCTGAATTTTGATGCTTTCAAATCTCTGGAGCATGTCTTTACCTTCAAATATCTAAATTCTGTTGACCATTCTATTCCTTGCAAAGTTGCGTTGCTTTTTGTCTTCAATGTGAGAACTCAAAAATAGAAATTTATCCTTCAAAAATCTCTCGTCGATGCAGGCAAAATTTCATATACTACAGGAACTTCTTGGGAGATTACATGCAATTGTACCCAGTAATAAGAGAAGTGAAGCATACAAGTTACTTATGGATGAATTAAACGAAGAAAGGCAGAAAGCACGCAGTACAATGAAGAGAATGTTCAATACATATTTTGGGGCCACCTTCCTCACTGACAAAGGTCAAGAATCTGCTTTTGCTTATCACATCCATCAATATGCTGATGTGTACACTAGTAGACCAGAGAATTTTTTGTTCTACTCACCTGAGACGTGGCTTCATGCACCGTGTGATATCAAGATCATGCCTCATCATGTGAAGGTATGCCATTAACCTTCTCTACCTATCTACTTAAAATGAACCAAAGGTTTTTTCCCCATTATGATTTCTTGATGAAATCTTGATGCTCCGGCACAGAGGTCGGGCATTGTTGAACGGCAATACTTAATGAAGAAGAGAAAGGTAATAGGTGATAACAAACAAATGGGGGGTGATGAGTTTTTTTTTACTAACTATAGAGATGAATTACAATAGATGCTCACTTAGCCTATCACAATAGGAGACTTATATAGTCTATTGAATATTAACTAATTCTATTAACATTCTAACATTCACCCTACTTCTTCATCCTACTTGATCTTTGTAGTTGACTCTTGACCAAAACACATGATTTCTCTTCATTCACCATTTTGTCTTTCGTTCTTCACTCTTTCATCTAAAGTTCTTAAAAAAAAATCTTCCTTTTACTTGGGTGATTCATCGAGAATCGAAAGTGCTATGATTCCCTTCGTTCTACTTTAGACGAGTATCGAAAATGCGATGCTTCCCTTCGTTCTACTTTAGACGAGAATCGAAAGTGAGATGCTTCCCTTCGTTCTACTTTATTCACCTTTCTTTTCTTCATTCTTCATCCTTTTACCCAATATGCCTGTAGATTTTCTGTGAAGCTTTCAAGTCCCATGATTTCTTTGGAGAAAAAGTAACAAATGATGAAAAGATACCACAACAATAAGCTGTTTTTAAACAGACAATGACTATTGAAGAGATCACCAAAACAATACCATTGTTCTCAACCAAATTAACTCACTCATACCATTGAACAAGTATTCAGCCGACCATCAGCAGTAACCAATTCAGTAAAAGTCAACAGAACAAGACTCAGAAGGAGGAGTATGCACGTCTAAGCAACAACTAAATCACTACATCATAATTCTCACGTGTCGCTACTCTGCTCAAATTCACGTTAACTTTGATTTCTTACTTGAATAACTTCTCAAATGCAAGAATCCAATCACCAAAACAGTTTTGATTAACCAATTGTGAATCACCAACACAAAACTAATCTCAATAAAGCATAAGCAGTAGACAGACAACAACTGATATTCCAAATCAATTACCATCTAAAACTAAGAAATGATAGTGACTGAGACATGAATCAGTAATCAAACACGAATGATAGAGGAGGGGTAGCATGCATTTAGATAGAACCCGAAAAACAGACTCAACACATCTCATTGTAGAATTGCAACAATCGCTAGAAAACATGAAGCGATGACGATGAAACTCTGATGTAGCGAATCATCAAATTTGTAACACTGCTAATGAACAACCAACTGGCGTTCAAGAAACCAGATTCAGATCTGAGACTCTGATATGAAATAGAGGAAGTTCGACTGGTGAATCGACGAAGATAACAAACAATTAGAGACCCAATGAACCCGAAAACAGACAAGATATCTGAGAGCAATTTTGCAGCAGTGATGGCAAATGCTTCATCAACAACAAGAGCGACAAGAGAATAACAGATGGATATGATCATTAACAGCGCTGGAAACAGTCACAATAGCACCAACGAATTCCAAGCAGCGGGAGAAAATAGTGTCACTACCGAACTCTCACAAACAAAACGTCAAACTGGTAGTAGATGATTCCAAATAAGATCAGAAATGATAAATGCACGACAGAGCCATCACTATTTAACTCAAAATTCTGCAAAACAGTTGTTGATTGGATTCAGTCGCCTTCTTCTGCACCTGTGTATTTTAGTAATCTAGTTAAGGATATTGAGTTTTTTGTATCTTTGCCACGTTTTGGGCCTTCTAGAAGACCCAATTGAGCTGACTCATCCACCTTGGAGAGAGTTGGATTGTTGCAGCCACTGCCAATCCCTGAAAGACCATGGGAAAGTCTTTCCATGGATTTTATTGTCGGTTTGCCGGTTACCGATGGATTTTCTAGCATCATGGTACTGATTGATAGATTTTCCAAGTATGGAACCTTTATCCCAGCATCCAAAGTATGCCCAGCCGAGGAGGCCGCTCGTCTTGTTCTTAAGCACGTGGTGAAGTACTGGGGTGTTCCAAAGACGATTATCAGTGATCGGGACAAAAGGTTTACTGGGAGGTTCTGGAAGGAGTTGTTTAAGTTGATGGGATCAAGATTGAACTTCTCGACAAGTGTTCATCCACAGACGGATGGGCAAACCAAGAGAGTGAATGCACTCGTAGAGACCTACTTGAGACACTATGTGAGTGCCACGCAACGTGACTGGCCAAAATTGTTGGATATAGCCCAATTTTCCTACAATTTGCAGAGGAGTGAAGCGACAAATCAAAGTCCATTTGAGATTGTTACCGGGCAACAGACGCTCACACCAAATGCAGTTGTGATTGGGTACAAAGGGCCGAATCCAACAACATACCAATTTGCCAAGGAATGACAAGAATAACATGAACTTACTCGAGCTTGTTTGCACAAGGCCGGGAAGCGAACCAAGAAGTGGGCGGATCGAAAGCGTCGAGACATCAATTTTGAGGTGGGCAACCTAGTCCTTGCCAAATTAAGTGGGATCTTGCACAACCCATATCACAAAGGGCTTGTGCAAAGATACGAGAGGCCGTTTAAAGTTCTAAAGCGAGTAGGCACCATGGCCTACAGATTGGACTTGCCTTCGACCATCAAGGCTCATTCATGTGTTCCATGTGAGTTTGTTGAAGCCATACCATCAGGATGAGGAGGAGCTAGATCGAGGAAAGTCACACCGAGCGTCAGTCGGGGTAAAGGTCTCTTACGAGAAGGAAGTAGAAGCCATCCATGCGGAGAGAGTCGTTCATCGAGTGGGACATAAACCAAGGCATGAATACCTTGTTCAGTGGAAGGGACTTCCAGAGAGTGAAGGAAGTTGGGAACCTTCCGAAGCCTTATGGCAATTCCGAGATAAGATAGATCAGTTTCACTCTAGCCGCAAGAGAATAAAACAAGAAATTTTACCGTGTTTCATTTTTGTAAATGAAAAAGGAAAGATTAAAGAAATGTTAGAATGTTAATAGAATTAGTTAATATTTGTTACGTTGTTATTAGGTAGTTACACTTTGGTTAGTTTTTTAGTAAGGTTTAATAGACTATATAAGTCTCCTATTGTAATAGGATAAGTGAGCATCTATTGTAATTTATCATTATAGTTGGTAAAAAAAAAGCCATTACTCCTGCCATTGTTCTTATGCGGCTAATTACAAAGATCGCATTCCTTAATAAGAAAAAGGAGCTAATTATACTAAAAATAATTAACTTTCCTTACTAAGAAAAAGGAGCCAATTATTCTAAAAATTACTCCAATAATTATAAATATTACTCGGACAGAGCTAAAATATTAACTGAATAATACCTAGGGTCCCTTTACAAACATGTGGGGAGGAACTCAAGATTGTAAACGAAGACAGCGTTCGACTAACTACTTGTGAACTGTTCGTATATTGTTTGTTTATGTTCGTTTGTTAACTAAATAAACGAGCATGAAGCAAAAAAATATGTTTGTTTAATTGAACGAATGAGTTTGAACAGAGGTGTGTTTTGTTCGTTTATTAAGTCGTTTGTTAGTTTGTTTATAAACTTGTTTATTTGGAGTTGATATTTTTCCTATAAAAGAAACGTAAATATATTTATGTTTATGTTATTTATTTCTAATATGATTATTTATGTTTGATTATTAGATCTAAAAAATAGGAAATATGTTTAGTTACAGTTTAATCATTGACATGTTTGTGGACACTAAATGAATATATTTGCGAACATTAAACAAACAAACACTAACATAATTTTGAAATTTTAAACGAACACGAACATGCTTAAAATGAACATTAAATAAACAAAAGAACATGAATAAAGGTCTGCTTGTTCAAGCTCGGTTCATTTATAGCCCTAGGGACTCCTATTGCATTGTAGTGCCCTTGTTAAGATTTGATCCTTAAAATGAAGCAACAGTTTGGTGGGAGGACTCCTACCAAATTTCCAAAGCATCCTCGACACAGAACCCCACGGTGGACTGGTATCTGGAACTTCTTAAAGGAACATGAGTTGGAACTTAGATTTACCGAGTAAAGCCTTTTCAAGCTCCTGACTAATACTTTAATAACTGAGCATAGCACATGACTGACTTAAGACCGGTCACAACCTACCTTTAGCACACCTTTCTGTCCCTTTTCGAGGCTGCTCCTAGCATTCTCAGTAAAGGTTTGTGGCGGGAACATGGTGGCAAGCATGTGGAGGTCAACTAGTTGGGGTTTGTCATTCATATAGTATGGCATGAAGATTCATTTGATAACATTCATATGGTGGAGACTATGGTTGTTAAACAGCTTGTTTACATGCTTTACACCTATCTGCTTTTATTTAAGTGATTAGTAGTTGCAGACACCTAGCAAAGTTGTTCACCATGCCAACATCTATGTCTCTCTCGAAATGTTAATAGAGATGACTTACTGTTTGATCTCCGACGCTGAATTGTGATCTTCATCTCCTTCTCTTTCTTTCTTTTATTCTTTCAGATTCCGTCGAGTTTGATCAAAAACCAGTAGGGTGTTATTCGTCAATGCCGTTGAAGATGGGAGGACCATTTTGTTAGGTCCAAATCTGTTACGTTTATTGATGTTTTTGTCACTAGGGATGACCTCGGTATAATTATAAAGCTCATGTTCCATGATGGGGTGAGAAACGAATTCACATATCGCGCCAAGAGATGAACTAATTTGCTCTGAATTTGGTGGAATTTTGAATTGTTTCATGGAGAGATCTGGATTAGGGAGCAGCTATTGAGTAGTTTGGGTTGAATTGCCATCGACTTCACCGTTGGTTTTGTTCCCCAGGTGATTTCTTGTTCTCGAGCTACCTTAAACTAAATTGTTGTATTTGAACTTTCATCAACAACACTTAGTTGTAGCTACAAATCTTTTCTGCAATTACACAAGAATGAGAAGAAGCTATTATACACTAAAATTTGAATTGATTTTGGAATAAAGGGGAATGTAATCAGGTCAGGTTTAGGTATTGCATTTGGTTGAATCTATAATTCCAGCATTAAATTTTGTTTATGTTCGTTTAGATGATTAAATGATACAGCATTTAAAAACCGGACAACTTTGCTTTTAATTTAAACATGATATTTTTATTTAATTTTAGAAATAACTAATACAAAATATTTTAATATATTAAAGTTCAATCCTGAGCTGAACAAGCCTGTACAAAGCCCTTTCAGTGTTTGTTTGATTTACAATTTTAAATCATAAAATAATTTTTTTTAATGATTTTATAAAGAATTTTTTTAAGTGGGTGAGAATAAAGAATCTGTGTCAATTTTTTAAAGGTGATATTTATTTTCAAAGTAATATTAACATAATTTTAAAATTATATTAATATTATTTTTAATAATTTATGAAAATGATTTCATTTTTAAAAAATATGTAAATACCTATATTAATTCATATATTGTTATATATGATTAGATAATTTAAAGATTATATTAATTTAGGTATTGTACAATATGAAAGTAACCTTATTTGAGAAATATTACTTTCAATATTAGCATAAATCAAGTGACATTGGTGATTAAGAGATGTGTTATTTTTTGAGATTTTAGGTTTAAATACTATATAATTGTGGATATGAGTGTTTACAGTGGAGGATCTAGAAATTAAAAAATAGAGTTCAAAATTTTAATGTTCTATTATAAAAAATTTGGGTATGCAAATTTTATTATTTTTTTATTTTTATTAACAAATTAAACTAAATTTAACATTTTTCTTAAAATAATGGATGTGCGGTGCTTCCCACATATATCCATACTTAAACGTTCATCGTCGAATGATTTAAATTCTTTGAGCTATTATATATATATATATATATTTTCAATATACTTTTGATTCGTACACGTATGCATGAGGGGACGATGGGGTTACAGTGATTTGAACATTAGGATGCCTTTGATTTACGAAAAAAATATTATCAAAAAGAATATTCTTTTTTGGAATTCTATTTTTATGTTTGGCACATGAAAAAGGTTATTATCGGGGAATAGTATTTTTCCAATAGTAGTAATATTTGGTTAAAATGGTGGAAATGTCATTATCTCTAATTTTTTCTATAATTATCATTCTCAATTTTTATTTTTTTTAAAATTTACTTAAAATTATAAACATAATAATAATATATAAAGAGTTTAATTTAATAAAATATTAATAAATTTGAATATTTAAAATTATTTCATATTTTAATATTTAATATATTAATTATTTGTAATTTTATGAGGTAAAAAATAATTTTTTAAAATAATATATAGCTTTAAGTTATTAAAAATAGATCTTATACATTGAAAAATAATATCTTGTCTACTTGAGACAATATATTATTTTTTATATAAATAAATATGATACTTATGAAAATTATTTAAAATATAAGTTTACTATATTAATTATATTTTAAATATATTTTCCTAAAAAATTAAATAATATAACGATTAAAATATTTTTATGAATTTTCATTAAAATATCTATAATTTAATATAAAAGTTTTAATTTTTTTAAAGAAATATATATTATAAGGATAATTTGATAAAATATACATTTAAGTAATCTTATATTCATTCAACCAAATATTTTAATTTTACACCCATACTAAACAAACCAAACAAAATAATACATTATTCTTATAATAATGTTGCATTTCAATAATATTATTCTCAAATGTAATATTATATTCAGTAAACTAAACGCTCATATTATGTACTGTGGAAGAGTTGGATGATAGACAATCGGTTATTTTCATGTCGTGAAATTAAAGTTTGAAGATAAAATATTAAAATTGAAATAATGTTTTACTATATAATATTTAAATAATAGGGTAAAGTAGACATATGGTCCCCGATTATATGATACTATTTTATTGAGTCTTTTGACTTTCAAAAGTTACAAAATGGTCCCTTATAGGGGTTGTTTTGTTAAGTCATTGACTATTAAAAGTTATACAATGATCATTTGACTATTTATTATGTTTCAAATTCATCTTTTTATGTTAAAAATTAACAATCATATGAGGTGGATGCTAACATCTTAACTGGGATATAATAGTCGTTTGAGATAATATTTTATTCTATCTCAGTCGTTCGGCCAATACTAAACGAACGCTCTAAAAAATAAATAAATAAACACGAACACTAATCGAATATAAACTCTTTAAAAACCAAATAAATAAACAGAAACACAATTTTATTTGTTCAAACTCAATTCGATTACGCTCCAACTAACAATAAAACACGGCTCTCCTCAAGAAGAATAATCTGTCATTTATTATTTGAGAGAACGATCAAAGAAAATATACTTGTAAGTTTTCAGTAGAGTTCCACAATTGATAGATGGAGTATAAACGTTTAGCCTCATCTGCAATAATTTCTCTCTCCTAAGAATCGTTACCCATGCAATAACAACAAGTTATGTCTATGATAAAATGAAGCAACTTTAGATCATTTGATTATGATCTCATATCTTATCAAATAAATATGAATGATTCTTTAAATTTATTAGCCTAATATAACTATCCGTTTATGGACGTGGTGTAAAATCCAAATAAGGTCACATATCCCACGCTCTTACAGTGTGGAACGTGTACGGCTCGTGACAATAAATTTGCAGCGGTAACCTCTCCAATAAACCGCTGGGAAATTTCTTGCTCTTCATTCCATATATAATCCCCCGTTGCCGATCCTCTCTTTCAATTTCATTTCTTTCTCTTTGTCCAAACAAAGAACAAAGTTAGAGAAGAGAGCCTACCGCTATACTGAAACGATGGCATTTCGTTTGAGCAACAACCTCGTCGGTATCCTCAACTTGACCACATTCATCCTCTCGATCCCTATCCTCGGCGCCGGCATCTGGCTTAGCCGAGAAGGCGTGACCAAGTGCAAACGGTACTTGGATAGGCCCGTTATCGTAGTCGGGGTCTTCCTCATGCTGGTCTCACTAGCGGGACTAATCGGCTCGTGCTTGTTGGTAATGCTCAATCACACATAGTGTTGGAAATACTATTGGGAATGGTATTTAAGGCTTGACATTCCACTTTTTTGTTGAGTGATAGAGAACAGGGGGCTCTCGCGCACCGCCGCCGTCCGTCTCGGCTCGGCTCGGCATCGTGGTCGTGGTAATACGTGTCTTCGACACGTCCGAGCGGATACTATCTTTTTTAGAGAAAATTCTTGAGGAGACAAGCTGTCAGTCATGCAAACCTGGGTTCACAGACAACCTCAAGAGTTCATGGAAGAAGAAGGTGGTTGTCAACATCGTCCTCCTCATCTTCCTTATTGTTGGCTGCTTCAGGAACAACAAAAGAGACGACGGATATTTGTTCATAATATTGATGTTCCGGATATTCGTCCTCCTCACCTTTTTACATCTTTGTATCATCTATCTAGTGCTCATGCTTCAACTTTGTGTTCCGGATATTTGTTCATAATATTGATGTTGATATTGTTATATTGAATGTTGACCAATATGGTTGAAGGGAAATAAAAGCTAGGTAAATAGTGTGGGTTTAAAAAATCCTGGGTTTTAAAACTAGATGGGCTAAAGATCATTGGATAAGATCATTAGGTTGGGCTTCGCATAGCAGTAGATGTGCTGGTCCCTGGTGTTTCTGGTGCTTCTCTCATTGAATAACGACAGAAACCAACATCTTTAATTGGGAATGAAAGATTCAATATGTAATGCTTCAATTGCTGCCGATATCAAAGTAATGCTGGAATGGACCACTTTTAATAATGACAGAATCATGAGCCAAGATACAGCATAATCACGTTTGTATCGTCTCTCAACAATGAAAAGTTGGTAGTTATCCACAATGGATCGAAGAAATTCTAAGCTTCGGGTCCATTTGCCTTGGGGCATGCGTCGGCCTAAAGCAAGAGTCTCCAGATCATATTTACCCCCAAGAAAATCACAGTAATGGTATATGATCAAGAGTTTTCTAACGACTGTTGTGTATGATGGTTCAGATGGCGTCGGATCCCTACTGAGCCAGGAGACTTTTCGAGAACATTGTAGTTCAAACTCCTTATGGTTTTGGTCGTGACGTGCCATTGGCGGTGAAATGGAAGTATCATGAAGGATGTGAGGTGGTCCCGGGCAAGGTTGCATATATCCTCGTACATCAAATCCGGTGGGAACACCCGCTCGAACTTAGTAATGAGGACAAGGTTCTCCGAGCATAAGCCATCGGAAATGGTGTTCCAATTTGTTGAAAACATTTTGATATTTCGATATAACAAATTAAGTTTACATAAATTTTAAGATTTTACAAATGATTTTCTAAGTATATTCGATTCAATTAATCGAATATCAAATTATTACTCCAAATCTTTCAAGATCAATTTTAAATCTTACTAAATGTGTAAAATTGTGTTTTATACTTAATATATCTTTGAAACAACTTTCACAAAGTATTTTGAACCAAAATCAAGCCTTAAATTAATTATTCAAAGGCATGCACCGATGCATTAAACTATGCATCGATGCACCGATAATTTAATTGAACATCGAATGCATTTGATGCATCGATGCACATACCATGCATCGATGCACTCAGGCTTTTTCAAAACATCGAATGCATTTTATGCATCGATGCACTCTTAAGTGCACCGATGCACTGAGAGTCTAACGGTCAAAATATTTGAATTTTACACTTGATGCACCGATGCACCTAGGGTATACATCGATGCATGAGACGCTCCCAACTGATTTTATTAATTGCTTTCACACTTAAAACGGCTCTATTGACTCCACTAATCATCCCCAACGTTCAGAAGTGATCCAAGGTGTATTTAAGCAAGCTTAGAAGCCATTGGTCAATAACAAGAAACATCAAGCAACTAGAATCAAGAGAGAATCAAAGAGAAAGCATCAAACCTCAAGTTTGAGCATTTCAAGCCTATTTTTCATTCAATATTTATTTTGCTTTCAAGAACACTTATTGTGCTCAATTGTATTCATTCTTGAGTGTTCTTTTCTTTGTTCTAGAATTGTGCAAACAATCTACCTTGTGAGGATTTCCTTGTAAGTTTGCAAATTTGTATTATTCTCTTTTGGAGAGAGTGTTCTCAAGAATTTGGGGTATAATTCTTGAGGGTTTGTAAGGTTACTCTTTGTCCTCAAAAGAAAGACAAATTAATGAATTTGTGGAAAATCCTTAGTGTGGATAGCTAAGGTAGTGGACGTAGATTTTGGTCGAGAAAGTCGAACCACTCTAAATCGATGTGCAATTTCTTTCCATTTTATGCAAAAGCTTCCACTAAAATTTTTATTGCCAATTCACCCCCTCTTGGCCGATTCCGTCAATCGATTAACTCAACACAATTCTTTTCGTGAAAGATGAAAAGTGGAGTGGCATAATTATCATTACTTTATGTCTAACATAATCAACGAGATCCATTATAAATACTCCGATCAAGAGAAGAGATTTTTTATCTTCATGTTTGTATCTAAACAAATCACATTCTTCCTAACACTATTTTCATCATCATATGATAAAAAATTATGTCAACTGTAGATCATACATCAATTATAAGGGATGAACCACCAACGATAGATAAATTTAAATTTATTTCTATCAACAAATTTAAATTCATATTGATTTTAATTTTCATCTCTCCAAACATATTTTTTCTCACTTTAAATCTAAGTTTAAAATAAATCATCTTTATTAAATCGAATAAAATCAGATCCATTCTAATTCAAAATATATTACCGTCGCTCTAAGTATACCAAAAAAAAAAAACAATGCAATAGTCATAGCATGCTTTTCCGACTTCATTGGCTACAAGTATATCATTGTTTCAGCGGTGGGTTTGGTAGATAAGCTCAACAAATCAGCAGGTGTAGGCAACTCATGACTACCGCACAAAACACGCGTTCCATTCTTTCATTTACGCTGATGGAGATGGTAGTCAAAGCATATAACTTTACTATAGAGGAGATGATAATTTAAGTACGAAAAATTATAAAACAGGACAAAATTCATCTGCCTCCCTTTGTGGCCTACCTGTAATATTTAGACATAGCTTTATACTGGCATCTTTTTTTTTAACTCTACTTGCAATGTTCAACTTCCAAGTGCTTCACTTTCGTCCTTCCCCTTTGCATTCACATGCAAATATCATTCTTTACAGTTGGATTTATGTCTTCGCAAGGCTTATTTTCTTCGGCAATAATGGTCTTCCATTTTGCACTCGAAAATGTTTGAGATCTGCCTCTTTACATGGAAAACCCCAGATTCCCCGTATTAAAATTAATATTTTTGTATCTATAAAAACTGAAAATTTAATTTAATTGTTGATAAATGAATAAAAGTAAACGCTTGATTTTAATTAGTTTTCTGTTTATGAATTGTTGAACTTTCAGGTAAGTAATGTAACATGAATGTTTATTCAGTCTAATTAATTTTTAAGCATGTACAAAATATAAAACCTAAGTTGTGATAAATTAATTTTTATTAAATAAAGAATCGAATCCAGGAAGTGGGAAGCAGTACGATAAGAATGAAGCATATATTTCACTTTCCAGCCCCAAATTCATACCAATCATCAGTCCTGATAGGATAAAAAAAAGAAGGGAAAAACCAGGTTTACCTTCTCTAAAACCTTTACCCCTTTATCTTTATCATTCTACAATACATGCAATAATTCAAGCAATCAAATCTCAGAAAACAAAACCATGTATCAAACACTTGACAAACCCACAATCTATTCTTCTTCTTCTTCTGGTCTTCTTAAACTATTTTCTGATCCCTTGAAGATTTTCTTCCAAAACAAACACATTCTTTTCCCAGTCCTTATATTCTTCACCCTCCCTCTTTCTTTCCTTCTCTTTTCCCTTTCTGTCTCTTCCCGCCCCATCAAACGCCATATTATCCACCTGGAATCCGTCGCACTCCTTTCCCCAACCCGCGTGGAAGCGCAGAACGTCTTAAAAGAATCCCGAGATGAATCATTGTCTCTCCTCCGTCTCAAATTCTTCTTTTCTTTGCCTTCCTCAATTCTCTCTCTTCTCTCCTTCATATCTACTGTCCACGTTACCTCCTCTTCCCCTTCTCACCGTTCCTCCCTTCCCTCCACCGCCAATGCCCTCAAACTCGCTTGGAAGCGCGTTGTTGTCACCTCCACCTGTTCCTACGCTCTGCTCTTTCTCTATGTCCAACTCCTACAGCTTTTCTCCGTCGTCTTTCGAAACCAACCTCGGATAAGCTTACCCATTTCGGTAATCGGGGCGGGTTTCGAAGTTTACTTGATGGGGGTGTTGGGGTTGGGTCTGGTGGTCTCGGCATTAGAGGAAAAATTCGGCTGGGATGCGTTTCGGTTCGGATCAGAGTTAATGGCGGGTAAGAGAGCTTGGTGGTGGTGGGTTACTTGCATGTTGGTGGTGATCTCGGGATGGATCGGGAACCGGATCGAGAAGTTAACGGAAGGTGAAGATTTAGTTAAGTCGGGGATCTGGACGGTGGTGGTGGGTTGGGAAACGGTGGCATTATGGTGGTCTTACGGCTTGCTGGTGATTTGGAGTTCTATGGTTACTACTGTTTTTTACTGCGACTGTAAACACCGGCTCGACAAGGGTGAAAATCACAGCCCGATTGGTACGGATTTGACTGAGTATACAGTGTAAAATTTACCAGGGGAATTTCGATTTATTTTTAGATTGTTTTCGTGCATACAGCGAAAGATATTTATTTGCTTTATGATTGACCTAATTTTATTATTATTAGCATTATCATCATCACCGTAAAAGAATGGTTCAGAATTATGTAGAATGAATTTGTTTGATAATAACTCTTTTGTTGATGTATTTGTTTGGTGGGTCGGGGACTAAAATTTTACTATGATATTTTTATGGGATAATATATACAATTTCATTATCTACTTAACCATTATAATAGCTTATTGAATAATTAAACACTTCACTTGCATTATTACTTACCAACCAAACTTAACATTAAAATTCCAAACCATTTACTCTAACACCGAAGACCCAGTTAGACTAGCATGTGAATTTTTTTTCTTTTTCTTTTTTCTCAGTTTTAATGTTTCATCTTAATTAATTCAGATCGATTTATTTTGTATATTTAGTTTTAGTGGGTGTGTTTAAATTAATCTTTCTTAAACCAACCACTTTTAATAGCATGTGAAACTTTTAATTAAATAACTTAAACCAATCTTTCTTAAACCAACCACTTTTAATAGCATGTGAAACTTTTAACTTGGATGAAGTGAATCATAAACTTAAAATAAAGGCAAATCATTTTCAACACCACTAACTTTTGTTTTCTTTTTATAATAATGATTTAATACAAAAATAATTGTCTAAACTTTGCTTCAAAAAATATTTTAGTGCCTAAAAAAATTTTCGTTAAAAATAGGTGTTTAACGTTTTCTTCATTGTACTTTTAGGTGTCCAGACGTTAATTGTCATTAAATTTGATCGTTAAGTGACATGTGTCACGTTATGATAATTTTAGAAATTTTATTTTTAAAAAATGAAATTATAATTTTTTATTTTAAAAACCCTTTTTTCAAATCTTAAAAGAAATCCCAAACTTCTAAAACTTTGATTTAAATCTCTTTTCCACCGCTGGTCGTTACCAACGCCTTTAATCGATCGGATACCCAACGACGTGTGACCAGTTATCCACCCACGACCAAAAGCCTTGTTAAAAATAATGCCTCGTGTGTATTATTATTCAGCTAAACTTCAATTTATAATACACTGTACAAGCAATAACACAAGAACTAGAAAATAATTGCTTCTACCAAACTCTTAACAGCCTATCAACTAACTTCTAACAAACTAACTAATCATATGCTATCTTAACACTCCCCCTCAAGTTGGTGGGTGGAAAACATTTGAAACTCCCAACTTGGCTGTCAAATACTCGTGCTGTTGTGTTCCAAGTGCCTTTGTTAAGATGTCTACATGCTGCTCCCTTGAGGAAATGTGTTATGTAGTGATGAACCCTTCTTGAATCTTGTCTCTAACAAAATGGCAATCAATTTCAATGTGCTTCGTTCTTTCATGGAAGACTAGATTAGAGGCAATCTGCAACGTGGCTTTACTGTCACAAAACAACTTGGCTGGTTGATCCTGTTTCACTCCTAGTTCACTTAACAATCCACTTAGCCAAACTAATTCTGCTGTAGTCATAGCCATACTTCTATACTCAGCTTCAGCTGAAGAACGAGCCACTGTGTTCTGTTTTTTTTACTTCCACGAAATCAAGGAATTGCCAAGTTTTATACAATATCCTGTTACAGACTTGCTTGATATTGGGCAAGTTGCCCAATCATAATCACAAATGGCAATAAGATCACATGTGCTTGAAGAGTCCATCAAAACTTCCTGCCCTGGATTCTTATTAATATATTGAACAACTCTCAAGGCTGCTTCCATATGCTCCTTTCCAAGCTGATGCATGAACTGATTTAGATGTTGTACTGAATAGGCTATGTCAGGCATGGTGTGAGTTAAATATATAAGCATGCCTATGAGTCTTTGATATTGTGTCTTGTCTATCATACTTTCTTCATTCTGCTTCAAGCATTTTGTATCCGGAACAACAGAAAGTTTATTATTTTGTTCCAATGACATTAAAGCAGGCCTTGCTCCTATGTCCTACTATCTTTTATTAATTCTAATGCATATCTGCGTTGATTTAATACGATCCCCTTCTCTGACCTCAACACTTCAAGTACAAGGAAGTATCTTAATTCACCCAAGTCTTTCATTTTGAACTTAGAACTCAGTATACACTTGAGCTCCTCTATCATATCAGTATTACTTCTAGTGATTAGCAAATTGTCTACATAGACCAATACAATGACCAACTTGTTTGCTACTTGCCTTGTAAACAACGAGTAATCATGCTTACTTTGTTGAAATCCTGCTGATATAAGAGCTTTAGAGAACTTCTTGTTCCATTATCTAGAAGCATGCTTGATTCCATATAGAGACTTTTGCAGCCTACAAACCATATGCTCCCCCTGGTTGGAAAAGCCCTCTGGCAACTGTATGTAGACTTCCTCAACCAAATCCCCTTGCAAATATGCATTGTGAACATCCATTTGCCACAACGACTAGTCAAAGATGGAAACAAGAGCCAAAATCAGCCTCACAGTGGTGAGTTTAGCAACAGTAGAAAAGGTCTCCACATAGTCAACACCCTCTTTTTTATTGTACCATTTGGCCACTAACCGAGCCTTGAATTTTTCCACCTCACCCGAAGCATGATACTTAATTTTATAGACCCAGTTACAACCAATGGGAACTTTACCAGAAGGCAAAGGTACCACAGTCCAAGTATTATTTAATTCCAATGCTTGAATCTATTTTCTCATGGCCTGCTATCATTGCGGGTTTTGAAAAGCTTAAGTAGTAGATGATGAAGTGGATTGGCAAGTGCAGACATAATCGTTTAACTAATTTGGAGGCTTAGAGACACGAGAGGAACGTCTAGACATAACTGAATCCTGTGCTAAAGGAGGGATACTAGTATGAGAATGACTTATTGAAACATCAGATGGACTACCAGATGCACCTGTTGAGAAATCAGAAGGAGAAATGGAAGGGATAGGTGACATAGTATGAAATTCTTGTGAAGAATTTGAAGAATTATCAACATGAAATAAATTAGTTGGTAGTGAAGAATCAAGGATTAAAAATCAGAATCCGGAATATGAGAATGTGAAGGAAAAAATGAGAAGATTCCGAAACAGGAAAATGAAAGGGAAAAATAAGTTCATGGAACACAATATCTCTACTCATAAGAAACTGCTTTGATTGAAGACTAAAGAGAAGATACCCCTTTTGAGTTGAAGAATATCCCATGAAAACACAAGGAATAGCCTTAGAAGAAAACTTGTCAAAGTAGTTTAGTTTAGTAGCATAACATAGACACCCAAAAACCCTTAGATGAGAAAGATCGGGAACTCTATGGTGAAGGACTTTAAAAGGAGTTTTGAAATTCAAAATAGAAGAAGGTAATCGGTTTATTATATAGCAAGTTGTAGTAATACACTCTCCCCAAAACTTAATAGGAACTTTTGAGTGAAAACGAAGTGCCCTTGCAACTTCGAGAATATGCATGTGTTTGCGTTCAGCAACCCCATTTTGTTGGGGTGTCTTAACGTATGAGCTTTGATGAAGAATTCCATGTGAACTAAAAAATTCAAAACACTGAGAATTAAAAATTTTAGTGCCATTATCACTACGAATGATTTGAACAATGGCTTAAAATTGAGTTTTTACAAAAGTGATGAATTTTTTAAGAGAGATAACAGTGTCACTTTTCAATCTCAACAAGTGCACCCAAGTCATACGAGTAAAGTCATCAACTATAGTTAAAAATACCTATGACCACTATGTGTAGCAATTCGATAAAGACCCCATAAATTTATATGAATGAGACTAAAAGGAGCTAGGGAAGAGGTGAGGCTAACAGGGAATGTGAGTCTAGCTTGTTTTGCTAAAGGAAATATGGGATAAGAGTGTAATAACTTGGAATCCAATTTAACAAAATATAACACAAATAGTTTATTCATGGTCGAAAGAGCAGCATGCCCCAAATGAGAGTACCAAAGACTTGTATTATTACCAGAAACAACAGTCATATATTCAGATACATGACTACAATCAAGCAATTTTGAATCACAAGACAAACTAGAGGAAACACTAGAAGACTGCACATTTGAAGAAGTATGTGTAGGTGACAAACCAGTAGGTGAAGCTGATGAATGAAAAAAATAAAGCACTCTAAACTCTTTACCAATCCCCTTCATCCTTCCACTTGAGAGGTCCTGCAGAATACAAAAGTCAGGATAAAAAGTAACAGAACAGTGCAGGTCACGGGTGAGCTTTGAAATGGAGAGTAAATTGTGAGTAAAATTTGAGATATATAACACATTAGACAATTTTGTGGTTGAATTTAGGAAGCATGAACCAACATATTTAATTGGGACAGTTTTACCATTAGGTAATTGAATTGACCGGGAGGAACACAAGATAGGAGAATGCAAGCATTGTAAATCAGATAATATATGATCTATAGCACCTGTATCTAAGATCCACGTTAGAGATTTACTAGAGGTAGGTAAACAACTATCAACAATACCTGCAAGATTCACAACAGAATCAACCGAAGCAGCAGAGGACAGAAGACTAACGATATGGTTGTATTGCTCCTGAGTAAAAGTAGGTGCCAAGGGAACCGATAAATGCGTCTTGTCAGAGGCATCAGCAGGGTCGGAGGCAGTAACAGGTTCAGAGACAACTACGGTAGCCTGGGCGTTCTTGCGTTAGAGAACTTGAAATCCAGTGGAAACCTTATAAGACGATATCAACTATCTCATTTGTGACCTTTGATCTTGCAATAGTCACAAAACCCTTAAAACCGACGACGATCAGGAGTCCCAGAGCTTTTGGAGTAAAATACTGATGAATCGAGACTGGAATGTACAACTGAGAGCTGAGCTCGCTGAGACTTCCCTTGAGCAATCATGGAGTACACCTGGTTCACCGAAGGAAGAGGCTGCATCAGTAGAATTTGACTTTGAACCGACGAATAGGTCTCATTTAAGCCCATCAGAAATTGAAGAAGTTGTTGCTGAGCAAGGTGCCTGGAGTACTGCTACGAGCTTGCACACTCACATGATGAAATTGACACAAGCGTAACATATTCATCCCACAATATCTTCAGTCTAGTGAAGTAAGTTGAAACACTCAACTCACCTTGAGAGATGGTGGCTATTTCGCGATGGAGGAAGAAAATTCTTGAACCGTTAACTTTGTCAAAGCGTTCATTCAAGTCGTTCCAAACCGAAGTCGCATTTGAGGCGAAAACGATGACATCCAAGAGCTCCCTACTCACGGCGTTGAGAATCCAGGACAATACAATGGCATTACAACTCTCCCACTGAGGATGTAAATCAAGATCATAGTGCTCATTCTGGCAAGCACCATCAACGAAGCCGAACTTGTTTTTTGCCAACAGCGCGATGCGCATCGATCTGCTCCAGATGTTGTAGTTCTCTAATCCAACTAGCTGATGATAGATTATCGGAGTACCAGGAGTGTCTGATGGATACAAGAAGAGAGGATGATTAAAATCAATCGTATCTAATTCGTACATTGGAGGCATGGTAATGGAGATTGTCGAATGAAATCCCTAGAAAACTGATTTGGGGAAAGACGATGGAGAAGAGAGTTGTTGTGGAATGAGACCGAGCCAGACTTACTCGATTTAGAAATGGGCCAAGCAGAGTAACCCAACAAGGAACAACCTGGAAACTGATACCATGTTAAAAATAATGCCTCATGTGTATTATTATTCAGCTGAACTTTAATTTATAATACACTGTACAAGCAATAACTTAAGAACTAGAAAATAACTGCTTCTAACAAACTCCTAACAGCCTATCAACTAACTTCTAACAAACTAACTAATCATATGCAGGGGCGTGGCTTGGGCGACGCAAACTGCGCGACCGCGCAGGGCCCCCAAAAAATGGGGGCCCAAAAAAGTATATATATAGTGGCGTTTTCCCAATAAACGCCACTATAGATGGACTTATTGCGACATTTTTTCAAAAAAAACCATTATTATTGCGCAACCTAAAAAATGCCCAAAAAAATATATATATATATAGTGGCGTTTTCCAATAAACACCACTATAGATGGATCTATTATGACTTTTTTTCTTCAAAAAACGCCACTATTGTTGCCCCGAAATCGAATATATCTAAAAAATAGGGCCCCTTTATAAGAATTTATATAGGGCCCCCGAAAACTTAGCCACGACCTTGATCATATGCTATCTTAACAAGCCTATACTTTCGCAATCAATGAAACACCCAAAAATGGTGTAAAAAAAATTATTTTAGGGTTTTGAATCCAAAAAAAATCCCTTAGATCGATTATGGTAATCGGTTGTTTGATCGGATGTAGTGGTTGATCGTTTTCCGTTTGGTCGATTGTTGTAGGAGAAGGGAGAAAAAGGGGAGAAGAGAGAAAAAGGGAGGAGAGAAGATGATGCACTATTATGTTCTTTTTTCTCTCTGTTTTTTTTAATATAAAATATTTTAAAAAAATCAAACATGTCAAAACGTAACCCAAGTAATTTAACGGTAATTTTTAACGACGGTTAATGTACACGCTCCTAAAATGGTAACGTAGAAAAATTTAAGCATCTATTTTCAACAAAAAAAAAATTACAAACTAAAATATTTTTCAAGACAATTTAGATACCTACTTTTATATTAATCCTATAATAATCAATAGCACTAACATGAATCATTTCATTATATCATTTAAAATTTATTTGAAAATGTTTTTTTTATATAAAAAGTGAGAGGAATCGAATTCCTTTAGACTGGGATAATATAAAAAAGGAATAATACTTTGTCCTTGGATTTGGGACGTGTAAAAACGTCGCTTTGCCACGTTTCCACTCTCCAACAAAAGTGTCTTGTACTTCACGTCTGTCCTTTCTTTTTCAAGATACAAGAATGATCACCCCATTTCATTTTTATTCACCTTTTATCCTGAAATTTAAAAAACTTATATTTCTGTCACTTATAACTTCAATTTATTATATTTTAATTATTTACGTTATCAATTAGTTATATTTTAGTTGCTAAGTTAACGGTTAGTTTCGCGATGTAACATGTTAGTAAAGAGAATTAATTTTTAATTTGAACCTTAAATTTTAGATAAATTAATAACTTAACCCTTAAACTTCAAATAAAATACTAACTTTACACTTAAATTTATATTAAATATCTTTAAAATTTCTACAAAATATCAACTTGATTATTGAATTCGCCCAATGCACATACTATTATCGTCGGTTAGCGTAAATTATTGTCATTAACGATCGTTGAATTCTAAAATTTTTAATTTACTTTTTTTAATATCTTAAACGTGAATTTAATGTGTTTTACTAGAAAATGTCTCCACTTGATATATTATGATAAAAAGTAAGATTCGTGTAATGCCCTCCTCTCTTTCTTCACTTTGGATTCTTTATTCCCAAATATTGCATAACTCACAAAACACCATCTCTGAACTCATCGACATTTGAGATATATCAAATGTTTATGAATTATTTTTAATTTGTAGGTTGTTTTTCTATTCCTTGTTTGCTTTCAATTAGTGGTTGAAATTACTTTTTTCCCCAGAGAAATAATAGAGTTTTTTTGAATGTTTATTTGCTTATTTTAGGGACTTTGGTACCTGGAAGTTCTGTTGATTCACAAGGTTAGTAAAGTTTCTCGATTCAAGAAGAAAATCCATATATACAAGAAATTACTCTCTTTTCTTTTATCTATAAAACCAACAATTTTCTTTTAAAAAGCTACCTTTCATTTGAAAAATAAGTGGGTTATAATATATCATCTAATATATATACATATCAAAGTTTTTGTTAACTAAATTATGCAAGATTATATTTGAAACATAACATTGGTGATTAAGATATTTGTTGCTATCTTTTTAAATTTTAGATTCGAACACGACATATATAAATATATAAACATTTATATAAAAATCTTTTGACATACGTTGTTTTGTATTAACCCATATTAATATATAAAAAAATAATACGTACTCCTGAGTTGAATTCAAATTGGGCTGGATAATTCATAGTGAGCTAAGGGCCGGATCGTTCCTAGTGAGCTAATGATACAAATCATTATGTTTTTTTTTTTGACTCGTTAGGTTAGGCAGAAAAATTAGTTGGTCAGTTAAAAAGTTATTTTTTAATCTACGGTAAAAATACAAGATAAATTCATCACGTGAAAATAATTAATTCTGATAAAATATATTTTTTATTAAAATTTATTACGTCGGAGAAAAATTTTGAATAAATAAAATTCGTTGCAAATTGATGCTTCACTATCCTGATTATTTATGGAAGCAAAATTTCTCTGGTAAATTATTTAGAAGGGCAACGCTAAGGGGTCGCAAATATATTAAAACGGATAAAGAAGACGTAGGAATTAAAAAAAGAAAAGAGTCGGGGAGATATGATGTCCTCATATCTGCAACCACAGCCTTTCGTCAATGGAAGTCTCCTATTTTCCTCTTCTAACCTTCAATTTCCTCATCGCTCTCCCACCATCTTCAGGTCAACTTCCCCCTACGTTTTCTCTATTACCCACATCTCCTTTTGCTCCTTATTTTCTTCCATTTAATTTTACTCTCGTGTTACCGGTGGTTTTTTCCTCTTCTATTTTTACGCTCTGGGTTTATCATAATTTTGATTATAATATAACCCGTGAAAGTAGCTGCTTCACTATTTCGATCAAGCTAATACTCTAATGCTTTGTTTAATTGATGCTTCACTATCCTGATTATTATAAAACCGTTGTGTCGATGATTGATGAAAGGGAAACTGTGAAACGGGTTTATGCTAAAATTCGTTGCTAATTGACTATGCTCTTGGACCTCTTGACTTAGCTTTGTGAAATCGATAGTTCCTTTGCCAACGAAGACGTTATTTTCCACTCTTTGCTGAAATAGTTTAGTTAAAAGCAAAAGGTTTAGCATATGCATTGCGCTTCATATAGGTGCTCTAAGATTTCTGACACGAATATTGTTGGGAAACGTTTTTAATTTAACGTGTTAAAACCTCTGTAATTATCCACGTTATGTGATAAAATTTAATGTGATAACTCCCGATTTGTATCTTAGGGCCATTTCAATTCTACAATTTCGATCTATTTTCAGGTGGAGATCTGGAAGAGACCAAGGTTCAAATCTAGTTACCAGTAGAACCAAGGGCCAAGCATTTCAAATCTTGGCCAATCCTAATGTATGCTTCAATCAAGGCTTCTTCATGTATATTGCCAGTATATTTGGTTTTTTGATTATGGTCAAAGATTTGTAGGTATGTGATTATTGATTTGGTGAATAAGTGCTTCATGGTAGTAAAGTTCTCCATGTCTAGATGAGTGTAGAAGTAAAACCTGAAACTGTGGCCTTATCATTGTGTTATGACTTGATTTTTATATCAGTTGTATGGAGATAGAAATGATATTTTATTTTTTTCTGTGCTTGTTGAAAATCGTCTATGACCAAATGTTTTCTAACTACATTTGGCTTTGTTTCTTTGCATCACTCATGGCTGTAAACCATAAATTAATAAATGATTGGTATCAAATAAAAGTTCTAAAGAAGATATAGATTATGCTGTTAATAGCTTAGTCAGGAAAGCACTGATTGTGCCTGTAAATGATGTTAGTTATTCAATCTGTTATATGCAATGTCTAACACATGAGAATCAAGCAATTCAAAATATTAAGTTAGTTTATTAAAACATTATCTGTGTAGTTCAGAATCAGGTAATTTAATGCCATGCCTTGTTACTTGATTTTGTTCACCTTTTATTTTATTGGCAGAAGATTCTTTACTGTATTAAGATCCCTTTAAATGGGTTGGGAGTTGCAACCTATCCACTATACTCATTTTCTCTTGTCATTTATTTTCATGTAATGCAATGAGCTTGCAGTTTGGAGAGAAAAAATAATATTATTTCTTCTTCCACAGTTCTCTTTGTATGCCACATATTCAACTGCTAGTAATTAAAAGAAAACATACTACTTTTTATATCAAATTGTATTTGATCGTTATTTTTTTCCCCTTTTTCCTTCTTTCTTTCTTTTCCATTTTGTATCTAATAGGTATCTTCAGGTAAAGGAGATCCGGGTAATGAAGTCATCATGGTTGACCCTTTGGAAGCAAAACGGTTAGCTGCCAAACAAATGGAACAAATTAAGGCTAACGGGAAAATAAAGGTAAAGGGGATCTTATTGTAATGAGAATTTAGCATATTTTCTCTTGTATATTCATATGGTATTACTAAGAATAAATTGGTGGCATGCAACTCCCCGTTGAATTTCTAATAGAAAATTTTGTATTTAACAAATTTTACTAGAACCTCTGGTCGTCCCTTCATATTCTGCTTGCAAGTGTGATATTCTGAACGTCAACTCTTTCCAAGTGTGGTATTCTGGTGAGCTATGGTTTATCCAAGCTGCTACTTAGGGCCCGTTGTATTTTTGTCAACAATGTAATTTTGTTTTTACAAGTTTATGAGAAGACTGAATGCCGTAGTCATAGGGCATGATTTTGCATCAAAATGCTTTCTTAAAGGTGTTGTCTGGAACTATTCTTGTTCTTTAGAGAAGACGCCAAATCGAAGCAATTAATGGGGCATGGGCAATGATTGGTCTCACAGCAGGCTTAGTTATTGAAGGACAAACAGGCAAAAGTATTCTTGAGCAGGTAAACTGAAGGAAACAGAATAACTCCCCTTTCATTTGGCTGCATTGCCGATACATTACTCATTGATTTTTTTGTTTTAACTCAGCTGGTGGGGTATTTATTGGTGATCATCCACGTTTTCGTGCGATAGCCTTGTGGGCTCTTTGGAAAATTTGGGAGGAGTTGGGGTCGATATTGAAATTATTTTTTTTAACTTCAAACATGTGAGGATTATCAAACAGTTCTTTCATCATGTTGACTTTGTAATTTTTTTTATTTGTATGTCACCAGGTTTCCACGAATCTGTTTATAACAAATGTAATCATTCTTTATAGCAAATGGCATCATTATTTCTTCTAGCGCAAATTACTCCTTGCTTTGTATAATTAGGCATCAGGTTCTTCATACCAGGTTTTCCAGGGTCTTACTGTGTTTTCAGTTAATGGTGATAGTGAGATATACTTGGAGTGATTCTTTTTGTTAGTAAATGATTTTAGACGTAGAATTTTTTTGACCATGTCAGTGTCTGACACGTCCATACGAGACGCTTCTGAAATCCGGTTAAGTTACGTGTTATGTATGCTTTTGAATTCCACGGGGTCATTGTCTCTGGTATATTCTGTTGTATAAGTTCCCAATCACCCTGAAATATAATTGTGGCTGCAGAGCCAGCATATATACAAGATAAATCCAAATTCAAACTTTATGCTCGAAAAAAGGGGAACAAATGTAGTTGGGGTATTTTCACAAGCATCAATGTTGAACCTGTCGGAAAAACTCGGTCTTCTTATCCTCTACTCCTCAACTGCTACCTCGTTCAAGGGCCATACCTGTCAATTTCGTAAAAGTCAATGTTCTTGTACTTCTGAGATATAATCTCTGCTTGAACTTTTCTTGCAGTATTGGTTGCACATCCCACAAGAATAAGAACTGAAGTGCCTGCAAATCCTCGGAATGCAGTCAAGTGTGTTGTTTGCTCAATCACGGAAAGACCAGCAGCTAGGATTGCAAAAAAAATACCGAACCTAGAACTGATATCGGCTAAGAACCTATATACCTGCAAACATGATTCCATGGAAAAATAGGAATGTTGTTAAGTTCGAACTACAGTTTAAATTCAGCTAAAACCCGTTTTCAATACATTACATTAAAATTACTTCAAGACACTAAGCCACTAATGACAGTTTATTTTGAGAAAAGCAAATTACTGTCTTTGGATAAGCTGCGGTACTTTTTCCAGGTCGGACCAGTGGAATTGAAGCACCTTGCCGCTTCAGTTGTTCGCTAACATCATCAGGGTCCAATTGTAGAAAAGTGTAGTAGTAATTGAAGAAGGCTACAACAAGATATTGGTAGGAAGGTAGAGAGAACCTACAAACATTTACAAGGAATTCACTAGAAGCACCCTTATATTTATGACTTACCACTATTTGTGTCAATGCAATCTATTCGGAGAAGACAAAATATTACACGATAACTGGCCGTTTCTCTCAGAAAATATAACGGACTATAGAGCCAAGAAATCTCTGGTATCAATCCAGTATAAATTTTCATTCTTTAAGAACTTCTAAACCGTCAAAATAGTCTTACCTCCAGGATTCAAAGCCATTGCAGCCTTTTTTAGCACAGATATTCCAGTAAATCTTGCCCAAGTACCAGGAAGCGCAAGGGATGACGTAGAAAATATAATTGGTATCACTCCAGGACTGTTTACCTGGTTTGCCATAGCAATTGAATTGAATACAAAAACTAGACACTACATGTCGAAGATAGGGCAGGTACAACACCCAGAGAGAGTGTGAAGAACAAAATTACCATCACAATGTCAGAAACTTCGCTACCAATTAAATAAATGTAAATATTTGAGTTCAATCAAACACTACGAGGTTAGCAACTGAAATTTTAACAAGTTAAAAACTGTCATCAAAGATGATGGAAAGATTAACTAGCTAGATATGAATAAACACCTAATATTCAAAACTGTATTTATCAGAAAGCATGGGGACAGTAGGAAGAGAGAGAAAGAGAGAAAACTTTTCACAGGAAATAGGTACACAACTTCCAGAGAAATGATGACAGTGGTCAGTGGTAAAGGGATGGAGAAACAGCTACTTTCTACAGAAACTAACAAGCAACAGGAAGAACTAGATAGGCCGCTTCACGCTATCTACATTCAGCTAGACATGTTCTGAATAAGCTGCATAATATATGTTTATTTGTACAGCAATACGTGGGGTTACCAGTCTTCAACATCTAAGGTTAACAGAGTGCCTTGTAATTTCATCAAGAAGAAAATTGGTGGGAAGAATGCCAGCAAAGCACCTCTTGCTACTTTTAAGTTGCTGGTAGTACCAGACTCAATAGAATGTGGTTAAGGATCTAACAACTATATCTTTATTTTTTCCGGTTATTTATCATCCAGCCATACAAAATCTTGACAAATATGTTAACATACAATCTCCGAAGCCCAAATTATATGAAACTCAAAGTACACACCTCTATTGAGGATATGCAATTAAAATTAACTGCAAACTCATGGCTAAACAACTTGAAAGCACAGTTACAATAGAAGAATGATAAACACGTGATCTTTGTATATAAGATGCACCTACGGAAACACCTTAAGTTATTTCAAAGCTTTCTTTATAGGAAATCCATTTTCAAAGACATGATCAACATGATAAGAGTACAACATTGTCATTAAGATCACAAGCCTTAAGCAAAACAGGTTTACCTGTACTTCAGCTACCTCTCAATGGACTACAATAGTGAATGATGATGGAGATTATGCCTCAATAAAAGAATATCAACCCTAAGAATTAGTACGAGCACCTAGGGAGCTCGAGTTGGGTTTTGGGTGGACAGTTGAACTAGCTCTGCAAACCTAGTTTCTGAGTGTTGCAACTGGTTTGGGATAAGACAGGTTGAAGGACAGAGGCCAAGAAGAAGCTTCTCTGACCGTTATCAACAGTATCCTATAGTTTGGATCAACAGATTTTCTGGGTCTAAATCTTATAATAACAAGTGAAAATGTGAAATTCATTAGTGGCAAGGGCTCCTCTTCGGTTTGTCCATGGATTTTACTATGCAGACCGACAAACCAATACAAGAGTTTTCTCAGTGTTGGCTCAAATTGAGCCCACAGACCAACCCATTGTATTTTTAAGCTGAACAGTATATCCCACTCTCATAGCATCTAATAAAACACGGATTTTTTAGGCCCAATACCCCCAAGCCGGTCAATTTTTTAGGATATTGGGCCAACAGACGAGTTCCATCAGATATTATTTTTAAATTATCCCGAGGTAGTGGGTTTCACGTGAACTATTATTTTATTGTCATTAAAATGACTCGTCACGCCAAGGTGACGAGTCTACTAAAAATTATTTTTTTAAAATTAAAAAAAAAATTATAAATTAAAAAAAAATTAGGTGGAACTTGTCACCTCGACGTGAAGAGTTCCTTCAAATTCAAAAATGCTAGCCGTTGGTCAATTGGCAAACGAGGCAATGGTCAACAACGGTCACTTGGAACAGTCACCTCGAGGTGATGAGTCCGACAGGGGAAAATTTAAAAAAGAAAATTGAATTTATTTATATTTTACAAAGTACAAAGTAAATAAATAATTACAAGAAACAAATTTTTACACAAAAATTAAAAAGAAAATTTATTTATATTTTCTAAGTTCTTGGCGATGCCGCGGAGTGGTCGAATGATAATGCTACAGGGCTCGTCGAGTACGACGGGGTCGTAGACCTTCATCGTCGTCGCCGTCTGGTCGAGGAGGTGTACTCAACACATTTTGCGATCCATCTTCAAAATGCGGTGATGGATTTATGACATTTGACGCCATCATTGTCGTAACTGCTTCGACTTGGCTGTTACTTTGTTGACCATATAAGATATGGTCTCACTCATCTACAACCGCATGTTATGTCGAAGATGTTTGAGTGTATTGTGGTGCATCCCATGAACCTCCAACCTAATTCGGTCGAGTCTCGACTGAAGTATGAAATAAATGATAGAAACCGAAACTAGTATGAGATGCATAATAGTACCCTTCAACTGTTGATACTGAAGCGGAAAAAGAAAACGACAATGCTTCCTTCTTGGACTTGGCGCATGTAGCCTGATGATGTTTTCATTCTCCCCTCTCTTCCAGTGTCGTGAGATATGGTTTCCCCATTTGCTTCGTAAGTTAAGAGATATGGAGAATGGTCGAAATCTAGGTTCAGCGGTGCAATGTTGTCACGCGGGGGGAGCAATAGTTCACGCTGATTTCATTATGTTTCTCACGCGTATCGATTGTATGGAGTGCATCCATATTAACCATTTGAGTAGGAATCAGCTGGTGCGACACAAACTGTCGCATCACTCTATTAGCGGCGTGCCACTCAACAATCGCTTGGTGTAATAACAACATCACGACACACCATAAGTGAGACCCCTCAAAAAATCACGTCGGTAATAACGGGTTGATCTCGTCGTCAACATACGAAAGCCAGTAGAACTATAAATATTAAATATAAAAGTTAGTATATATAAAGTTAAAAAATTTCAAAAAAATAATAATTTCGTATGTCATACCGCATATCGATCGGCGATATCGATCCTCATCCGTATTTCTCGTGCAGTGACACCTGCCAACTTCATCTCCGATATTTTATGACGTAATGTAAAGTATTTAAAAATAAAAATATTATAAACAAATAAAAAATAAATAAATTTATGAAATTCAAAATAAGTTAAATAAATGAAGTTAAACAATTGCCTTGCAACCCGCGAAAACTGGACCGAGGCTGGTGTAATTGGCGTAAAAAAATGAGAAGAGATACCAAGCTCAGGATTGTAGCAGTACTAGACAGCCTGCAAAGCTCTAGATACATAAAGGCTAGAATCGCCGAGCCCCAATTGGTATTACGACACACAAAGAAATCTTCCAAATATTGCAGATATTGAGTGTGCGCCAAATTACCAGATTTATCCGGTAATAATATTCCTTTGATCACTTGGAGAAGAAATGCTCGGGACGAATAAAATAACCTCCGCCTCGATAGACTCGACAGTCATTTGGAATCTGGACTCCAACCATGTTATCATTACCCTATAGCCCTTGATGACGTCAGATGGTGGCCATTTTCCCAAAACTTGGTAGACCAATGTCGTGGGGTCGTAAATGTCCTGCCTCACCACAGAGGATCCATTCACAGGAACACCGAGTTGGTAAGCGACATCTTCCAAATTAATCGTCGTTTCACCACTTGGGAAATGGAACGTGTATGTCTCGGGCTGTCAACGTTCGATCAGAGCCTCATTCAACGCCAGGTACAACTTGAAGCAATGTAAAAATATGACCGAAAATAGACAAAATTGATGCATATATGTCATCATACGTTGATGCGGCTCTCTGTTATCATCCCTCACTTATAAATATTCCATTCATCGTCATCTGTATGGCTTTGGATCGACGAAACATGGGTGTTATCTAGGCGCAACATATATTCTCGGGTTGTCATTTTTTGGGATTTTCGCACAATGTATGTTTTTTTTAATTTTTTTGAATTCATGGTTTGGTGAAAAACCAAAACTCAAACCCCTATTTATAATCTTACCCTCAACAAATATAAACAGCTAGAAATTTCAAATTTCCAACCAAACTCGTTACCTCGAGGTGACTAGTTTCAAATGACGATTGTTGATCGTTGCCACGTTTGCCCGTTGACCAACGGCTAGAAAATGACTAGTATTTTTGAATTTGAAGAGGTGACGAGTTCCATCTAATTTTTTTTAAATTTATTATTTTTATTTTTTTAAATATTTTTAATGGACTCGTCATCTCGGCGTGATGAGTTATTTTAACGACAATAAAATAATGATCCACATGATGCCCACTACTTGAGACCATTTAAAAATAATATCCGATGAAACTCGTCACCTCGAGTTGACGAGTTCGGAGTACACAATATAAATTGTCATGTTTTCCAAAATAAAGTCTAGATAGTCCCAATACCCTAAATAATTGACCCGCTTGGGGGTATTGGGACAAAAAAAACCAATAAAACATGTTGGGGTTAATAAAAAAAAAGTTTTTCAACATAGTTTATTCAATGATTATTCTTAAAGCAATACATTATAAATTGAACATTTAAATCTTAATATTTGTCACATTTCTTCCTATTCAAGATTGTGAAGCATTTTGTAAACTTTATCCTGTTGGAATTTAAAATTTATTTTATAATTTTGAAAAGGTCCAGACTGAAAAAAATGGTGTTTCGGGAGCAAACGCCATGCACCAATTAAGGAAAGGGTGTCCCAGTTGGATGGCCACAAAATACCTCAATATGTGATTCCCCATGCCCCAATCCCTCTTTATTTATTTAATATGTTGAACAAAATGTGAGAGCAAAGTTAGTAATAATTAAAATGGAGTAAGGGGGAGCAGGTAAGCATCGTGCTCTAAATCAAAGTTTCTGCACTGCATATCCACATAAAGATGAACAGCAAGAGGGGCATGCGTGTTGTGCTTTGTCATCTACTTGTTTCCTTATTTTTATATTTTATTCTAACCACATAAGTATCTCCCTTCCCAATTATTTATGCCAAAGTGGATCCACTTTTGACTTTAAAACAATTTTAAAATATAATAAGCCCACCAAAAGAATCATGCAAGTGGGTATAGCCATAGATTAGAGGTTACATTAATCCAATCCTTATCTTTTTGTGCTTGTGGAGAGTAGGATAAAACGTGAGATGTCAGCCTCTACTTCTTCATGTTATGGGAATTAGTTAACCTATCCAAGACATTCTTTTTGAAGGGTTTAGTTGTACCATATAATTTTTTATTTTTATTAAATATAAAAGATTATTGTCATTTGGAACACTGACAATAAAAGTTTATAAATTGTGTGAAGATTTATTCGTATATATTTTCAATATTTATTTATTTAATTCAAGAATTATGTATTAATTGATAATATTACATTAATTAAAGGGTCGGGGTTTGTCTTATTGTCATTGCATTTCGTCAAAAAGGCATAAATGCAAAGGCTAGAAATTTGGTAAGAAAGTTGAATGGACCGTCCATATGCTGCCTTTTTTTTTTAACGGTTAGGGATTCTACCCAGAGTGGTTGAGGTGTCTATTCAATCCAAGTGGTTCAGGTGGAGCAGGGCCACGTTGCCATTCATCACCTTTCGGTTTATCTGATATATTGTTTTTGGTAACACGTTTAATCTATATATATTCAACCTCACTGTTGACTTATTTTGAAGCAATGCACTTTGGGTTTTCAAGACATAATTAGTTTAATTTTCAACGCGTATTCATCTTAATTAATAATTTGTATACCATGTTGGTTAGAGTCATTTTCCTTCGCGCATGAATCTAGCTAGCTGGGAATGTGAAACCCTAAAACGGGAATCGAAGAACCCTACCCTCTCTTTCCTTTTGGATATTTTTTTCTCTTCCATCGTCGTCACATTCAGAGAAAGTCGTATCTTCAATAATTCCGCATGTTTCGTTACCTTTAACAAATATGAGATGTAATTGTTAGTATTATTATCTTAAATGCATAATAATCTTTGATTTAGAAATTATAGCATACAAATATGAGATGTGATTATAGAATTATTTTCCTTTACAGAAAGTTATGAATTTATAATAAATATGAGATGTCGTTGGCCGTTTGAAATAAAAAGAGAAAAACGTGTTGAACAGAAAAGAATGGCTGCTTTGTTATCAAATATGATTTTGATATTATCACCTCTCCCATCACATGTTTATTAGAACCCCCCCTTCAATAAATGAAGATTATACAAGTGAAAAAGAAGATGGGAAATGAGCTGGCATGTGTGATTATCATTCCAAATGCTCCACGTGCATGGTTTGTTTTATTAGCTTAGTACTAGAAAGTATATACAAATAATTAAAGATGATTAGCGTCTAAAGCTTTTGTTAGTCTTATCGAATTATTGGATAAAATAAACTTATTTGCAAGTTAATAAGACGGACGTGGAGTGGTTGGATTTCTTTTCTTCATTGCTAAAAAGGCCGACATAGAAAGGAGTAAAGGCATGTAAGTTGTGAGAAGAAAACCCCACCGTCCCTTGTTTGTCTTCTTACCCTACACTTGTAATTAAATTAAATGAAAATACCCTCGTATTTATGTTTCCAGAAAGAAACACAACATATATACGATTGCCAAAATCCTCCACATGGAATTAAATACTATAATGAGGAAATGAAATGAAATGAAATAATATAATAAAAAGACATTTTGTGATTACTTGAACAAAGGGTACCCTTATTCTATCAACATCTCCTCCCCCTTCTAATCAACTCTTTACCTCCTCAAAAACAGTTGACCATATTTACATCTCTATCCATCACAATTCCCAAAATACCAACTGTATCCCTTTCTTTTTCAATTTTCATTACCTTGGCTGAATATTTTTTCTCCCAGTATAAATAAATATATTTTGTTTATATCATATTCCCCACTATCAGAATCCATCATCAACTACCTTCACACTACTGGGAAGCCAATCTCCATTGCTTCGATTACAGGATTCGGAATCAAGTTCGAGTCGAATGACTAGAGACTCCTCTGATGTGGGCAATCGTGTTTTCAGCTGTCGTAAACTCGGGACCAATGCTTTCTCCGTCCATTCTTCTAATCCAGTTCGGCCTATCCATACCCCACTTGTAATCTTGTCCAGAGCTTCATCTACAATTTCAATTGTCACCCTGTTGCCAATGATGCTGTAAAACTTTTTCGTTATCAAGCTGGATATATCGCGTCTGATGGGACCAAAATCGACAGGTTTAAAGACAATGGCCTCATCGACAAAATTTAGCAGCTCATGGGATATTGATGATGATGTTGAGTTGGATAACAGCCTATTTGTCGGGCCTTGTTCTTCATCATGATCAACTGTGAGATCACTGGAATTGTGTGATCCATCCGCTGCTTTATCATCCTCCGCATCAGCAGCCTCATTAAGATCAAACAATAGAGAACCAGATTCCTTCCTTGGCTTAGTTGCTCTGTCCTCCTCATGGAGCCAACTGGCTCGGCGCTTTGCAGTTTTCTCACTAAGGGATAACCTTAATTGCCAACCTCCGCTTGCTAAACAGGCAAGCTTCTTTTCAACCAGGGAAATGCCATTAGATGTGAAATTAAGATTACCTGGCATCCAATTAGCAGTGAGGATAAATATAACATTTCCTAGACTGATCTCACGACCATGAGAATCAGCAAGTCGACCTCTCTCCATTGCTCGTTTTATGCTGCCTCTAACTAGCATATCCGCTTCATCAAAATCTTCAAGCATTACTACAGAGAAGGGGTTTCTCCTAACTGCCTCCGCTATTTTATCCACCACAGTTTTACCACGGAAATTCACATTGGATTCCCCATCATCACGTCTTGAACCAAGACATATCACAAATGGATGAACCCCACATACTTGATCTGAGAGGGCCAATGCCATCTTCTTCTTCCCAACCCTGTCAGGGCCAGAAAACAATAGCCAAATGTCGCCCTTTGAACCGGTACCCCTCCATTTTCCATTGCCTACTTTACACTGTGTCACTGTTGTGGCCACTGCAGATGCTGCATCCCGCTGCCACCACACCTTCTCTATTAGACCCTTAAGGAGTTTCTTGAAGGACTCAACATCTAACGTGTTCAACAATTTGTTGCTTTGCGAATCTTGCAACTTGTTCTGTGGTTCAGAAGGTATACCGCCCAAAAAGTCCAGCAGATGCTCTTTATTGGTTCTTTCAGGTGTGGTCTCAATGATCTTTGGTCGTCCAAGAACTAGGTCTGTCTTTACAGGGCTTCCAGGTGGGCTACTTGTCCGTTCCACCGGTTCGCTAGCTACTAGATGTCGGTTTAGTTGCAGTGTCTCCTCAATGTTTTTGCTCAATGGTAATTTGGGTTGGAAAGATTGGTGTCCTAGAAGACTTGAATTGTATAAAGTTGTCACCGAGATAGCAGCAGGAGCGAATCTCTCAGAGCCTAGACTAGGCCGATGAAACTTTGGATGGAGATGCAAGCATGTATCATTCCATTTCTTTTGCAATTCTTGAGTCTTCTGAATCCAGATCACCTCTTGATCCTTACTCTGTATATAACATGACACCGTGTCAATAAAGCTTAGATGGAAGGGGAAAAAGATTTACCAGTGCAAATATTCAACACAGAACATACAAAAAGTGATCTAATAAGACCGGGTTTCTAATTGGCTTGAACTAGTTACCTGCGTCTGATCTATTGTTTTGACATCACTATCATGGGCCTTGGCATTCTGTAACCACTGCGGCAATGCTGGGCAAGTTGAGTCTGACCTAATATCAGAGGAGTGTTGCTCAAACTCCTTGGCTGCTAAAAGTTTTGCAAGATCTTGTTTATAATTCTCCATGCATTGTGGGCAGCACCCAGTTTTCCGAGCAGGGTCGGAATTCTCAGAGTGTTGCCTAGGTTTTGCAGTTGTAGCTGCAAGCCCCTTCAACGGGGAAAGGGACTCAACAGAGCGGCCAAGTAGCCCATTGCTCCCAAGCCTGGAAGATAAGAAGCATATTATTACAAGCTAATCAACAATACCCACTGGATACAAAATTGATTGAAACCAGAAAAAGAGTCCCAAACCAACAGTTCAAATTGCAGCATCTAAGTTGAAAATTTGCATAGGAACCAAATAAGGGCAAGCAACACAAAGTCAACAGGAACATGAATGTAAAAGCCTCTTATCAGAACCCTTTTGCATTATACAAGTCCTAAAGCTGACGGGGATTCTTTTTTTTTTTTTTTTATAAATAAGTTTAGATGAGAATCGACCTTTTCCCCGGAATAAAATCCATTAGTAGCACAGTAGCAGTGGAATATATTAACAGAAATTTCCTGATATCCACTAATAATATTCAAGTTCAAATGAATTTCGAAATTTTGAACCTTAACTTTTCCAAACATCATCTTAGCGAATTTAAACTTTACAATCAAAAACCAAAGGCTCAAAATAAACAAGGTTGTTAAAAAAAATACCTGGAAATCATTCCAGGTGAGGGAGCTTTGGCAGCGATAGGAACAGCCTGCAGATCCCAGTCATTCTCCATTGAAGGATGATAAACTTGACATCTCAAATAAGTTTCACAAGTAGCAGTTCCAATCAACCAAACTCTGGCACTCCCTTCTCCAAATCTCCCCAACAGCTTCCTCATCTCAACCACTGTTGCGCGTCCGGCTTCCGATATAGCCTGCTGCTGCTGTTGAACCCCATCGGAAAGACCGACTGCTTGATTGTTCTCCACTAACCACTTCAAGTCACCCAAATCAAGAATCACCCCTCCACAATCCAAGTTCCCAATCATTGCTCCGACTTTAGTGCCCAACTCCTTGATTTTTGCAACCATTTGGGTTTTGTCCAATGCGAAATCTTTCTCCACACGTACCACCTCAACGTTTCTCAAAACCCCATCCATTTCCTCACTCTCAATCTTCCTCAAAATCTCCTTAACAATCGCTTCCGGTTCCGAATCACCGACCAGAACCGGGTTCATCTTCTTACTCCTCGTCAGAATATCAATTACACGCTTCGCTTCTTCACTTCTTTGCTGCCCGGATGCCCCTTGTTGCAATCTCGGATTCAAGTACAAGTTTCGATTGGGGGGAGGCGAGGCAACGGCGGAAACAGGAGCTACGACTGGTCTGAATCCTAATCCGATTGGACCGGCATTGTTGGCTGAGTTTGAAGTCGTGGAGCTCAGTGATTGTTCAATTGTTGCTTTAACAGCTGGGCTCGAAAAACTGGCCTCGCGCATGACTCTACTAACACTTGGATCATCAAGAATCGAGATTATTAATTGTTCCAATTCCACCTTAACAGCCAAAAGCGGTTGCTGTTGTTGCTCGGGACATCCACGGCGCTGATGGGCTTGAGCACGTTTAAGGGCGGCCATCAAGGCATTGGAAATTGGTGGATCGAGCCCCGGGCTGCCACCGCAATTGGAGCTTTGAGCAGCGGGGAGACGCTCCAACGCGACGCTGAAGCAAAGCTCCAAAGCTCGACACTGCAAAGGATGAGAAGAATTGGGGTGGGATTTGATACATGCTTGGCGAAGGAATCCAGAGGGAGACGCAAGGAGCGTCGCCGCCACATGGAGAGGCGTCGTTTGGCCGTGATTCCGACGGCTTGCTTCGGCTATCGAATGGTTTAACACGCTGGCCGCCTCCGGCGTGAGGGTCTGTTGAATCGTGCTTAATCCAGCTCTCATTTATTCTCCTTTCTTCTTTTTCCTCCTTTTCAGGTATCTATATTCCCAATTTTCTATTATCTAAGAGAAAGAAAGAAAGAAAAGATTGTAGAAATGGACAGATTGATACGAATCACCAAAAGAAAGCTTTTGACAGATAAAAATAAGAAATCATATATAGAGAAGCTTAGAGTTTTGGGTGAATATGTGATCTTTTATCTATCTTTGGGTTTTTCTTCAGAAAAACAAAAGGTGTGTATTAGAAAGAAAATTCAACGCGAAAAGGAAACATCAGATCCCCTCCCTCTTTCTGAAGAAACTCCCCTTCTTTTCTCTTTCTGTTTTCTTTTGCTATCTCTTTCTGTTTGATCCATCAATGGCCAAAAATATCAAGCAAATTTAAGACTCTACCTGGCCGCCATACAATTGGGTAAAAAGTAAAACATGGAAAAAGAGAGAGAAGGGGGAAAAAAGTAAAAAAAAATGTTTTGTTTTTATTCGAAAAAGAAAATAAATTTATAAAAATAAGAGAATTGCAAGGAATTCTGAAAAATGCTTTCCGGGCAAGTGCGAAATCTCATCTGCTCTCCATCCCATCCCTTTCACTTTGTTTCTCTAATATAAAGTATTAATCAAATAATAAACTTGTAACTTTCTCTTGTCTCTATCCATTATATATAATAAAGTGAGACAAACACCTCTTTTTAGAGAATATATAAAATTGTTTTGTTTTGTTTTTTTGTTTTTTACATTTTCCCTTCCTTTTACCTCATGAATATAGGGTAGGTGGATCCTGTATTGACACTTTAGGAATCATTTCTTTAACCTTTTGTGCCTTTGTTATTTATTTTATAATACGGTTTATAGTTTTAAATCCTACTTTTACTTCGTTACATCTTAAGAAACGGGACAAGTGTCGTCTATGATTAATGTTTGAAAATAATTATGATGGAATGGGATAGAAAGACTGAGTTCACGCGCAGTGGTGCGAAGAGTTTGAAAGAAATGTACAAGAAGCGGTAATCCGTTTGTATTTTCAACAAATTTTGTGCTCTTTACACCGCAAAACCATCAACGACTTCTACCTTTTTATACTATTAATATTCTCTTTTAATTAAGTTAATGTGATAATAAAATAATATATATATATTTTAAATATTTTTAATCATTTGACAATCAACGTTCAATCGTTCTACTGCAGCCGTTGGTGTTCGAACCCGTAATCTCGAGAAACAATAATAATTTCTTTAACAACTAAATTAAGTTGATTCACCTTCCCTATATTTTATCAATTATAGTGTCAATCATGCATTTTTGTGAATTTGAAACAACTAAACTCTTAGCAAAAAGTAATCGGAAGAAATGGCATTTTACTTCTTTTCAATCAAGTATATTAAATTCGAATTTGAAGTCGTTATTTTAATTTGAAAAATTACTAAAATACCTCAAATAAAACAATAATCTTTTTTAATTGATTGCATCTTATACATGGAGCAATAATTATGTATAACGTAAAATGACAAGGAAATTGACTAAATTAACAAATGATACAATTTCATCATGATGTCTTTTAACGAGTGCTTTTTACCCATGTTTCAAACTTCACTTATTTTTTAAGAAAATATATATTTAAATATTTTATTCCAAATGTATTAAAAACATTAACTTCATTGATATGATAAATTAAAGAGCATCTTGAAGAATAAAATGCGGTCTAATGAATTGTATGGCCAAGTCATTCTAATTTTGTCAAGGTTCTAAAAGAAACTCTAAACGCCGCTTTTTTTTTTTTTATTATACATCTTTGATGAATAGATGACGATATTAATTTTAAAAGTTTATGGCCGTTACAAGTATTTTTTTTTTGTTTTTTTTTATATCTTTTAGTATCGTTGTTTTCATTTAATTTTATTCTCGATATTAGATCTGATATAGATACGACAGATCAAGATGACATTTATTTTTTATCACGTTTGTCTTTCTTGTTTTGGACCTATAGATTGAATTTGAATGTGTAATTTGTGTTTGTGAATAGTTTTATCATGTCGTTCGAGATATTTTATATTTTTTTAATATTTCCTTGTATGATCATTGTGTGATCTTGAGAGATTAATTCATTATGTCTATGATTATAAAAAAAACTATTTCTTTTATAATCTTTTTTTTTAATAAAATTAACTATTTCTATAAAAAAACTATTTTTCATTTTGCAGTAATTAGGAAGTGGAAATATGAGATAACGAAAAGGCTACCTCAATTGCCCTTTTTTAATCCGAGCTGATCTATTATTATAAATTTTATAATCTTTTTTAAATAATCCTATTTAGATGATTATCATGTGCAACAGAATTTTGATTGAACAATGTTGTCGAAAATAGTTCATATAAATATCAATGTTAACAATAAGCTGTACATAGTAAATTTAATGATAAACTTTTTAAAAAAAATATTTTTTATTATAAAATTTGAAATTTCTTTACAAAATAAAGTTTAAATTTTAATTTTGATACAGATTACACAAGTTTAATATCTAAAATTTTAATTATGAATTTTTTATTTAAAAAATAGATTTGAAGTGTTATTTATTAAATTTTGGCCGCCCTGATGCATGCCAATGCTTTAACAATAATAATTCATTATTTTGTTGAACAAGAACAATCATACATTAAAATAATCCTCAAAAGTTCCTTTCTTACTTTACCATACTATCGTATTTTATCTCTCTCTTTCACTTTAAATATTTTTAATTTTTTGAAAGTGGTTGACATGTTTTTTTATTTATATGTATATCAATGTAGATAGACTTTGAATTTAGTTAAAAAGTTATTTTAGCTTATTATCTTGATAATTATAAAATAATAAATAAAAAACTTGAAAATTCACAATCGGTGTACAAAATATGGATTAAAAACCTTCATTCTCTTATGGAAGTCATAAGGGACTGATGTTAATGATATGATTTGTATATATGAATTTTGATCTTTTATGATAATTATTTTAGGGTAAATTATACGTATAGTATCATAATTACTATTTTTATTTCAGTTTGATCGTTTAACTATTATTTTTTAAATATTAGTCATCTAATGTTACGCTTTATTCAACCGTTATTAAAAAATAACAAAATTGTTGATGTGATAATTTTTTTAAATTTTTTTCAATTATGTCGTAGTATTATCTTTTGGTGACACATCATTATCATTGTTGTTTTTTAAAACGATGGGTGACCAAAATGAAATCAAAATATAACCTTAGGTATGATTTTGAAACAAAAATAATTGGATGATCAAAACAAAGCAAAAGTAATAATTGAAGTATTGAACTTGTAGTTTCCTTTATTTATTTATTTTTTAATCAATGAATTCCAACCCATTAATTAAACTCAAAAAATATAACACAAAGTACAAACCCGAAAAACAAAAGGTTAAGGAGAACATCTATAAAAACACACACCACAAAAAGCTAAAATAGCAAAAAAGAAAGAAAGAAATAAAAACAAAAGAAAAATGTAACAACCCCAACCGGTATCTGACCCGGATACGAATCCGATGTATCACATTGATTTTCAAATCGTTTACTTTTAAAAGATAGTTGAAAATCTAAACTTTTAATTATATAAAAATGGTGGAATTCCTTGATCAACGTATATAAAGAAAATTCAAATTCCAATTGAAAATAAAATACTTAATAATTTACATAAATACAGTAAAGTCCGTTTACAAAATGATCAGAGCATATATACAGTTTAACTTTTAATTACATGCCAACCATATTTAATACAACAAAACACATAATGTTAAATCTTTTCTGATCTGATCTTCGGAAGACTTATGCTATCTTGACTCCTAACTTTAATCTTCTTGTTTCTCCGAACCTACGTGTGAAACACTTACACACTAAGTCGTTGACTTAGTGATGCATATAAAATGTATAATAAAACAATTCATCACTTAATCAAATTTTAAGTATTTCATACAATCATGTAAAAAAACTATATAACACATCATATAACAAAATCACATATGCACACACATATAAATATATCATCATCATCATCATTATCACTATCATTATCATTATCAACATCTGTTTTCATCATCATTATCATTATCATTCAGTGTTCATTTATATTTATTATTTCTTTTAAATAGCTCCTGGCACATCATTGAGAACTTAAGGTATGTGAGTGCATTGAGTTTATGCACAAATTATCACCACAGCTCGTATAAATTACACCGAGGTGTCACATAAAAACGCCCCGAAGGACCACGTAGAATTGTCTCTAAGGATCGCGTAGAACCATAGCTCGTATAATTTTGTCGACTCTTGGATTGTCAATTATACCCTTAGCTCCCATATCACATACTTATGGGCTTTACCTTTTTATACCATTTCATATAGCTTATCATGTAGGCATTTATTCACATATACCATTTTCACATTTCACATATTCATATAATCATATAGTTCAATATCACATAAATATATAAGCACATAGATCCTTATCACATAGCTTATAACACATGTTCATATAATCACGTAGGTCAATAATACATAGCTTATATCATATTCCCATATAATCACATAAATCACATAACACATAGATTATGGTCACATAACATATATCATATTTTCAGGTATCACATAAGTAAATGTCACATAGTTTATTTTACCTTTTCATGTAATAACATAGACCAAGTAGAACAGTACGTATAACACATAGACATATGCTTATATTCCGTCACACATAGAAATCATATCACAACATACTAGTATTCATAAATCATGAAATCCAATTATTGGAAATATACTCATCGCAAGTCTTATTTCCCATATCACCATATATTATAATAGTATGTACTCACCTTGGCCTCACTAGTCAAAGCAAAATACTTATAACCATTGCACACTTTTATAAATTCGAACCGTCCGGAACTTGCCTTCGTTCAATATCTACACAATAATACGATTGGTATTAATATTAGAATTCACGTCACTATAATAAATTCTTAATAACATAATCTAAACGAAACACGTAGTTCACAATTTCAATATGAATAGTGTAACACCCCGACCCGTTATCCGACCCGGATATGAGTTTGAGGCGTCACATTACTTTACAAACTTTGACTTTTAAAGAAAACCGAAGAAATTTTAAACTTTCATTAAAATAACATTGTTACTTTACATAAGTTGACCAAAACAAGACACAACTGATCAGAGCATTTGTAACTAACATATTTCTTACATGCCAACACACTACATACAACAAAATACATACTGTGACTTTACTTCTGATCTGATCGCTGAGTGGAGATATGTTGCTCTGTAAATTTCTATTCTTGATTCTCTTGCTCTTTGGAACCTACGTGTAAAAACACTTACACGCTAAGTCGTATACTTAGTGAGGCATAATTACATAATAAAGAATTACTAAAAATATAAACTTGCAGTCTACTATCCAAATGCAATTACACTATCATATCATCATTTATCATACCACATATGAAACAATGTAAATTTTAATAATATCATATTAAAATACAATCATATACATACTCTTTATGTCATGTTTAAGCGCATATACACTATTGAGAACTCAAGGTATACGAGTACTATGAGGTTGTACACACATATGTTGTCACCACAGCTCAATGAATGTCCCGAATGACCTATCCAAAGGTCATAAAGAACCTCGGCAACTGTCCATAGGTCTCGAAGAACCTAGGTAAAAAGTCTATGTTCATTAGAACATAGGTATATTGTCCATATGTCTCGAAAGACATAGGTAATTCTATCCATATGTTCCGTAGAACATAGGTAAACCCTCGACTCTTGGCATGCCAACTATACCTACAGTTCTCATAACTCATATCATGGCCATTATCTTTTACCTTTTAGCATATTCACACATTCATATCACATATTTCTTTCTTATAACTCTTTATCACATGTTCATATGATCATCTTATCACATATACCTTTTCTCATATTCATATAACCATATCATTTCATTCATATTCATATATCTCATGTTCATTTCTCATCTAATCACATATCACTCGGTTTAATTTATGATCTGACATATTCTCATCCTATAACTTATATAAACATCACTTATACTAGTTCTTATGTCCCATCACACTAGCATATTTTCATATATTTGTAATCACGTAGTTTATTTTTCGTATAATTCATGTCACCTCTCATATGATTTCATATTCATATGTTTAATATTTCATATTCTTTCTTATGTTCTTACCATATCTCTTATTTCATATTCTTAGGTAATCATATATATCATTTTAACTATTTCACATATTTATCACATTTATATATATATATATTTACACAACTCATATAATATATATACTATAACATGTCAATACATCTGCTCATACATACATATAAATCATAACAAACACATCACACACACTTCACATACCTAATATATATCATGTATCTCATTCAATCACATATGACACATACACTCATATATATAAGCTCTAATATGGAAAATAGACTTACCACAATTCACATAGTATATCCCATAATGCATATGGTATGAATTCATATCATGTTTCATAATATTGAATGAATCATGTATCAAGATATTAAATCTAGACTTATCGCAAGTCTAAAACTGAATATACTAACATAATCATGTTATGCATATGCATTCACCTTAGCCTTGTTTGAATTGAATCAATTCTAACCCTTCGATTACTTTGAAGCAAAGTTACGTTCAATATCTACATAATTATACATTGATGCATATCAGTATTCCACTTGATATACGTTAATCATTCATTCCTTAGACCAAAAGAAAGGCCAATTTTATCTCTTAATGAAGGTATGTATCGATGCACCCTACAGTGTATCGATGCATTCCTTAACGTGTACATCGATGCACTACTTATGCATCGGTGCACAATTTATATTCGATGTTTTCTTCTTAATGGGGTGTATTGATGCACTACCTGTGCATCGATGCACTTATTGCATTCGATGTTTAATTATTTGAGAGTGCATCGGTACACATTGAAGATGTATCGATGCACACAACCCATAATTTCCATTTTCAACACGAAATTCACTCTTTTTTCAGCTCAACTCTGATTATTTCACTTCCTTTAATATCCCTAACTTGTATACATATCCTTACACTCATTACTACTCAATAACCACTTATTTAAACTCAAAATCCAATCCTCCACATAGAATTCAAGAATCTCACTCAGATTCCAACATGTTCCAAATCCAATTCTAACTCTTCATCTTCCTTAATTAGGTTGATGACAAATCAAATTCAACTTCTTATTCTAATTATGAACTCTATTTCTAAATTTCATTCAAGAACTCCAAATCTTTAAATCCTTCTACACTCTTCATCTTGTTGTTTTAAAGAAAATTAAGCTTTTCTTAATCTTACTTAGCATCTAATACTCAAAACCAAACTTAAATTTCAGCACATACTCAGCTTAAGAGAAAACTCACCTTTGCTTGGATTCACACGTGAAGAAGAAGAGAAAGGAAGAGAACTCTGTAAACCTCTAAACTTTGTTTCTTTCCTTCCACGTGTATCTATATATACCATTCTTAAATATATTTTTTCTTTGCAAATGGCCATACTATCCTTTCATTCCTCCTTCTTTTTAATTTGATCCTACACCACATTTCTCATATAAGTCTTTAAACCATTCAGTTATTCTAATTAAATCACCAAATTTTGAAACCTTATAATTTAGTCACAACTCGATATTGAGGATGTTACAAATAGTATCGGTACCCCAGGCACATTACCGATACTTCCTTACTTTGGTATCGATAATATACTTCAGTATCGATACCTATTCTACATTTTGGAATTCGTCTTCTAAAATAATGGTATTGATACTTGTACATTGGTATCGATACTCCTGGTATCGATACTCCTGGTATCGATACTACTCCTTAGGTATCGATACTCTTTGAAGGATTCATCAACTTTTACCTTATGGTATCGATACTGTTCATCCAATATCGATACCCAGACCAAGATATCACCTATTTTTGCCTTGAAGTATCAGTATTGTTCTTCCAGTACTGATACCCCTTGCCCATAACTTATTCATTTTAACTCGAAAATCAACTAAAACTTAGCTAAATTTATCATTTTACTCTTCTTTAAAACCTTTAAACTCAACTACACTTATTCAAATCAACTTATCTCACTTTAACTCATCTTAACATCCAATATCTAACTAGAACACTTAAACCCAAAAATCATATCAAATTTTCAACATATCTCAAATCCATATCTAATACTTTAGATTTCTTATTTCAGTTTATGACAAGTCAAATATGACTTCAAAATCCATTTATTAACCTTTTCTCATCAATTCACTTAAAAACCCTTTATACAAAATCTCTCATAACTTGCAATCTTTTAGTTTTTACTTCTCTTTGAGCTTCCTTAAGCTTTCATAATACTCCAAGAATCGAAATCACTCATAAATTACAAGAAATAACCAACTGGAAAAAAATCTTATCTTAATCAAGCACTCATGGTGGAAGAAGAAGAAGAAGAAGAAGAGTTAAGTTCCAGACTTTTCCTTCCTTATCTCATATCCTCCACGTGCATACAATCACAATAAATTTTAAATTCATATCCTTTGTCAAATGACCAATATACCATTCCATCCTTTCATCTTTACTAATCAATCTTACTCAAATAATTTCTAATTAAATCCTCAAACTTTTCAATTTATCAAGATTAACCACAAAATTTTAAAATCTTACAATTTGATCACTATCCAAGTTTTTGAGATGTTACAAAAACCAAAAGACAAAGTTGATATTCTCTTTCTTGGTTCTCTGCAAGTTTTCGATGAACGCTCTAACAAGGAAGTTGTGAACAAAAAATGGAACTTGAAGATCTAACCATCTCAACCACTGAAGCTTCAAGGGGGATCAAGCCATCGCCGGTCTTCTAATGCTTGAAGTTCCACTGCCGAATGAGCTTCTTCCACCCAGTATATGTCGATGAAACCCAAATTCGATTGGGAAGCTAGAAGATAAGCAACAACATTTCCTACCCTGGGAGTGAATGAAAAACAACATGCGTGGAGTGACATAGATCTTTAGAGAGCTTCCCAAGTGTAAGATCTTATTTTCGAACGATCCAAGCCCATTGAAGTTAATTTTTTTTTGATAATCGTCTAAGAATTACCTTCAACAATCACATCCACAAAACCCACGACCACCGCGAGTTCCATCGCGTGTACTACCGCCATTGCCTCCGCCATAAATGTCGAGGTAATATTCTCAACCAAACGTTTGCAAGCTCTCGTTATTAATCCATAATTATTTGACAGTGGTCCCATGACCACGTAATTACTTGACTTTGTAGATATCAGACATCGAAATTGATTTTGACAGTGATCCCATGAGTGGTTTTCCATCGAGTCTGAGCTATGTAAAGAGGCCTAGTAATTCTCTCAGTTGCTCGGGAATAGTCAAAGAGGCGGACTTGAATCGAGGTAACCAATTATTCATTCCTCATCTGACTACCTTAATGATACTGTCGATTTCTTGCAAAGCATAACATCTAAATTGTGGTTAGAATTTCTAAGTGCTTATTCATGTGTTGCTATTAAATACCCAATTAAACCAACTTCGAAAATGTAACAGAGAGACTTGAGTAGGTCATTGATAACCTAACTCACCCCAAACCTCCTTAGCCATGCCACATGCCCTATTACATGCACCTTTGACTCAACCACATCCCCACACCTCTAGCAAATTAAAGTAGACTGTTTTATATTCAACGAGTGAATATATTATTCATAGTTGGAGTAAAATATTAAATGAACTTCTAGATATGTAACTTATTATTATTTTTTTTACATGCACAAGACCGCATCTTCCTGTAGACTATATCAGTAGACTGAATCAGATTGTCTCCAACAATAAGTAAATGAAAACCACTCTAAACACTGAATAAACCCGACTTCTCACCAATTCAAACCCATGTGTGTTCTTGAGGAAATCTGGATAACATAATACTTAAAATTTGATTCACTTCCTCCTGAGAAAAAAATACCATTAACCATATCAATTTCCCACGATCTTGTGCTCTTATCAGTGATATCGAAAACTAATAAAACAACACTGCCACGGTCAGAATTAACAAGACTGGAAGGGTTGTTTGGTAACCAAAAATCATTTCAGACTGAAATGAAAATCTCGTTCTCGACTTTCGATCGCAGTCATTTTTCAAGAAGGCCCTAGCGCTCCAAATAATGTGCTAAATATAAGAGGGGGTTGAACCAAGCTTCAAACACATGAAATCGGTCATGGAGAAATACATAGCTAGAACCAATCTACTAACCAGAGACTTATGATTGAAAATAATCTCCATCCTTGTTTTGCCAGAAGATAAACATTAAATTAAGTCATATCACGAAACCCAAGCCCACAATCTTTTTTCGACTGACAAAGCATTCTCCACGGGCACCAGTGAATTCCTCGCTTGTCTACAGACTTTTGCCACCAAAATTGGGCCATTATACTTTCTAATTTATTGCAAAAATTATTGGGAAGCAGAAAATAATTCATAGAATAAAGAGGAATGACTTGCAATACAAACTTTATAAAAATCTTTTTACCTTCCTATAATAGAACTCGAACACTCCATCCTCTGATTCAGCTATTGAACTTATCTTTCAGATGCATAAACACGCCTCTCTTATTACGTCCTACAATTGCCAGTATCCCAAGTACTTCTCTTATTACCTTTGTTTAATTGCTATTAATTAATTATGATTGCTAAATTGTTAGTAATATATTATTCTCTTCCCGTGAACCAATTATTTTCTTACTTTGTTGCTGTGATAATTGCAAAATGACAAAAGCAGTACCGTGGCTATTTTTTCTCTAAAACGAATAATAAAAAAAAGCAATTAGTTTGAAAAATAAGGCATTTAAAACAGTCCAATTGCCAAAATCTCAATGCTTTTGTTCTGACTTTATGTTTGCAAAGAATCAAAAAAGTTAAAATCTTTTGTTAGTTTTGACGCCAGGAACCACCTTTTCCTGTGATTTTATGAGACAGCTTTTCCCAAACCCATAAAATAAATTTAATTTATTTTAAAATATAAGTATCATTAGTTCATTTGGGCCCAACTTTTTCCTAAATTTCTAAAATCATCATTGCAGTTTTTGACGAAATTTTGATACCCAACATTATTCGTATTTCTAAACTTCTGTTTCGATGCTTTTTTCCCACGGAATCTTCATGTTTTTGCATGAAAACCCCACTATTTTTTACCCTTTTTTTTATAAAAGGTATTTTTGACTCGGTTACAAAATATTACGTATTATTTTAAGAAAAAATGGGGATTAATCACTTTAATCAATAAAACTGTAGCCTTTGAAATATTCTTAAAAAATATTTTAAGTATAATCAGGGATGAACGTAAAAATTTATGTTATGAGATATGAAACCTAAGAAATTATATTAGAAATTCAAGGCTGCAAAATTATAAGATGTCAGAGATTGTAAAATTAAATAATCAATAAAAAATATAAGAAAATTTAAAATTTGTAGAGAATGAGACTATATCCCAGCACTCTTAGCGACCCATCCCCGGTTATAATTATAAGTATGGGTTAAGTTTGAGTATTCTCACATTATTTTTTGATAATATGTTTTTTTACCATAAAAGATTAACATTGAACCACCCAGAGAGAGGTTGGCTAGATGGAAGTTAGGATCGGACGATATGCAGTAGTGCTCGATGAATGCCGCCGTTGCTACATCCATGTCCATTTTTAAAAGAATTCATTTTTTCAATTTTTTTTCAATTTTTTGATGATATTACAGAAAATTACTATAAACATTTTAAATTACGTATTTTTAGATTGGTAAGAATATGATTTAGATTATATTGAAATTGCATATTTTAATGTATGAAGATTTTTTTTATCTTTCAAAATATCCACTGAAACTAGCTTAATAATTAATTTTTGGGTTATGTATATTTATAAGAACACATGTTAGTCATAAAATTTAAATATAATAAAATATATTAAATTTAGATTCAAGCAGGATTACTTGGAAGAATAAATTTGGGCGGAGAATATAAGAGAAGGAAATGATCAATTTAAAATATATATTTTAATGGGTTAGTAAATAAGGATGCAACCAAATTCATAAGGTGATGGTCCAAATCCATTTCTTCATGTTCCCTTGACACATAATGCACATTACTTGACTATTTGTATATTTTATAGAAATCTTATGACATGCGATTACTTGATTATTTAATTTCATATTGAATATTTCAAATAGTGAGATAAATAAAATAAACCAATCATAAATGTCATTTCGTAATAAGGGTTTTACGAGATTAAATGATAGAATATGTCATACTCTCACTTCAATAGAAATGATTTTTTATAAGATTGATAAAATACATTAATACTATAACAAAAAAAAAAAATGATAATATTATAATTTGTAAATACTACCCAATATAAATAATAATCCGCGATAGTTCTTACTAAAGAATCTACCATTTATGCCATGCTACTGTTCTGCATCGCACTTATTGGGATAAATTTAAGTAGAATAAAATAATAGTTTGTGGAGGGGCCTCAATAAATTAACAATGTTTGGACTGATTTTCTACACCATATATAATATCACATGCTCTCTATTTTGTTTACGAAATATACATACATCACTATTATTATCGCGGGTGCTTTATTTTTAATTTGATTCAACATTTTAAATTATTATAATATTAAATTAAGATGCTTACAAAATAATATATATTCAAAATTTTGTGTAATTATTGTACATCCTGTTAATACAGTTGTTTCAACTTAAAATTTTTATGAACCATACTCTCCTTTATCACTAAAACTATCAAATTAATTAAAATTATCATAATCTTTTTAAATATTCGTATTTAAAATATTTAAATTTATAGTTTTTAAAAATATGAAGATAATAACCAAATTAATACTTTTGTTCTCCATTTTAGTTAACATATTCATAACTCATCAATTGACTTCAGTGGTTAATGAGAGAATTATTCTTCTTAGAACTCTTGGGGATACCACCGATTAAAAAAGAAATTGCAAATCTACTACTTATTCCAAATTGTTTAAATTTAATATTGCAACATCAACAAAACATTTTGTATATATTATTGAGAAAGAGGAAATTTCTGGGGAAAGCACCTTTGTTTTGTCTCTTTGCAAACCCACTCCTTAAGCATATGATGCCCTAATAATTCCTTTCAATTAAACAAACAAAAATACTAAAAGGTGACCTCATTTGCCTCCCCCCACATTTGAAACCTTCCTATATCTCTCTCCATTACGTTTGAATCGAACAATCTCTCTCTCTCTCTCTAAAATTAAAATTATTGTATCTTACCGTCATTATCAAAAGATGTTTGCTTGCTTTGTTTTTGGTTCCTTCACAAGAGAAAAGATCGATCCTCCTACTATACCACCCCATCAATAATGTAACACCTATGATTAAAAAAATTATTCTTTTATCATATCTGTCAGTTTAACAAGATGAAATTATAAATCACTTTGGTAATATTAAATGTTTAAATTTCGATATTGTAAATGAAGTAAAATAAATTAGAAAAATTGTCCTTATAATGAAATTCTATAATATCTGATTTAGATTAGTCGACCAATGAATTAAATACTAATAATCTTTTCATTTCCTTTTCTCATCTAATTACTAAATGTCTCGTTTTATTTAATTAATTAAAATATTATAAATAAATTATTTTTCTCAAAAATCACAATCGATGATGTGAATAATAGTAAAAAAGAAGCCACTTCCAAGAGTATAATTGATGGCACATGATGAGACAAAGGGTCCCATAACTCTTTTCACTAGTGCAAGCGAAACCCCGCAAATTAACTTTTCACACGCACATGTATAATGAACGGACGATAACCATGTCATGAAAGGTCAAACTTTAAGCAAACATAACAACTCACAGCAAATGAGAGCTACCACTAGCTTTTTATCTACAAAGTTTTGGTACCTTCGTGCACTCAAAGCAACTAGACTTTTTCAAATGCCCCTTTTTTCTTATTAGACGAAGCACCAATCAAGCAAAAGATAACCATTGATTCCCCCTACCTTTTTACAATAGAAGATGGGTACAATCACTTTTAGAAGAAAAAAGGGTTCAAATTCAATGTTGGTTGTTATTCCAACAAAGGGAAGAAAAGGTTCACATTATATATTAACTAATGGTGTGTCTTATTTGGAAAAAAAATTAGTTTGAATTAGCTAATATGAGATTTAGTTGTTTTCATAAAATTAAAAGACGCATAATCGATTAGCGATTATGGAAATTGACTCTGTTATTTTATCAAATAAAACAACATGATTATTATTTTATTAAAAAATGAGAAAGTTAAAAGATGCCAAATCCCCCACCTCAAAAGCTTTGTTTGAAAGTATATCGCATCTCTCTCTCTATATATATATTTTCTCATTTTTAACTTTTGGAATCCTTAAAGAGTTAGCAACAAGAGGGGGGGGGGAAAGCCCACTTAGAATAAGTTTGAGGGAGAAAAGCTACTTTTTCCCACCACTAATGGTGTGGAAAATTAGGGTTTTGTGGCACTAATCTCTTTCATGCAAGCATATTCAACTTTTAGGAAAAAAATATTCAAGAAAAAGCTTTGTAAGATTGATTGACTGACACTTTCGGATACATCTATGTGCCTACGTGAGGCACTTCAACCATACACATTAAATATATGCACTCAAGGTGTGATAATTGGGTTTAATTAAGGCATAAAGTCTTGTTTCAAAAGACACCCAACTTTCGAAGGGACCTACCTTAATTAGTAAATTGAGTTGGTGATCATAATCTTGGGGATAAATGCTTTACGACCCCCAACCTCAATGAGTGGATAAATTAATAATATCCCTTTATGAACCCAATAATTTTAATATATTGATCTAGAATGCACATATGTTTTCAATTATATTGTGTTTATTGCGACTGTAAACATAAATTATACTATCGTGGTCGTTATGGATGAGGGTGAGAACAAGAATGAGCTGAGTCAAAATTTTTAAATTAGTCGAGTTGACAAGTCTTGTTTCATCATCTTAATTCAGTCTTAAAATTTTGAATTAATTGAGTTAATGAATCACACAACTAATTTAGTGTTCATACACATGTTTGTACTTAGAGTTTTTTTTTCGAGTGATGATGCTTAGGATTGAAATCCTCTCATATAATTTGAACAATAATATTTTTTTTCTCTTTAGTTTCCCCCCATAAAAAGGTAATGAACGAAATCTAAAATTTTTCGAGACCAACGAAATTGACGTTGGGTATGCACATCTAAGATTTCTTTGCCGTTGTATTAATGAATGATTATGAAGATATGATTTTACAAATGGAATGAATGAGTGGTAACGACCATAATGTTACGATTCGTAAAATTAATTTCTAAGGACCTACACATTATTACGAAAAATGCATTGAATACAAAGATGAGTATAGGCTATAGCCCAGTTTCAGCTGCATTCATAAATGCAAATTTGGTTCATCCTTATCTCAACGTTCAATAAATTGAAGCATTAGTTTTAGGTGGTAATTAAATGCCATTGGGATCATTGAGAAAGACAAGAGAATCACCCCTTTGATTTATAAGGATTAATACAAAACAAATCTCGTTTTATCATTTAGTTTTCTATACTATTTTTTTTTTCAATTCATATGTCTAACATTACAAATGCTACTATTTTAAATGTCCTAACCGTAACGATCATTAAAAAAATCCTTTAAGTTACACATATCATATTTGATAATTTGAAGATTTTATTTAAAAATAATTTTTTTAATAAAATCCCCCAGCTCCCTGCCGCCCTTTTCCCCTCCCCTCCCCTCTCCCCTCTCCCCTCTCCCCTCCTCTCCCTCCCTCTCCCTTTACCCAATATTAATATTGGGTGACGACGACCGAAATTATATCAAAGCTAGTGACAGTGACTATGTCATCAAGAGGTTGTGTTGTCAGTGAAGGTTTGATCGAATGAAGGTTCAGTCGAAGACAACGATGACAAACTGCGGTGGCTGGTGTGGGTATAGAGATTGAAATAAAAGTTTTTAAAGTTTTAGGTTTTATTTTAAGATTTCTGGAAGATTTTAGATTTTTTAAAGAAAATATATTTTTTAAGTTTTTTATTTTAAATAAAATTTTCAAAATTATCAGAATACAACTCATATCACTTAACAAAAATTTTTAATGGCCTTTACGGGTGGAGCACTTAAAATAATAATATTGGTAACGCTAGATATTTGAATTGAGCGAAAAACATTTAGATACATAAATGAAAAAAATGATATAGTTTATTCATTTATTTTTATATTAAAACTTGATTTAAATTAGTTTTTCGATGCTATTGTAGTCATTTCCACACACACATATATATATTCGATATAAAACAGTAGCAATTCATTTTGTTTTGTGCATATATTTTCTAAAAACTTATGCCATGTTTTAATAATTGATGAACTAAATCGAAACATATAAAAAATATAGAAAAATAACAACTTTATGAATTAATGATGGTGGCAGCCATCAGGTAAAAATTTATAAAATAGGATTTTAATAATACTAAATTTTTTAATTTTGTAATGATATTGGGGGGTATAACTCCTATAATGCTTCCGCGTCCTTAATGTGTAGACCTCTGTTGGATATTTATCAGCCGAATTGATTCCATAAGTCAAAGATGGAAGTTGTTAATTAATAGAACAAAATTCAACCAAATCGTAATTACAAAATCTACGATATTTTACCCTTGGAAAAGGTTTTGAGGCTGATGCCAAGACACCCAAAAAACATGACAAAAGGAAAAAGCTGTATAACTGTAAACTGTGAGGGCTACAAAATAGATACAGCTCCAAAAAGGTTGCTCACTGGTACAAAGACGAATTCAGGGTAATGAAACTGGACAGGTGAGAAGGCAAACTGACCAAAAATCTATCTACTTGAGATTGTGTGTTTGTTTTTATGAGAGAAAAAAGTGAGACAAATGACACTTCAAAACAAGGAACCCTCCCCAGGTATCACCCAAACCTGTCGATTTGGCCGATCACGTATCACTCTGTGGGCACCAGACTAATCAATATTCTTGTTCATTGGTTTTGCTTAAACATAATTATTTTAACGTCAAATGATATATACTTAAGGATGATTATTTTAACATTGAAACTAAAAATAAAAACAAAGGGGTAGAAAAACATTCTTCTTTTCAACCCCTAAACTCACGTCGGAAGTCACCTTTTATCGTCGACGAAACTCCACCTAACCTCCCCTCCTCCCAGCGACCAAAATCCTCATGAAATCGTTACCGATCGATGGCTTATAAACGACTAATCAACGTTTTAAACCGCTCAAACCCTATGATTAAAATCACGATTTCGACGACCAATCGATGAAAAATACAATGGTGCATAAGTAGGAGGATGGCAGGGACTACGTCAGTGGTGGTGGTCGTGGCTGGAAAGGGCGGAGACAACGGATTATGGTCAGGATTTGGGATTTTGTGACTGTTTTAAAATATAGGAAAAGTTAGTGTTTATTTATTTATAAATATCATAATATTTTTAATATTTTATTTAAAAATTAAATTTTAATCACCAGATTGTGACACGTATCACTTAACAAGGGAAATTAACGTCGTTGACGGCCCGAGCACTTAAACGGGTAATGTTGTAACGTTAGACACTTGGATGAGACGGAAATTAGTTTAGGCATCTATTTGAGAAAAACAGTATAGTTTGGGTACTTATTTTGGTATTAAGTCTCAATTAAAATATAGGATATATTTCATACTAATTTTATTCAATCTATTGAATTTAAAAATTAAATAATTAAAATTTTAAAAGATATTTTCTTTCAAGACACCTCTAATAACTTGCGACCTTTTATCAGCCTACAAGTGAGATTCAATGAGGACCAAATTTCGGCTCTTGCCCCAAGTCTGGCTAAGGTAGGCCCACTATTAAATGGAAGTCGATGTTGGGAGAGGGAGACCAAATTTGGTTGCCGCAAGAGGTATGTTTGATTTCCACCCCAAATGTAAAAAGATAGGTCTCACTCACTTAATGTTTGCGGATGATCTCCTTATCTTCTGTAAAGGAAATGTGGAATCTGTTGTAGGAGTCATAAGTGTCCTAGACAAATTCTATGAAATGTCTGGCCTAAAACTAAATGCTACCAAATGTGAATTTTATGCTCCTGGTATATCAATACGCACAATGGAGACTATTAGCAAAATTACAGGGTTTAAAAAAGGATGCTTTCCTGTGAGATACTTAGGAGTTCCTTTGGTAACAAGGAAACTATCTGAAAGAGACTGTGATGTTCTCATTGCTAATATCAAGTCCAGGCTTCACCACTGGTCAGCAAAACATTTGTCTTATGCAGGCAGACTTGAACTTGTCCGAACTGTCTTGTTTAGTGTTGCTAATTATTGGTGCAGACAACTAATCTTACCCCAATATATTATTAAAAGGATCGAGCAACTCTGTTCTCGATTCTTCTGGAAAGGATCAGATAAAGCAGCCACCGGAGCTAAAGTAAGCTGGGGAACGATCTGCCAATCGAAATCAGAAGGCGGCCTTGGTTTAAAGGATATTAACACATGGAATAAGGCATGTATGATTCAGCTAATTAGGAATATCCTAGCAGGAGGGGCTCATTATGGGTAGCATGGCTCAATACCTACGTGTTACACGATAAAAACTTATGGAACATGGAAGGGGGAACAAACACTAGTTGGAGCTTTCAAAAACTGCTAAAACTAAGAAGAGAAGCCCATACTGTTATTTCTTCAGGAGCTACGTCAATTCGAGAAATTTGGGAAGCTATTCGAGTTAAAGGGAACAAAGTCCATTGGCATAACCTTATATGGTTCCCACTTCACATCCCCAAACACATCATGATTGTATGGATGACTTTCCTCGATAGACTACCAACTAAAAATAGACTCCAGCATATGAGAATTGCAAACGACGAATTATGTGTTTTGTGCAAAGAGGCTCGGGAGACAAGAAACCACCTATTCATTGAATGTCCACCTGCAGATTCTCTTTGGAAGGCAATTCTGTTGCTCTCCGGCTTGAAGAGACCTTCTCTGACCTGGGACAACATGATAACGTGGGCATGTAATTCCTGGAAAGGTGAGTCCCTTCTGACTACTGTTTTAAAAATAGCATGGTCTGCTCTTATTTATTCTCTTTGGGAGGAAAGAAATGCAAGGTTGTTCAAAGGAAACTCAAGAAGTGCTGCACAGATTCTTTCAGCTATCAAGGATATTGTTCGTATACAACTACAAAGCAGGAAAATAAATAGACTTGATAGAGTAAACATCTCTTTTTGCAATAAATGGGGTATTGAATAATCTATATCCTGATTGTAATCTGTTTGTAAGCAGGTTGTTCTTACTTTCACTATGGGTAAGACTGATGTTTGTCTTGTAGCTAAACACTTCTATTATGGTAATAACATTTATTTATTTATCCAAAAAAAAACCCTTGGGCTTGGACAGAAATTGTCAATTGTCCAATATCTCCTTATTAATATTATTATTATTGTTAGAGGTAAGCGTTCGATCGAGCCGAGTCGTGTTGAATTAAAAAAATTTGAGTTATTCTAATTGAATAGTCCTATTATAAAATTTGTAGTTGACTTGAAATTTTTTTCGAGTTGAATTCAGTCGAGTCGATTTTTTGAGTTTCTATTTAAATTTAATTGTAAATATTTATAATATTATAATATCATTTGATTTCAACTTTAGTAAATTTTTATAACCCTATATACAACACAAATATATTTATTCATATTTTTTCCATATTTGATATACATATATCATACAAAGTCGAAGGACTCGACTCAAATTTTAAAATAAATCACTAATTACTAAAATTTTGAGTTATTCGAAATGTATTTTACAGCTCAATTTGAACATGAATTTTTTTTCGAGTCGAATCGAGTTTATAATATTGCAAGTTGAAGTCAATTCGAGTCGAGTTTTTTCAAGTCGAATCAAGTCGAAAAAATTGATTTTTTAAATCGAGTCGAGTTTGACTCACCCTAATTATTGGTACTATTAAATAACAGGTCCACAAATTCATAATTCTGTAAATAAACATAAATGGCTACATCAACATGTATTTTATCCGGAAAAAAATATAGAACATGCATATTATATATACAATCTGTACTTTTTTCTAAAATCCAAACACAAATGTCTATGACACGAAGTTGACATTTTTCCATTGTTAGTTAAAACAATGCTCAAAGTTTCTCTCAGCATGGATATTACTCTGATCGGCTATAAATAAAAAATAATGTTTATTGTTTTGAAATTAGAATAAATGATTTGAATATAAATCTAAAAATTAAATATATATATATATAATCTCGAGACAAGTATATACCCCTTTGTAAGGGATTAGACTCACGTTCCTTCCGTTCAAGAAATCCATATTTGTCAAAGACATAAATGTTAGAAATAGACTAACCATTTTCAAAGAAACCAACTCTTATAAAGTCTTCACCGATATGCATGCATGTGCATTAATGCTTTACCCTCTCAATAACTAATTTTGGGCAAAAATGGCTCACCCTAATGTGAAAACAATGACGAAAGGACCACGATAATCCCATAAATACAGAATAAAAATAAATAAAAGACAACACGTGCTTTTTATCACCCATCGTAGTCTACTAGTGCTAGTTGTGTGAAATAGATAGATTGCGTATTATTTTTCCTTGGAATTCAAATATATGCAGGTCCATGGCATAGCTTGAATCGTTTAATGGTTAACATAATCGAGTAGTTTGACTGCAAAAACATTGATTGAGAAAATTTTAAATGAAATTTGAATCTTGTGCTTATCCGATATCAAAAGTAATGGTATTAATTAAATTAATTTAAATTGAAAAGGAAAACAATGAATATTCCTGAAAATTCTACTCTCAAACATCTCATTTTGTTTCTATCGCAGTTGGACAGAGATAAGATGAAACAACTGGTTGATAGTTGCAAAGCTGTAGGAGCATAAAGACGTAGAAAGCAAGGCAGCATCAAAGAAGAGAATCAACTCAAAAAGAAAGAAGATGGAAACATTATTGTTGCTGGTGAAGGATAAACTCTATTAACGTTATCTTTAGAACAGAACATAGCAACATGTTGGTACAAGTTTTATCACAACGAATACAAGGGAATCAACTCGATAGTTTAATAGAGGGGGGATCAATAAAAGAGACAAGGATAAATTGAACCCTAAAAAAGAAAACCGGAAGAAATATACTACAAGAGCGTGAGGATCAAATAAAAATTATCATAAAAATTGTAAACTAAACAAAAAAAAGTACATGTGTAAAATAAAATTTAGAAAGATGGAAAGAAAAAATAATGGAAGAAAGAATATAAAAATATGAAAGAGAACCGCTCGTATTATTACTAACAATAACTAATTAAATTTATTGTTTTTAATTAAAAAATTAATATATAAATACACACTCTTAATCAATACAAATTAGTTCGACTGCCAAGCATTGATATAAGCTTAAAGCTTAAACACAAATATAGTTCAGATCTTTCAAGCCTAAACACGAACGTTAAAAGGGCCTACTCTTCATAGCCATCAGGCCCTAGAAATGGTATTACCTCATTAAGTTAGCCTAAACTATAAGAAACCTTCCCAGGCATTTTTATTTGTATTCAACTCTAAGACAAAGAAGTTGCCATGTCATTAAAAATATTTATAGGTGTGGATTTAAAAATATTTTTGAGGGTAAGTATAAATGTTAAAATCAAGTTTTTTTAATGAGGTGGACACAAATAAAATTCCAGGGAACACCATTAGTAAAATATGTAATTAACAGAAGAAAATTCAGATTTCGGGATGTGTACGTGCTCACCGTCAGCAACCTATAGATTCGTTACTAGATGTTTATGTTGCCTTATGTTATGTGAATTTGAATATTGATATTTAAATTAGCACACTTCTCTATTTAATAAAAAAAAGCAAAGAATTTTGATATATTGTAGTTCCAAAGTCTAAAATTAAAATTGGATGATAGTGGTACTTAAATTAGAATTTTGATATATTGTAGTTCCAAAGTCAAAGATACTCATCGAACATGATAACATTTCTTTATGTATTACTTAAATTAGTCAAAAAATAAATAAATAAAAAAGCAGGAAATATCTAACGCCAATAACACAATTCGGGTAATGCATAGCACAGGTGAGCCTTAAACTAACCTCAAGTAATACCTAAACACATGGAAACTTATCATCATCAATCATGCTAAGTCCAATTATATAATCACATAAGATAAAACTATATATTTCTCGTAGGGTATATAATCACATACGTTTCACATGAAACTTTATTCACGTATATTATTTATAAGCATCATTCCAAAGTACGAAAATTTTAGAAGGTTGGCGAAATAAAACTACAAAAAAGCAATTATTAATTTAAACTAATAAAAATCTAAAATTTATTCTTTTTACATAAAGCCGCTAATTTTATTAAAAATAGAAAATATCCAAAATTACAACAAAAATTTATAAACATAACTGTAAACATAAACTAAATTATAATTATGATATTTTATTATAATCATTGACACAAAAACTAATCAATTCTCGAACAAAATAAAGATACGAACAAATCTGACTGCATCGATAAATGAACCGCAAAAGGGGATGAAGCTACTGAATACCATCAATAAATCGCAAATCATAGTCAAACGACGTGATAAAACTATACACGAACGCAAAACATGTATCCAAATCAATCCGAGGATCCAAAGTAGGGAAGATTAATATGATAACAAATAAGCGGTATCTTGATCAGTCGTGGCGATGTCAAGTCCAACCCTGATAAAAAAAGATAAACGAAAAAACATCAAAAGACAATAAGCTACCAAAAGGTAGAGAAAAGCATGCCACAAAGGCAAATATAAATATGTCATAAAGGTAAAGAATATGTCACAAAGACATAATTATTCTTATTAAAAACTAAAAAAAGACAACCGATGAAAGACAAACAACATCAAAACCGGTGTCGCTGCCAGTTAAACAAAATAAAAAAATTAGATTGATCAATAAAATTGACATAAATTGTAAAGGAAAGAGAGAGAGAGGAGAATAAAGAAAGCGGCTAAAAAATTAAAAATTCTAAAAAATAAAAAATTATTTTTCATTCATTAATCTATTAACCATCATTCTATGAAAAAACGACTTGCTAATTTAAACTAAATATAAATTATGTGATGCCATATGTTAATAAATTTAGTTATATATTTTTTTAAATGATTATTAACACATATTTTGGGGAGTTGAAAGTTTTTAAAATATTGGATAATTCCATTTCAATTACCCAAGAAGCAGAAAATTGCTACATTTTACAAGAAACAATAAACAGGGATACATAAACACCAACCAACAAAGTCAAAACTGTAAACACAATAAGAGTAGCAAAATAGTCGAACTCCCACTAAGCGATACCCCAACTAGCACAAAGAGCTTCATTACATGGGTCAGAACTGCGACTAATGCATCCCATCAACCGAATCCGAACGACAATTTTGATATCTTGCAGTAACGCATCCATTAGGCGAGCACAACCCCCATATAGTCTGTAGTTCCTTTCCCTCCAGATGCAATAGACATGGCATGCCCAGGCAAGTTGAAGAATTCTCATAATAAGGGACTTGCCCTTAAGGCAACAGATTGCCCAAGATAGTTCACTATCCCAACCTCTAACGCCTCTATACAGACCACACAAAGCTAGAGTAGCTCCCCATAAGCCTCTAGTAAAATTACAACCAAAGAACAGGTGATCTCTACACTCAGCTGCAACACCACACATTAGACACATATCATTCTCAATATTTAAGCCCATACTAAGGAGCCTAGCACGAGTAGGGAGGCGATTAAGGATGGCCATCCACACTATAATGCTGTGCTTAGGGATACGCCCAGGAAACCAAACAAGATGCTGCCAAGGGACTTTGGGTGTACAAGTCATCCCAAATGCTTCTAACACTTAGGTTATAAATTGGGCCAGCAAAGAGATGAATAACAGTAGGTCTAATTTTCAATATGTACTTGAAAGACTAGCTTACATTCAAAGGGATTCTCATCTGTTAGAAGTCTTCATCCTCGATCACATAGGTACGCATCCAGGCCACCCAGAGAGAGCCCTCATTGGCTAATATTTTTTTGATAAGGTGAATAGCGCAGGCTTTATTACATTCGCCTACATCTTGGACGCCTAGGCCACCTTATGACTTCAATGTACATACTTTTTTCCAGCTGACACGAGCGCCTCCAGCAGGTAAGTCGGACCTTTTCCAGAAGAATCTGGAACAGAGCTGCTCAATATAATTGATTATCTTTTTAGGAAGCGCGAGCTGTCTGCACCAGAAATTTGCCATGTTGAATAGAACAACACGGATCAATTGAAGCCTCCCTACAAAGCTAAGATGTTTGTTGGCCCATAAATTCAGCTTTGCTCTTATCTTGTCAATTAAGCTTTGACAGTCCTTAACCGTGAGTTTTCTAGTAACCAGCGGAACACCCAGGTAACGGACAAGGAGATTACCCAGTTTGAAACCTGTTAACTCCTTGATAGCAGCACAATGTTCAGAAGAAATCCCAGCATAGAAAATTTCACACTTACTAGCATTTAGTTTTAGTCCAGACATGGAATAAAAATAGTCAAGAACAGTTTGTACACCAATTATAGAGTCCAGAGAGCCCTTGCAAAATATTAGCAAATCATCAGCGAAGCAAAGGTGAGTGAGCCCAACCTTTTTGCACTTAGGGTGATAGCTGAACACTCCCTTCTTAGCAGCTACATTAAGAAGGCTTGATAAGATGTTCATGGCTAAGACAAAAATATAAGGAGAAAGGGGGTCACCCTGTCTAACACCCCGGGCCCCTTTGAAATAGCCGGCAAGAGTACCATTAAAGACAATGGAGTAGCTTGGATTAGTAATACAAGCCAAAATCCAGCCTATGAATTTCTCCGGCAATCCGAGAGCATGCAGAACAATTCTAACAAAATCCCAGTTTAAGGAATCGAAAGCCTTCTGCAAGTCAATTTTGAGAGCACATCTTGGAGAAATTTTCTTTCTAGTATAACCCCGAACAAGTTCTTGGGCAAGTAAAGTATTATCAAATACGTTTCTCCCTTTCAAAAAAATAGATTGGTTCATTGAAATCATGCTAGGAAAGACAACAGACAGTCGGTTCACAAGAATTCTAGTAACAATCTTATATATGATAGAACAACAAGAAATAGGCCTAAAGTGTTTGACTATACTGGGATTAAGAACCTTTGGGACAAGCACAACAGCTGTAACATTGAAGGAATGGAGCATGAATGAGTTAGTAAAGCAATACCTGATTGTTGCCAAGAAGTCATTTCCCATAATATGCCATGACTGTTTAAAAAAGAATGAGATGTAACCATCAGGACCGAGGGATTTATTGTTCCCTTCTCCCCATAAAGCATCTTTGATCTCAACATCAGAAATCTCTCTGATTAAAGTCTCAGAAGCACCCTCAGGAAGGGAATAGCCCAGAAGCTCCTTTACAGTGGAGACATTGCAGCAATTGACCTCGGAATCAATCACCCCCAATTACTTTTTAAAGAAGTTGATAGCCTCATTAGACATATCATCAAAGGTTCTAAGTCTAACACCTTCTTGATTAAAAATGACTCTAATGGTGTTGTTCATCCTATTGCTAGCCACCATGGAGTGAAAAAATCGGGTACCCTGATCACCTTCTCGAATCTAGTCAGCCTTTGCTTTTTGTTTATAGAAGAGAAGCTCTAACTGTTCAAGGTCTCTTAACTCCTCCTCAATCTTAAGTTCATCAATCATGAGACTGCCAGCAGTAACAACATCCAAATTAGCAAGCTGAATAGCCCTCAATTCATCTCTTTTAGAAAGAACACGCCTCGAAATATCAGAAAAATAAGCTCTATTAAGAAGCTTAAGATAACTCTTCAACCGCTTTAGTTTTACGAACAGAACATGGGTTGGGTTCCCAATAGCTGGAGCTTGCCACGAATCCCTAACATTGGATAAAAAGTCTGGGTGCAGAGCCCAGAAATTAAAGAACTTGAAAGGCTTCGGTTTATTAGTAGCAGCTTCCTTATACAGCCAGAGGCTGGACTGTGATCAGACTCCCCGGGCGCTTGAAACTCAACTTCAGAGGATGGGAAAGTCTCAGACCAGCAGTGATTAACCAGAACACGATCTAGTTTACGGGCAAGGAAGGAGTTTTGCTGCTTGTTAGACCAAGTATAAAGAGGGCCAATAAATTGGTGATCAAAGATTTCCAGGTCCTCAACACACTTATGAAACTCGAGGACGTCACTACTAGTGCTAGAGCTGATAGGATTAGAACTTTCCTCCATTTTTAAAATGAAATTGAAATCGCCCCCTACCAACCAGGCTGCATCACCCATAAAACTAACAATACTACCAAGTTGCGACCAGAACTGCCTGCGGATTATGCCATCATTGGAACCATACACTATAGTAATGAAAAAAGGCAAACCATTGAAGGTGCCTTTGAAGGTGATATACTGCTAAAAAATAGAACAAATGGAACATACCAAACCTCATTGCCATAAAACCCATATTCAACCATTCTCGGCATGGGAGTAATTACAACAGTAATTCCAGCCCTCAAACTTCTTAGACAAAATATCAGCAGCATTAACCTCCTTGACTCTAGTCTCCAGAAGACAGAGAATATTAATGTGAAGCCTTTTTGCCCATTTTAGCACAATGCTTTGCTTTAGGGGACCATTGAATCCCCTAATATTCCATAAGTATATTAACATGATAAAATTATAGAGGATAAGACATCACCCCTTTCCTTTTCTCTTTTGACCTTTTCAACATGTTCTTTCTTTTTTAATTTCAATTCTTGCACAATCTTTGTAACACTCAAAGCAGCCCCTCTTTGTTTCTTACCAGAGTCAACATGAGGGATCCCAATCAAACTGTCATGGTCAATCGAGCTTAGAATGTCAAATTTATTTTTAGACCCACCTCCCACAGATTTATCAACTTTAGCAGGCCTGCCCCTGTCTCTCTTTGCATGAGGATCAATAGCCTGTACAGGGAGTTCAGGATGTTTAGACCCCTGGCTAATCCCCATAACATTCCCAGGAGAAATCTCAGCAGGCGCTGAATTATCAACCAATCTTCTGCTATAAACCCCAACTAGAACCTCATTAGCAACCGAGATCCCAGGACAACCCCCTCAGGATTTGAAGCAGCAACTGGGAGACTGACACAAGCCTCATCAACAGTCAAAGCATTACCAGGATCGGAAGTCTTATTAGCACTAGCAGAAATAGAAGTGCCATTCAAGCATGCGGTAGCAGTCGAGGAACCATCCTTCAAACCTACAGATCCCAAAGTGTTCAAAGTCTCACCCTCAGAAGTAGCTTGAGTAGGCCCTTTGACTCTATAGATTTGCTCAACTTTTTTCCCTTGAGGATAATACTTCATTGAATGGCCAAAGCGGCCACAGTCAACACAAGAGTTAGGCAGCCAAGGAACAGAGACTTTGACCTTGGCTACTGTCTCATCACATAATATCACATCTATGTAGTTTGGGATTTGAGACCCAGCCGAAACCTCTACACAGATTCTCGCATACTCCAACCTTTTCCTATTAGCAAAGTTTTTAAAATATACAATTCATTACTAATAAAAAAATTCAGATTAATATTTATTTAAATTTAAATATAAATTGAGTGATTTTAACGAATATATATTATTTTGTATTTATCTTAAATTAATAAAAAAATGTTACGCGTAAAGATTTCTCTTAAAAGGCCTGCGGTAGAATCAACGATTATCGACAGCGTGTTCTTACACTCCTTCGAAACCTGCTAAGTTGTCTAATGGATTTCCTATGTTACCCCCACCGTGGAAAGAACTGCTAAAAGCCTTGGCTGAGGCTTGAGAGGCAGAATCAATATTATTTATTGTTTAATCTATTGCATATACATTGTAATAAATTTAAAACATTTAAATAAATTTATTAAATACATATTTAAATTTAGGTTTAAGAATTACTTTATCCCTATAATAAACCCAATTTATTATTTTTGTCCCTATATTATTTTTGCATTAATTTAATATTTGAAATTATTTAATTGCATTCATATTTAGAATATTTATACTATTTAAGATTTTTAGTTAAAGTTTAGGGTTTAAGATGATACAATTAAACAATTTCGAGGGTTAAAATGATATAAAAATATCATAAAGATAAAAATTATTAATTGAATCTACCACGTGAACAAAAATATCATTTAAGCTTTAATTTTATTTTCATTTAACCTAAATCAATGGTTTTGGGTTATGAAAGCCCATATGTCAATTATGGGTGTCCGGGAGGGTATACATGTATTTCCTCCTCCTATATAGTCGAAACAAACAAATCAAGGAAAGACTAAAGAGTAGTAACGCATTTTCAAAAAAATAAACTGAAAAAACTACCTCCTCTCTTCTTCATTTTTAGTAATGGAAAAAGAAGAGGAAGAAGAGGCTCCGACAATTATGAATTCGCCGTCGGAGGAAGGTGATCCATCGATGTCGGAAGGAGAGTCCTCGATGGCTTTGGTCTCGGATCGTTCCTCCATGATGGATTCGATAAGATCTCTCGGTTTGTCGGGTTTAGCCTGTGTTAAGATAGATAAGGAAGAGCTCACACGAAAGCATTTGTTGCCTCAATATCTACGCCTTGCAATGCTAGATTCCATTAGGAAACAAGACACAGACGGCGGTGGCCACCATTTCCCTTAAGGGGCTCTGCCGATGTCCCCTGTTCCGAATCCCCTATGGTTGTTTTTATTAACCCCCGTAGCGGCGGAAGCGTTGGCCCAGATCTTAAAGAACGCCTTCAGCAATTAATCAGCGAAGAACAAGTATTAAATCGGCTTTTAATTTTTTGGGGGTCATTTTTATGAGCTCATACGACCTTTTCTTTTGCATGTATATTATATATTTTGATTTTTTTTTAAATTGAAATGTAGGTATTCGACATTCAAGATGTGAAACCGCATGAATTTGTAAGGTATGGGTTGGCTTGCCTTGAGAAGTGGGCTAACAATGGAGATTTTTGTGCCAGAGAGCACGGCAGAGATTTAGAGTTTTGATATGTTCTCACCAGAATTTTTCAACGTGTAAAATTGCTTTTTCTCTTGAACGGTTTTATTTTTTGTTTTTTAAGAATCCTCAGATTTGGATAACTTTTTATTTTTCTGTACAAAGTATATGATTTTACTTTCATGCATAATGACTGTGTTAACAATTGGTATTCTAAACTTGTATTTAATTCACTGGTTTGATATTGATCAATTTATGATTTAGTTTTTCCATTTTAATCAATTTTCTAGTTAGTGAAGAACAAATAGAAAAAAATAATTAACAATTCGAACATCCCAAACTGATATGAATGAGTAGGTTGCCGGGGGTGATGGAACTGTTGGTTGGGTACTTGGATGTTTGGGTGAACTAAATCATAAGTTCCTCCAGTAGCTATTGTTCCACTCGGTACAGGCAATGACTTGTCTAGAAGTTTTGGTTAGGTATGATATTTCTTTCAATTTTGAAATTTGATCATGTTATCGACTGTTTTCTTATCTTGCTTTCTTGACCCGTGTTCTGAATCTTAACTGCAGGGAGGTTCAATTCCTTTTGCCTGGAAATCAGGAATTAAACATACTTTGCTCAGAGCTGCTGCCGTTCCAATTTCCAATATAGATAGGTAAGCATACTGTATTACCTGATGATTAGTGCTATGTTTTACTTCCGTGGCATACTAATGGTTTTAGGTGAGGAGTCGTATTTTTTACTTGCTTATAATTGAGAATGTGTATTTCTAACTACTTCCCAATAACATGGCCAATTGTTTCTTTGACTATGCAGTCGGCATTTTGTGATGCAAATGCCTGGTGGTGGAGTTGTTGATCCTCCCCATTCTTTGCATGCTACAGAAGTGTGTTGTCCTGTTAAGGTAATGAATCTCTCTGCTTTAATCCCTCTGTTCTATTTAATCAACTTTTCTTGGGTGACTGTATTTTAGCTGTGAACACTTCTGCTTAATCTGAGTCTTGTGAAGGTGAATAAAGTTTGGTATTCTTTAGCTTAGGAAACTTGATAGCATAATTATAGAGACTTTAAAAGAAAGACTTGATAGCATAATTATAGAGACTTGAAAATAAAGACTACTTATTAGGTCATAGATCAAAATATGCTACAAAAATTTAACCCTGTATAACTCATTGTTTAATGAACTGTGACATCGTATATCTAAAATTGTTTCTCTTTCTACGTATTCATCTTGGTATACCATCTGATTATGATTCTATTATCTTATCATGTGTGATTTTAGATTCAAACGGGAAAAATCTTGTCTGTGGCTGCAGAGTGTGGATATTGAGGAGGATGTTCCCGACAAAGTGAATGGCTATGAAGGAGTATTCTATTATTATTTTAGCATAGCTATAGTGTGAGTTTAACTTTTATCTCTTGGTTATTTTCATTTCAGGTATGGAGATTTTCCCTTAGTAGGGACTTGTACTTTCTTCTAAGAAGTTTAATGGATGAACTAACTTTTATAGTGACTCAGTGTGCTTTATTTTGATAAGTTTGCTTCTTTTTTGTTCCCCATTTTACGTTTAGGAATGGATGCACAAGTTGCTTATGGATTCATCATTTACGTAATGAGAAACCTTATCTTGCACACGGTCCTATTACAAATAAGGTATTTGGATTTCTTTAACGTATTTGACTGCCATCTACAGCAGATTATAGTATCCAGATCATAGTAGTGTCTAAGGATGGCATAGTTGGAGGAGGGATATAAATTGATTGTCCTCAATATATTATTTCTAATGACAAAATATTTTCACTTCAATGGTGATATATATTTTAAAGATTTATTGCCACATACTTATTTGACAAGGATGATGAAAGGCTAGAAGTGAAATGAATCTATAATTATTTGAAAAGGAATGAGGGGATGCATGAAAAGCTAGACGTAAATTTAATTTAAAACACAACACTAGTGGGAAAGTCTTGTATATTTAGGAGCATTTACTTGATGTTAAGGTGTCGTGACTTAGCACTAGATAGAAAGAGTGCCTGAAACCCTTATGGGCTAGGTGCATTTGATTAGGCACATTGTTGGTGTGCCTAGCCACAGTTCTCTGTAAGGAAGCAGGCACAAAATAAAGCTTGACTGATTGAAAGTCTCTACTTCTTAATTTGTGGTAATTCAATAACAAACTTGGCACCATAAGGAAATTGTGTGCTTTGGCAAACAAACAGAAAAGAAATTGTGTATGTTCTCAATGATAAAAGTGAACCGCCCTTTTACAGTTTATTAACAAACTATATATCTTAACCTTATTTATACGGAGTGAAACTTCATTTAGACAAATGCTTTTTTGCTCCTTACACCTCGGCAGGTACGGAAGCAGGATTTTATATTTGGGGAAAACTTCTAAAATTATAGGGAAGGAAGAACTTATAAAATTCTAGGGGAGGGAGAGAAAACATATTTTCAATAGATAATAAAAAGAAAATATCTAAAGTATATGATAATTTGAAATTTTTTAAGGGACGAGTGCCCTTAGCCTCCCTTGGTCCATCCCTGCACCTCATGCAGTATAAAGTTCCACTGTAGAACTATAGCTGTATGCAATGTTAGGGATGCATGCTTGGATGTTTAGATTTCTTTTCTCTTCTGATTTGTCTGGTAAACAGCTTAAATATAAATTTGGTTTCTCCTGCACCTTTTCTTTATTCTCCCATGATTTCTGTTAGGTGTAAAATGTAATTATTATCTCACTAAATTTAAGTTAGATTGTAGTTTGGGGCTTGGTATTCAAAATTCAAATTATTAGCTTATCTAGCACAGTCACTGATTTCCTTTTTTTGTTGTTGCTAAAACTAGTAATAAATTGTAATTGGTTCATCCTTTTGGTAGATTATCTATTCCGGTTACAGTAGCACTCAGGGTTGGTTTCTCACACCTTGTACAAGTGATCCAAGTTTAAGGTTAGATATTATGATATATTTTTACCTTTCATCTCATCCTATATGGACATATTCTAACTTTTTATGTATTAACAATATGTATATTGCTCTTCATATTGGGGTGAGCTTTGTGCCTAGCTACAAGCCTACAATGAGCTTCACGAGGATAGCTTCGCTGGTGGTGTTTTGTATAACGCCAGCGCCATTGCCTTGAAACGTGAACGACTCTGGCAGCTTCAGCATGCCTCCCAACCAGTCTATGATCGTCATTTAAAGCTCCATCGCGACCGCTGAAGCTAATCAATTAAACCCGACGGAGTTGAAGCAAGTGAAAAGCATTTCACCGAGGAAACCAGTTCTGCTAACGGTTGAAGGAAAAAAGTACAAAATATAGGGTTCAGCCAATAAATCATCTCAGAGATTATCTGGTTTTGAACGTATTTCATGATCGTTTCAAAGGATTCTGTTCGATCTAGTGGCTTCTCCGACTCCACTAAGTTGGCCCGAAGATACCCTGGTTGAACTTGGCTTAAAACTAGGAAGCTTTCGATATTTTAAAGATATTCAGCGATGAAATCTACCATTTAATGGGCTTGTTTTTATTTTTCGTTCTTTTGGATTTAAGAAATTAATATAATCCTTTTTATTTATATCATAATGCATGCTTTTTCTTAATATTTGTTAGGTTATCATTCACTTTTCTTTTCTATTTTCTCTTTCTTTCAATAATTTATCTATTTTTTAATAAAAATTATAAATATTTTCTATTTGTTCTCGTACCACCTTTTTTTCTCTTTATTTGACGTTTTAGTGTATAATTTGTTACTTTTGAAACTTTAGTGTGAAAAATAAAAAATTATTCAAACATTAAGTCATTTGTGTAGTTTACCCTTTATAATTTTATATATTTACTTTACAAAATCAACAATCTGTTAAAGTTTTAACAACAATTAAAACGTGACAACGTCTTAATTAAATAAAAACGAAAATAACCAGATATCATATTTTTTGAATTAAATGATAAAGTGTATAATTCTTAAACGAAAATAATTAATCCTGTAATTTCCCCTTAAAGATAAAAAGGAGGACAAAATGCATTAATGGAAAGGCAATAAACACTAGTTTCCACGCTTTTAATTTGGACATAATATAGCTTCATAATTAATTTCTTTTGAAGCCATTTTTTTTAAAGGCTTTGGAAGCCATTTTAGCTTATGGTTGTAGGGGTAGTTTTGCTAGAATTGGTTAAAAGAGTGACTAAAATAATTTTAGAAACACTGTAAAAAATAATTAAGTCAACTATTGACATCATCCAAGAGATAATCATTAGATTTGCAAGTCTTAGAGATGAGATCAAGTTAGCAACTAAAGAATAAATGTCATTCTTTTATCTTTGGATTATTAATTAGATGTAAACCTTCTCATGCTGATTATCAATTTAAACCCAGAAGGGGATAGATATTAAGTAATTTAATTTGAACGAAACATAAATATAACAAAGTTAAACTGAAAAATAACTCGAAGCAAAAAATGTTCCAAAAAAGTGTCTGGAGGAGTTCCGATAAGCAACAAACTTCGCACCAACGGCAACGACTCTTCAAAGGCTGCCCATAGCTCCATCGCGCCCATCACCCAAGTTCTAACAACTATTTCTCCAAGAATAGGTATACCAAATGTTAGGCCCAAAAAATAATAATAGTAATAATAACCAGAAATTTCAGGAGGTCAACTTTTTCCACGGATCAAATTACAATAAGATCATCATGCTAAAGCAGACACCATTAGGATGGATCGTATAGCTGCAATGCTTCTGATTCTCCATGCCAAGAGTTAGCCGCTTCCAGAGTTGAGGGCATTACTCAACCTGAAATCATTGCTAATAAGTTAAACTGCTTTAGGAAGAGGGAGGATTGAAAAAGGTTCACAGTTTAATTAGGCTAGAGATAATTAAATCCCCAGTGACCACATCAAATTTGCCAAGAAATTTCAAGGATAACATGTGATGCCAAACTTACCAGTCCAAACCTTCAAAGAGACCTTCCCCTTTTATCGCTGATGTTTTGAAAATAGCCCATTGTCGGTTTTTTATCTTGTGCAACTCCAAAGACTGTGTAATTGCAGCAGCATCAAGTGCACCTGGAAGATCCTGTGTCAACAATGTGACTTGTATAATTACAAGAAACTTTCATAAACTAAAACTATCGACGTGGCTTATAAACTTTTCTAAGCAAATTAAAATGTTGCTCCTCTTTCCTCCGCCAAATTTCTTAAGGCCGTATTTGGGACTTTAAATTTGGAATAATGGATTTGGATTATATATTTAGTACCAACACTTGAGCAATAGAGCACACATTCAGAATGATATTCACAACTAATTTACACATTATGCACCAATTCATCCCCAAAATATCTAGCAAACAAAATCCAAATTATCTCAAGTAAGAATAAGAAACTGCATATTATTCCCTTTAGGGATAAGGGCTTCTAATTCCTTTCCCATAAGCAGCTCTCGCTCAATGTCAGTTGTCAAACATTAGAAAAACACCTTAAAAAAATGAAGGGTCTGCGCTACTCCAACAAGAAAAAAGAAAAGCACCAACCTGCTTATTTGCAAAAATCAGAACAGCTGCTCCTCTTAGCTCCTCCTCCTGTAAAAGATTCAATCTTGACAAGTCAAATATACAAAACAAGCATTGACAAGTAAACAAGGAGATCGTACACACCAAGCAGGAGATGTTGGTTACGGGCGTATAAATAAGTCATCTTATCGATACTGAAAGGGAAATAGAAAAGGTTTGATTTATTTCTTTTTCATGGGAGACTACAAACAGACAAAAGTCCTCTGAACTTGCATTCCAATAAATAAAAAAAATACACAAAAGGGAAAGATAATACAGGGGGACTACAACAATCTGAAATGACTATTAAAAATTTAAGACAAGTTGTAGGGAAATAACATTCTAGGGAGCAGAAAAAATGTTTTTACGCATCATTCTTTCTTGTCGTCAAACTTCTAAACTACAACAATTACTACAGTGGAAAATTATATAAACTTTACAGCCAGCAAATGATTTATATGTCATCTTCACAGCATGGAACATTTATAAGACATACCTCAACGAGGGTTTAGGACGTTTTAAATATGAAAACTAATAAAATACTGTCATATGAAGAACTGCATCTTGATGTGTTTACCTCCAAGATTGCATGAAATCCTTCTTTAGCTATCACCAGCCTATCTGTGTCACTTGAATCAACAACATAGATTATAGCTTGGGTATTTGGAAAGTAGCATCTCCAATATGGCCTGTAGAGCAAAATGGAATAATAAATTTAGGGGTTTGCAGTCTTTGATATTCTCTCTCTCTAAGTATAGTGTGACTAAGATAACTAAGTATAATTTGTGTCTTTTTAAAGATTTCCATTTTTAGAAATAACGCTGAGGAGAGTATGGAAATTGAAAAAAAGATAATGAACCTAATTGAATTGGGGATAAAAAAAGGGTTATGGGGTTTTCCAGCAACCAATTCTGTTAAAATTCTGTTAATGATAATAATCACTTCCCTAATAACCTCTAGCATAGTATTTATAGTAAAATTCTTACTAATAGTCTTATTTAATTAGAACTCTAACTAAGAGCCCTATCCTAATCACATAACTATTTAAAATAACACAAACGATAAACTAAAAAAACAAACAAACGAAAAACCTGATAACAGAAAGCTGATCCTAATAATCAAATAATTAAATAAAACTTGGATTAACATGCATTAGATGGATTCTTTATTATGCACACCCCTTAACTATATGAACTGACTAAAATTTATAAGCAGCCAATGGCCAGGTGTAGACTCACAAAGACAAGCTTTACATACAGCTTCCACAATCTAAACATCTTAGAGAAGAGAGTTGCCAGAAGAAAATAAATAAATAACGAACTTAAAAGTAAAGAAAAATGGTTCATGTCCAGGAAAGTTACCTGATACTTGTCTGTCCGCCTGCATTGATAAATGGTAAAGATGTCATTTAGAAAAGAAGTCGATAGCACTTATGTTAAAATAAAAAAGCCTCAAATGATAAAAGAAAATTTGCGAAATAATATATATTATTTTTTCAGTCCAGCACTTACAGATTCAAATTCCACAACCTAATATTTTTGTGATTGGAAAGACAAAGGAAAGCCCCATATCATGAAATACTAAGAACGGATATATAAAGATATAAGAAACCATGAAGGCTCAAATTCTGAGAATCCTACCTGTTGATAAATCTATAAGATTGAAAACTGAGGTGCTATCTAACATGATTTTACTAAATATGTGTTGTGAATTTCTCCATCTCTTTACCCTATGCAATCGAATCAATACATTATTAAGAAAATTCACTCCACATGTTAAAGATCTAGATCAAGGAGAAGTGTTTGACATACCTAAATCCCAAACTTGAAATTTGATATTATTGTACTGTACTGTTTCGACATTAAATCCAATCGCTGCACCATCAATAAGAAAGTAAGCCATATATCAATTCTTAAATATAAAAGAAACCCGTTGATCTACTTAATTGCAAACACTAACTTCTCCGTAACACATGAAATGCTCAATAAATCCATTTCAAACGAACAAAAGAGAAAATATAGAAAATTGAAGGAAAAAAATTGAAGAAGACTAACTTGGAATTGTCGAGACAACTTCACCCATCTGGAGTCGATCTGCAACCAAAACCATCGAATTATAAAATAAAAAAGGGCAATTGCTCATTTAATAAATCCCGATAAAAACAAAATGGGAATCACTAAAATTATAATAAGGAAGAGAAATAATACATAGAATGGTGGTTTTGCCGGCATTGTCAAGGCCGAGAACGAGGATCCGAGCCTCCTTGTTACCAAACAGGGAAGAGAACATTTTTGTAAACAAAATACCCATATCGTTAAATATAGAAAAAAGGGGTCTCTCAGAACATAAATCTTGGATTCGATCTGCGAAGCAGCACCCCTTCTTCTTTTTCTCCCTGTAAAAAAGGAGAGGGCCTGCTTGCAAGAGGACTTGAGATCCCAAGAGCATGGTTTTCAGAATTGGATTGGTTAGAGAATCGATTTATTGGTTTAATCGGTCGAATCGGTCTGATCGATCGGAAGAATCGGACGATGTTATAATTATTTAAAAAATTAAATAAAAATACTAAAAATATTTAATAAAAAATAATTTTTTATATCACAAGTCATATTCAAAGTAAGTCATAACATATATAAGTTAAAAACCATAAAATCAAATGAAACAAAATGATTCAAATTAACTACAACATAATATTTAAGGTAAAACATATTAAATAATAAATATAATTATATAACTATAATTAAAAAATAAATTTGGGATTAAAAAAATCATAACAAAATGATATTATTTGGTTTAATTTTTTTAAAAAACAATCTCACATGGCTAAGAAACATAGAAGAGCATCCCAAAAGTCTAAAGAGTAAAAATATGAAAACAAAACAATTTCACATTGCTAAGAAACATAGAAGCGCATCACAACTAACTTCTATAAATAATAGAGGTAATTTGACATTTAAAATCACGGAGCCTTTTGATGAGCATTGAGTGAACTATTCTTTCACTTCAATCAAGCTCGAATTTTAGGCTTCGATCGAGCTTCAAATTTTTTTTTGAGTTCAAGCATTTTTGAGTTCAAGTTTCAATATTATATTTCGAGTTTGAATTGAACTTGATAATTTTTAGTTTGTGAGTTTGAGTTGAGTTGAGCTTACTTTTAAAGTTTTCAAGTTCGAGTCGAGCTCAGCAATACTCGAGTTCGACTTGGCTCGTTTAACAAACGACGTTGTTTGGTTTAATTTTTTTTTAAAAAAAAAACAAAAATCTCGGTTTTTTCCGGTTTTTTCCGGTTTTCAGCCGGTCCGGTTCGAACGGTTCAACAGTTCTGACCGGTTCACTAATAACGGTTCAACCGATTTAGATTAAACCGGATTAAACAACAATTTTCGATTGAACCGGTTGATCCGATCCGATTTTCAAAATAGAGCCCGAGAGGGGTGAAATTAAGAATTCTGTGCGGTATGGAACAGCTACAGGAAATACATGATTGGGCCACGTATCCCTTTTTAGAAAGTCTTTGGACTTTGTATTTTGCTGATGCGGTTACATCTAGACTGCAGTCCTTGAATTTGGGGTTTGGCCATTTTTTAGTTACGAGTTACAACTAGAGGTGTTCAAAATCGGATACTCTTATCCGGTTCTTCAAATAGTATATATGTTGGTTTGTGACTTGACCCGTTAAGTTTTAATATCTGGTAGTCGGTTGTCCGTATTTAGGTTACAAGTATCTGATTTATTTTTTTTAATTTAATATTTTTAAAAAATATATAGAAAATACATAAAAAATTTAAAGGTTCATTATACACAATTCATATACAAAAATTAGTGATTTGAAGTTAATTTTAAGGATAAATATTCGATATATATATTAAAGTTTATTTCCAAAAAAAAATAAAGTTATTAATATCGATCGTGGTTTTTTTCGAATATCCTATTGACAAATTAATAAAAACTTTTGTAAAATTTAAAAGTACATAATACAAATTTAAGAGAAAATTAGGGATTTAAATTTAATTTAAGGTAAAAATATTAAGCTACCTAAAATAAAAATATAATTCAAACTACATATATACATATTATCGGGTCGGGTTGGGTACCCGCCTGACCCGACCCAACCACCCGGGAAAAATCACGGGTCGAATACTTTTTTTAAGAGAATTACCAATTTTTTTAGGTTTGTGTTGGTGGGTCAACGGGCCGGGTCAACGGGTAGGGTATTTTTTAACACCCGTAGTTAAAACAACCTATTTAATTTTTGGGTAAAGTACACAAATAGTCCCTCAACTATAGTTTTATTTTGTTGAATCCTCATATTATTAAAAGTTATAAAATAATTTATTGACTATAAGACACTATTTTATTGAGTCTCCCAACTATTAAAAATTAAAAAATGATCATACAACTATTCATATATTTCAAACTCGTATTTTCTGTAAAAAAAAATTGATTGTTGTCTGAGTTGGATGTTAACATGCTTATTGAGATATGATAAAATCATATTTTATGATGTTTATTGGCACCACATTACTTTCAAGCACCGACTCAACAACAAAATGTTTAAATCACTGGCTCGACAACATAATGTAAATGGAGAGTCGACCCACAAATTATAACTCAAACAATTCTGAGATCATATTTTATGACATCTCAATCAATCTATTAATGAATAACTCATACGACCCATAATTTTTTAAACGAAAAGACCAATTTGGAATATTTGAATAATTGAGTGACCATTTTTTTAAATTTTAATAGTTGTAGACTCAACAAAATAGTGTCCTATAGTTGAAGGAGTACTTTGTAACTTTTAATAGTCGAGGGACTCAACAAAGTAATATCTTATTGTCAAAGAACAATTTATGTACTTTACCTTTTATTTTTCAAATAATTATAACGATTAGATTTATTTCTATTAATTTTTTTTTGATTATTTATAATTTTAATCCTAATCCTACCAAGAGGGGAATGGAAGAGAGACTCCAGGGGAAGGAAGGAGGTGCTCTTAATGAATATATAACTCATCTTAAGGGAATATGAGAGAATAAAGATGAACATTCTGATTAATTGTCAAATATAGTGAGTTATTATATTTTGTCACGATTAAAGTATAGAAGGGAGAAAATATATTTTTTTATATAATTATATATGTTTAAATATATCAGAAACAAGCCTTTAGTAGCAACTTCTTCACACTACCAAATAAAATCCTACTTTCTTCCACACATTGCAAAGGAAGCGATCCTTGAGTTGAGTCCCCATATAAGGAGCTCCCTCGAGAAAATCAGGCCTGGGAATCCCAACTCCAAGATCAATGGCATCGCATGTTCCATTGGTGCCCAGTGTGTGGTAAAAGGAGGTCCCATTGTGCCAAGCTGCAAAATAGCGGTTGTATTATCCTGTTGTGGCCACCAGTTCATTGTAATATACATCGACATCAAGGGGAGAATCTGGCATTGCATCCAAATGCTGAATATACGATGAATGCCTGTATGTTGTCTCCTAAAACACCAATATAGATCTTAAAACAGCAGATGAAGAGTGTATAAACCAGTGAACTTGTTAAAGACTGGCACACAAAATCAGGAAATGAATACATCACCAAAAATCACCACAAGTGCAACGACCTTCTCTAAAATGGTGAAACCTGTTTATATCCCTAACAACGATTTCCCTCTGCGTAATGCTAGATGTTTGTTTCATAAAAGAATGGCAATCCCCACAAATCCGGAGATTCTTCATTATTCGTATCGGGGCACCAGTAGGTAGTGCCAGCAGCCCATAACTAAGCGCCAGTTTCTCACTGTGGTGTTTCAAAAGTTGTTGCTTTTTACTCTCTTCCACATCATGAAGGTCATGTTCAGTCTCTACTTCATAACCAAGGATCTTCACTTCCTCCACCAACTTATCTAATTTGGAATAAATTTCAGTAATTCTTGGGTGATTGATCTCTCCAACCATAAATGCATGGACCTTATCCTTGATTGCTATCCAACTCTTGCCCCTTTCGTTTCTCACCATGTTTTCTTTAAGAAATTTCCTTGCTCTCACAACTTCCTCCCACTTTTTGTTAGCTGCATAAATATTGGAGAGCAGAATATAGTTTCCAGCATTATCAGGTTCCATCTCAAACAAATTCTTAGCTGCTACCTCAGCTAATTCAAGATTCCCATGGAACCTACAACAAGCTAAAAGAGATCCCCACATAGAAACAGTGGCAACAAAGGGCATTCTCTGTATCAAATCATAAGCTTCAGAAATCATTCCAGCTCGACCAAGGGTATCAACCATGCATGAATAGTGAATGACACTAGGTGATATATTGTGCTTTCTTACCATGAGATCAAAGTAGCTCTTTGCTTCATCGACCAAACCCATATGGCTACATGCAAATAACACAGAAATATATGTCACTTCATTAGGGGAAAGACCCATCTGCTGCATTTTTTCAAATGAAACCATTGCCTCCAAGGCACGAGCATGTTTAGAGAAGCCAGAAATCATCGTGTTCCAAGAAACAACATTTTTCTCTTCTATACCCGTGAATACAGTGTAAGCGTCTTCGACGCTGCCACATTTAGCATACATGTCTATGAGGGATGAAGCTATGAATATGTTTGAACCAAATCCAGTTTTAGATATAATGGCATGCACCTGTTTTCCTTCAATCAAAGCAGCTAGTCCAGAACAACCACATATAACGGAAGAGAGTAAAAACTGATCATGTTCTACTCCCATTATTTGAACTCTACGAAACAACAGTAAAGCCTCCTCAAATAACTCATTTTGAACGTACCCCACCGCCATACAACTCCATGTAACAACACTCCTCTCCAGCATGCTCTCGAAAACCCAACTAGCATCCTTTACCAAACCAGACTTTGCATAAACATCAACCAATGCAGTTCCCACGAACATATTTGAATCAACGGCAGCCTTTGTAGCAAAGCCATGCAGTTGTTTGCACACAGAAACTGCACAAATTGCAACAGAGGCGCAAAGAACACTTGAAATGGTGAATTCACTAAACGAGCTTCCATTCCTTTGCATAAGCTTGAAAAGATTTAATGCTTCATGGGCTTCCCCGTTTTGGGCGTACGAACCGATCAAGGTATTCCAAGAAACCAAGCTTCGTGCGGGCATTCCATCGAACACTTTGCGGGCGCTGCACAAAAGGCCAGATTTACAATACATGTTAATGAGAATGTTGGATGTTGTAGTGTCTTCTTGCAACTCGAAACGGATTGCCCGTGCATGGCATGCTTTCCCATGGATGGCTGCTTTGTTTCTTGCACACGACTGTAGAACAGCATGCAAATATGAAACCCACGTATTACACATTGTACTCCATGAAAGATCTTCTGGAGTCGTTGTCTCAAGTTGAACAGCAGCAGAAAATCCAAATGCAGAAAAATTCTTATCTCAGAATTTCTGCTGTAAGTGACGATCCATAAATATATTTTAGGATAGACAGATATGCATTGATTGTAATTTTTTTTGTATGAAGCAGGTATTAATAAAATTTCAGTATCAATAAAATTTCAAAATAGATACATCAGTATATTAATAAAATTTATTGTAATCTGTTCATCTAACAGATTAAAATATGGTTTAAAATGCTATGAAATTAACTCTTGACTCGGATTTTCCTGCCTGATGTATTTACGTACTCACCAACAGTATGTAAATTTTGTTTTTTAGATTTAAAAATTAAATTTCAAATCTAATAATTTATATAATTTTTAAAAATAATAATAAATTTAAAAAGAAATTTTTCTATAAATTTGAATTAATATTTATTCTTCAAAACCATCACACATAGTAAGGTGAGCGTTCGATCGAGTCTAGTCAAAAAATTTTGAGTTATTTGAGTTGACAAGTCTTATTTTATAACTCAGAGTTAACTTAAAAAATTTTCGAGTCGAGTCGAGCTGAATTTTTGAGTTTCTTTTTAAATTTAATTGTAAATATTTATAATATTATAACCTTATTTGATTCTAATTTAAATAGTATTTTATAACCATATACAATGCATATGTTTTTTTGTATTTTTTTCATATGAGATTTACATATATCATACAAAGTCGAGAGGCTCAACTTAAACTTCGACTTAAAATTGAAAATAAATTTACTAATTATTAAAAATTTTGAGTTATTCGAGTTGTATTTTACAACTCGATTTGAACTTGAAATTTGTTCGAGCCGAGTTTATGAAATTACAACTCGAAGACAATTCGAATCGGGTAAAAAAAAATCAAAATTTTGAGTCGAGTCGAATTTTGCTCACCCTTAAGTCACACACCAACAAAAATGCTCCAACATAGAACGCACAACAACCATTAGTTGGGTGCAAATTCGGATATCAGATCCGATCCGAACAAAAAAAATCGGATATATGAAAATTTCATACACCTAAAATAGTGATCTGTATTCGATCCGAAAAAATTATATATCCAAATTTTCGGATATACAAATATCCAAGTCCGAATTTAAAATTTAATTTGACAAAAAAATTAATTTTACATTTTGAATTTTGTGATATAATGTAACTTATTCGATACTTCTACTATACCTTTTATATATATTTAATTACTCACACACAATAAATAATTAAATATCCTAATTTTTTTACTTCTTCCTCCATTTTTTTTTATAATTTATGTTAATTTTATTTATCAATCTAATTTTTTTCTTCTTTAATTTTGTTTAATCGACGGTGACACCAGTTTTGATACTGATTGTCGCCAGCCGGTTGTCTTTTTTTAAAGTTTTTTAATATGAGTACTTATGTCTTTGTGACATGTTCTCTACCTTTATGACAAGCTTATTTCTGCCTTTTGGTAGCTTACAATTTTTTTGCCGTTGTTTTCATTTATCTTTTTTTCTTCTTAAGTTCGAATTTGACATCGCCACGACTAATCAAAATGGTGCTTATTTGTTATCATGTTGATCTTCGCTGCTTTGGACCCTCAAATTGATTTGGATACGTGTTTTGCGTTCGTGGATAGTTTTATCACGTCGCTTGACTCTGATTTGCGATTTGTCGGTGGTCTTATGTAGCTTCACGCCTTTTGTGGTTCGTTTACCGATGCAATCAGATTTATTCTTATCTTTATTTTTTTCAAGCATTAGTTAGATTTTTTTAATATTTTCTTTTTTGGTCATTGTGTGATCTAAGTAATTAGTTTTTGTGTTAATGGTTATAGGAAAATGTCCTAATTATAATTTAGTTTATGCTTACGATTATGCTTATAAATATTAATTATAATTCTGTATATTTTTTATTTTTAATAAAACTAGCGACTTTCTATAAAAAAATCCTAATTTTTATTGGGTTATAATTTTAATGAGTTAGTGAGTTACTCATTTATTGGACTAAAGGGTATCTATAATCTAAATGCTCAATATATTTTTAGATTTTTGAATAATCCGAAATTAAAATTTATTCGATCCGTATCCAAATCGATTATCTGATTTTTTTTAGATATCTAATCCAAATCATTCAAAAATAAAAAAACAAATCAAATATCTGAATTTTCAGATCAAATCTTTTTGCACACCGTAATTTCCGAAAATGGGGACAGTGTAGTAATGGCAATAACTTTATTAAAATAATAATAATGGCAATAGCCTCTCTTATCATATTGTTTAAATAGTAATGTAGTTTCTTTTTCCTTTTTCATGATATTTTCCTGATCAAAGCTCGCTGGGACTGGGTTTAGTTCTTATTTATTCTGACGTATTGATGAAAGGCTCACTTCGACTGGATCAACTCATTGAAAGAATCTAAACAAGCATAAATAATTAAGGCCAGGCCCTTAAATCATCAAGAACATTACAGAAGCAACTCTCATGAATTCAAGAAGTGATCTAGTAGCATATTTATTTTTCTTGTATCATATTATATCATTATATTTTTATTATATAAAAATATTTAAATGTTTATTTTTAAAAATTAATCATAAAGAATTTATCCTGACAATAGCTAACAATTAAGAAAATAGAATAAATATTATAAATATATGCATAAGGTTAAACAGTGGACCATGCATTTAAATTCATTCTTTTAAATTTCAATGAAATAGAAAAGGTATTAATAAAAATTCTTTGATTAAGAAGGGGATTTCGTATGATATGGATAGAAATAAGGAAAATTTCAAAATTTAATTAAGAATTATAGAATTGATGGATTTAGCAAGGTAAAACATTTGGGTAGACTGTAAATTTGGGGGGGATGCATGCTTGTTTTGCAAGCAACAACTTGTTTGTTTTCTTGTTTGTGAGTAGCAGTGGACGGAGATGACCACTTCAACTAGTCTTTCTACTATATGGTTTACCGACCAAAAAGTAAGTAAAAATTTTGCGTAAATTTTCAATTCCCAAACATAACTAAAACCTAGCCCTTAGTTCCTTACAGTTGGAGATTGTTGGTTCAAAGGCAACCTTGAAATGGCTTTGCTTATTCAAAGCTGAAACTTTAGTTCACACGCATGAAAGAAAATTACTGTAAGAAAATTACCATGCATATGCATAACAAGTAACTTGTTTAGGTCTCCTAGTCTATGTAGCTAGATGCATGTGAATACATGCATTTATTTTTCATGCAAATCCAACATTGAATATCTTTTGATTGTTGATTGAATCTTAATTTCATTAACAATATTGCTTTTATAATAATTAAAATATAATTAAACATAAATTTTCTCAAGCTTAAGGATTAACGGTGTTCTAATCATGTCATATTGATATTTTTTTTGGGGAGTTGAAAGAACTAACAAGAATGTTGTAACACCCCTAATCCCGGGTTAGAAGTATTGGGCTAACCCGAGATGGACTTTGGTTTAATTCCTTAGCTTGTAGGAAGCCTTGACCCAAATTGAAAAGGATCTGAGCTTGAGGTAAGCTCAATAATGAATAAAAAGGGTGTTTTTAATTTGCAGTCAGAATTAAAGGGACCAAGAAAGCAATTATACCCTTGTTCAAAAATAAACCTTGAAATCCTTTAATTGAAGCTGATTTCACATCTGTTTTCCCTTTCTCATTTTCTCAACTCTCCTTTGTCATTTTCTTCTTCCAATGCTTCACCTTCATTCTTAGAAAACCTGAGCAAAGGTGGGAGCTTTAGTTTATCTCCAGTTTATCCCTTTAAACCAAGGTAAGAACCACACTATTCTCTTCTTAAGATTCATTTCAAGCCCACTCTTGTAAGGTTTGGTGATGGATGCCAAAAATGGGTTTTGAAAGGGTTTAAGAAATCCAGAGAATCCAACTCTTTTTCATTGTTTCCTAGCTATAAAAAGAGTTTCTAAACCTTTCTTAGCCTTCACTTTCAACTAGTAATCTTTTTTTTGAATCTTGTTTAGTGAGGGAGGTTAAAGAAAGCTCCAAAGCTAAATGAAAGGAGAAACTCACCCTTGGTTGAGCATTAGGTGTTTTTAGCAGTTTAGCATCAAAGGTAACTCACTTTTGACTCAACTATACCATTTGTAAGTCATTTAGATGAAATATAGTAGGTTGCATGAGCTTAAAGCACTCCCGTGGTAGATTTCACATTTTAGAGTTATAAATATGTTTAAAGCCCTATTTATGCTCCTTTGTATCTTCATAAAACATTAATAATGTTTGGGGACCTCACTAAGGTCTCTGGGATATTAGAACATGAGTCTTTGCACCTATTTTATGCTCTTTACAGGTTGAGTTTCGATACTAGAGAGATAATATCAAAACTTGTTATTCTTCTTGGGAAACTCGTGAGTTTATGGGTAAGAGTATCGATACTCTTTCAAGAGTATCAATACTTTGGGTCATAATTTCGAAACTCTCAAAAAGTATCAAAACTAGGCGGTTCAAAATGTTTAAAAGTATAGATACTTGTAGAAAGTATCGAAACTTTTGTAGGAGTATCGATACACTTGGGCTAGTATCGATACTTTCAGTATGTTTTGGACAACAAGGCCCCTTTTAAAGGGAATTAGACTTCAAGTACCCCAACATTTCAGTATATACTCAAATAAGACTTCAAGCGAGAACAATAATTCATATTAAAGCAGTAGAAACAGAAATAGATAGGTTTACATAAAATTAGCCTTGTTTGACATTTGGGAAACAATCAGGACACCCGAGTTCCTTTTAGTAGAAATACGAAAGTCAGTAGATCCAAGTCAGTTCCATGACACTATAGCAGTGGATTGGGCAGAAGAGGGCCCAAGAATCGACGGAGTAAGTCGATGGATGTACGTTTCGATGTAAAATTCTGGCACATAGGAGTACCCGATGGTGCTTCGGTAATGTTGGAGGGGTGAGTGAGCTACAAGATGCAAAATTCTTCAGCCTAACCATGATGCCAACCACAGATTAACAGTCCAGTAGTTGTATACTCATACCTGTGCCACTTGCTATTTCATTTAGTGGTATCAGAGCGTCTAGGTTTAGTTGTTTATAGGACCCGTGAGCTAGAGTCAGTTAGTGTCTGTATATGTACATACCTCTAGAGACAATCTAGAGTACTTAAATGACGATAATAAAAATCTGTCATTTTTTAATTTTAGATAAATCCTATGACAGAGACGAGAGTCATGCCTCACCACTACCCAATATCAGTGATTTATTTATCCCAGATACCTACGATCGTCAGGATCCAACATATGTAGGGGTAGAGTAGGCTACCTTCTTCACGGACCTTACCTTCGTACTTAGGCAGATAGTTAGGTCTCTCCCTATTTCTTTAGCTACACCACCTCCCCCACCAGTACCCCCAGCTCAGCCAATGCTTACTCCCTAGGAGTCCCTAGTAAAGCAACTCCGTCGATATAAGACCACCGTGTTCTTCGATTTTGAGGATAATAAACCTATCGCAATGGACCAATGGCTCAGAGCGATGCTCCGTACCCTTCGACAGTTACATCTCACCCTAGTGGGTAACTTGGAGTGTGCCACCTCCCTACTTAAGGGTGATGCGATAGAGTGGTGGGAGACGATAAAGTTGGCGATGGAGACAGAGATGTCTACTTGGGAGTAGTTCCTCACCCAGTTCACAGAGAAATACATCAGGCAAATTCATATCGATGACCTGATGGAGCAGTTCCTACACTTGAATAAGGGTGATCACTCAGTGGCAGAGTACGAGCGAGAGTTTCTCCAGCTTTGTAAATATACCGCAAAGATAATCCTGACTAAGGAGCATCACTGCTATCATTTTAGAGAGGGCCTTCATTTTGACCCATCTTGCAACATATCCTCCTAGAGTTTTTGCTCAACTGTCCCACCAGGTGAAGAAAATTGAGAGAGCCTTAGATAGATAGGTTAAATAGTCTAGTGAGGCTGCAGGACAGATCAGGAGAACTGTAACATCCTCAATACTGGGTTAGTGATTAAAGTGTAAGATTTTAAAATTTCAGTGATCAAATTAAATAAATTGAAAAGTGAAGGAATTAATTAAAAGATGTTGGTGTAGGATGAATTAATAAGTGAATGATAATTAAAAGGGTAAAAGGGTTATTGAGCAAAGATAATAATTAAATATTAGATATTGGGTATTATAATACCCAAGGGAAAGAAACAAGAGTTTCCAGATAACTCTTGATTCTTCTTTTTTCTTCATTTTCTTCTTCAACGTGAAGCACCCAAACCTAAGGTAAGTTTGATTTCTTTTGGTTAATCCTTCAAATTAAAGTATGGGTTTGATTTATGAAGCTTTAGGAAAAATTATGGAGATGAAAAATATTATAGAAACTCAAAGATTGGTGAGTTATGAAGGATTAAAGATAAGAAGTGGATAAGTGAAATCTTGAATAAGGATGTATAAATGGATTTAGAAGTTAAATTTGACTTGTCATGAGTGGAAGTAAATGATATGAAGTGTTGGAACTAGATTTAGAACATGTTGAAATTTGAGTAAGATTCTTGAATTCGGTATTAATGATTGGATTTGTAAGGTTAAGAGGTATTAAATGGGTATTAATCAGTTTAAGTAGGCGTATAAAAGTTAGAAATATTAAAGGAGGTGAAAGATGAAGAGTTGAGATGAAAAGAGTGAATTTCGTGCTTGCAATGAGATTTCTGGGTTGTGTGCATCGATGCATCTTCAGTGTGCATCGATGCACTCTCAAATAAACAAACATCGAATGCAATTAATGCATCGATAAATAAGGAGTGCATCGATGCATCCCCTTAAAATGCAAACATCGAATGTCATTTATGCACCGATGCACAGGTAGTGCATCGATGCACCGATAGGGAATGCATCGATACATTGTATAGTGCATCGATGCATACCTTCATTAAAAGATGGAAATAACTTTTCTTTTAGCCTAAGAAATGATAGTTTAGAATATATTAATTAGTATACTAATAAGTATCAACGAATTACTATGTAGACACAGAGCTTAATCAAGTTCACGAACAATTGCCCAGTAAGATCGATCGAGGAAAAAGCAAGGAAATATAGGTGAGTGCATATGTATAGTATGATTATATAAATATACTCAAGTCTAGACTTGTGATAAGTCTAGATTTTATATCTTGATACATGATCATATTTGTATTATGAGACATGACATGAATTCATATAAAATGCATTATGTGACATGAATGTGCAAGAAAAGTTATATGAGCTATGTGAAAATGTAAGAATTTACATGTCTACGCGATATAAACTACGTGAAATGTAAAAGCCCATGTTATGTAGATGAGAACTATAGGTATAGTTGTCATGCCAAGGGTAGAGGGTCTACGCGGTCCTTCGGGACAAAATTCTACGTGGTCATTCGGGATCTATATATATTCTTTGGAACATGTGTGAAGTCTTGGGAGACACATACTTGATCCCTAGTATATGTATATGATTCTTAAGGAATTCTATGTGGTCCTTATGTACATTATTATATGGCACTACGGTGCAATTCTACGCGGCACTTCAGTGCATTTATACGAGCTGTGGTGACAGCATAGTGCACAACCTCACAATACTCACATACCTTAGGTTCTCAATATGATGTCATGGGCCAATAAATTTATTAATACAAATTCATGAATGTTGAAGTTATATGCTTACAGGTAAGGATAATGGTGATGTAAACTACATGGATTAAGTATACGCTTTCATCCCATTTCATATCATTATGACATTTTCATTACATTTCATTGTTATTATTATTACATTGCCTCACTAAGTCGATGAATTAGCGTGTGAGTGTTTCACACGTAGGATCCGAGAAAGTAGACGAATCAGGTTAAGCAACTGGACAACATTACTCCTGCAACCATCAGATCAGAAGTAACTTAATCAGTAGGTCATTTTGTTATGTAAATGGAAGTTGGCATGTAATTAAAGGGTTAAGTTGTGTATGCTCTGAATATTTTGGTAAACTTATATTACCATATGTATATTATCGTATTTTCTTAATATAAGTTCAAGTATTTTGCTATTATTTGTTAAGAGTTATGTTTTAAAAGTCAATGTAATATCTCTGACTCATATCCGGGTCGGGTACGGGTTGGGGTGTTACAAGAACCACTGAGCCAGCGAGGTGAATGTAGACCCCAATCAAGAGGGCTAGATATAGTCAAGGCTCATTGAGATCCATAACAACAAAGTCTCGGAAGACTGGACAGAGTTTGGGTCGTGGGGGTAGGTTCAACTAGAGGAGGAGACCATTGAACTTAGTTTCTGAGAGTGTTGTTAGTGAGTTGATTGGAGGGTTTATCTTTTCCCCATATTCTAGGTGTAGAAAAAGGAACCCAGGGTCTTGCCAGCTGGGTTTTAGAGGTTGCTACAGTTACGACTCTATGGATCATTTTGCCAGAGACTACCCAGGAGCTCAGGATGTAACATCAGCAGCGAATCGACTCTTCCAGTGCAGAGAGGTTGAGGGTCGATTAGGGATGGTAGTTATGTATCAAGACAGTAGAGTCATGGGACTGCTAGATTAGTGGTTGATTCAGAGCCTAGAGTGGCATCCAGACAGTATGCGATGCGATCTAGGGAGGAGTACGATGCGATAAATGTCATATCAGGTACCTTTACGGTCTTTTATTTACTAGTTACCACATTGATAGACCCCGATTCCACCCATTCTTACATTTTCTCTAACTTAGTTCAAGAAATAAAAATCGAGCAGATAACCTAGAGATAGGTGTTCGAGTATCTAGCCCACTAGATTTAGATGTCTTGGTGGAAAAAATTTCAGACGATGATGCCCAACGAAGATTCAGGATCAAACCTTTCCAGCGGACTTGATGGAGATACCCTTTAGGGAGTTCGACTTGATATTATCATCATGTATTGATTAACTGAGCATGATGCCAGTTTGAGGTGTAAAGCCAGGCGACTTAAGCTCAGAGTCGTCAAATGAACCAAGTTGGTGATGACCAATGAGAGATCCCATCAGACGAGGATTGTATCAGTTATACAAGCCCAAAAGATGACATTCAGTGGGTGTGAGGCCTTCATGGCTCATGTAGTCGACACCCTTATCTCAGTACCCATACTCAAGGATATCCAAATAGTGTAAGATTTCCCCGATGTGTTCCCAGAAGGGTTACTAGGTTTACCACCTGAGCGTGAATAGGAGTTCGACATTGAAGTAATGACAGGTTTAGCCCCAGTATCCATTGCTCCCTATTCCATGGCACCGACTAAACTAAATGAGTTAAAAGCTTAGATTCAAGAGTTACTAGAGAAGGGTTTCATTCGACCGAACATCTCTCCTTGAGAGCACTGATCCTATTCGTTAAGAAGAAATATAGGTGGATGAGGTTGTGCATCAACTACAGGCAGTTAAATAAGTTGACCATCTAGAACCGTTACCTACTCCCTAGGATATACAACCTCTTCGACCAGCTCAGAGGGGCATGTGTCTTCTCAAAGATTGATCTACGATCATACGGCTATAAGTTGAAAGTCAAGGATGATGATATGATGAAGACAACTTTCAAAACGAGTTATGATCATTAAGAGTTCTTAGTGATATCGTTTGGACTCACCAACGCCCCAACAACATTCATGGACCTAATGAATCACGTTTTTCACCCATTCTTGGACTAATTTGTGGTGGTGTTTATAGACGACATCCTAGTGTACTCTCGATCATAGGATGAGCATGATCAATATCTCCGTATTATTCTTCATACACTCAGAGACATATAGTTGTATGCCAAATTTGGGAAGTACGAGTTTTGACTATCGGATGTGGCATTCTTGGGTCATATCATTTTAGCCGATGACATCAGAGTCGACCCTCGGAAAATTCAGGCTATAGTTGATAAAAGATTATAAAAGAGCTTCGAGCAGTTAAAGGTTATATTGACCCAAGCCACAGTGTTGACCAAACAAGATTCAGGTAAGGACTTCACAATTTTCAACGATTCTTCTTTGAATGTACTTGGATGCATCTTGATGCAAGAAGGTAAAGTTATGGTATACGTGTCCCATCAACTTAAGCCTTCTGATCGTAATTAACCTACACATGGCCTTAAACTAGTAACAGTAGTGTTCTCTTTAAAGATTTAGCGACACTACATTTTTTGTTAGAAGTTCCATATTTTCACCGATCATAATAGCCTCAATTATCTTCTCTCTCAGAAAGAGTTGAACCTCAGACAACGTAGATAAGTTGAATTGCTTAAGGACTACGACTGTGTAATTGATTATCATCTGGAAAGGCAATTATGGTGGTAGACGTCTTGAGCAGAAAAACAATGACTGAGTTGTGAGCCCTCCTAGTACGTTTGAGTTTATCCAGTGATGATGGATTATTAGCCGAGCTACGAGTTGAACCAGAGTTAGTAGGGGAAGTCAAGAGGTTACATAGTTCAGATGATCGATTAAAATCTCGGTCCGAGCAGGTTCGTTAGTGAGAGGCCCCAGGTTTTGAGATTCGTGATGGAGAAGTGTTATATCATACTCGCAGACGCTCAGTTGCATAGTAAGATTCTCCACGAAGTGTCTGAGTTCGTAGAGATATGTCTTGTAATGCCTCAAATTTTGGTTAGTGACCAAAATGTAAGTTTTGATAGTTTAGTAGCCAAAGTATAAAATTAGGAAAAGTTTAGGGACCCAAGTCTAATTTTCCCAAAAATAATTTTTATTCTATAAATAGATAGCTTAATTTTGATAGTGGGGTTTTATTAAAATCATATTCTTGATCCAGAATTTATATTAAAAACTAGAAAGAGTTAAAGCCGGTAAGAAATTGGTAAACCAAATCGTATAGAAATTTAGGGAAAATTGAAGGATAATAAATTAGGCTTAAAAAAATATTATTTACACATGTTAAAATGATGAAAAATAATATGGATCATTGGATTTGAGAACTTATTTCCATGTTTAATTTGAATTGTTGGATCAAAGTGACAAGACTGTAATTTTTGGAAAATTGCTTGGTAAAATTGGAAAAGGGTAAAATATTTTGTTAATATTTGACTTTGGAAAGATGATAAGGTTATGTGGCTTGATGTTATTTTAAATATAAAGTTTCATTAATGGTAAAATATACATTTCACATTAAATGAATTTTTAATTCATTTAAGCTTAATATAAGGTAAATTAACATGAAATTCATTAGAAATTTCATGAAAAACTTAGCCATTTTCAGCCCCTTGGCCATGCACCACCTATCAAGGTAAGAGAAAATTTATTTCTCATTTTTTAGCATTTTCTTTTAGATTTTGGATCATGCCGTGAAATAGAAAATTGTTCTATTCGAAAAACCCTATCATTTGGTACCATTATTGCTTGCTAATTTGGCTTGTGTTGAAAGATCACAAATTTTAGGGTTTGTGATCACATTAAGTTTTATGGAATTGATGAAGTATTTTGATGTTTTTGAGGTTGTAGAATTAATTCCAAGCATGATTTATGATTAAAATCAACTATAAATGCCTATATAAGCTATGGGTAATTTCGACCTAACCCTAATCTTGGAGGAAGTTTATGTTATGATGAAATTTGATTAGGGATTTGATTGTAGAGATTGTATAAGGTTGAATCTAGTTGATTTCATGCTTGAATCGAATCAAAATCGAGTAAAATCATGGAAACCCTAGTCTTGGGCACATAAACCATTCGATCTTGAGGAAGATGATGGGGAAAAAATTGAAAAATTTCATGTGGCTTAGAAATGATATTAGAAAGGTTCTACAAGCCTTAGACAATTTTTGGGCCAATCTGTAATTTTGTGAAAGTTGAGGGACCAATTCGAAAATTATGAAAAAGTTGTGGGTTATTGCATAATTGTTAAATAATTATTTTAATATGCTGGAAATTTCTATTTGGGGACTGAAATTGAAGTTAGAATGTGAAATTTAGCTATTTTGGAAAGTTGATAAAGTTTGAGTGCTAAATGGTAAATATTGAGAAAGTTAGTGGATTAAATAGTAAATAAGGCACTGTTGAGGTAATTGGGATGAAAGTTTAATGCTGGAAATTATTGGGCTTATTTGGGCCTTGAATTGAAGAATTAATGACAAGAGCTCAATATGAATAAAAAGGAAAAGTAAGATGAATTCTAGAAGAATTCGAAGATAATAGTACTTTTGGAGTATTATTATTAAGTATGAACTGTTACTAATAATACTAACTTATATTTGTATATGCTTTGTATGGATGCTCATGTACATCGTGATCAAACTCGTGATACGAGCAAAGCAAAAAGCAAGGAGAAAGTTGAAGAATAATTATACTTCGATAATATGGCATAATAGTGAGGCATACCAAGTGAGTGCATTTATTATGTACTTATATGATATGAGGATAGATTGCGATATTTTGAAATATTTTCATAAGGTTTATGAAAATGGTTTAAGGTGATTTTAGGGTATGAACTGTCCTAAAATAGATAGATGAGCTTTATATTATTTTAACAGCTATCGATGTTTCATAATAAATGTTTAATCTGCGAATTTTATTTAAAGGCCTATTGTATGTGCATTGAGAGTCATAGGTGCATTTTGACATACTTGGAGTATGATGGTTGTCGATTGATGTTGTTTAATGCATACGTTGCATTTTCGTATCAGTACCTTTGTGTAATTTCGGCATTATGTGTGCATGCATAGTATTCATAATGAGTTTGGGAATTATCATTTCGATATATTAGTATAGTGTCGTTGTTACTACAATACTACAATACTTATACTTTCGTTTAGTACTTATGTACAACTCATGTACCTTGCATTCTCATTTGACATATATTGAACTATGAATGAATACTTTTAAATATAACGATTGATAGGTATGCTGGACATACTAAATATTGTTTCGCATGTTATTTGACGAAAACTTGGCTTATCAAGTTAGTTTTTATGCGTTTATGTACTTTATACGATAAATCATATTTTGATCTTATAATTGTTTACTCATGTTTTTAAAATGCCTTATTTGTTTTGTTATGCCTCACTAAGTGAATACTTAGAGTGTGAGAATTTTCACGCGTAGGTTTAATATACGAATAGGAGTCAGGAGTGCAGTTGATATCATCTGTCAAGGGTTGTCTCATCAGTAATAATATGACATCTCTAGATGTTTATTTTGATATTACTAGTTGGCATGCACTTAGATTTGTTGTGATGCTCTGATAAGATACTTGGTATTTGGTTGTAGTATTATATTACGTTTGAACTTAAACTACTGTTTGATAGATTTTAAACGTTATTTTATACATATGTATTTGAAGAATGTTTTATAAACTATATTATTAAACAATTTATTTAAAGGAACAAAATTTTACTGGTTTTCAAGTACGAAAATATTTTAAAAGTCATGTTACATCTATGAATCATGTACGGGGGCGTATACGGGGAATGGGTGTTTCATGTCTAGTGTGTCAACAGGTTAAGGCGGAACACCAGGTCTCATCAGGTTTGCTTCAACCCATTTAGATTTATAGAGACCTTTCAGAGTACGTCTTGAGTCATCTTTAGAGGGCATGTACTGTTATGGACGCGTATTATGTTTTTAGTCTCAACTCGTTTTGGAACTCAATATTTTGTATTATTTTTGTGGATGTATTTTGGAAGCTCCTCATTAATTGTAAACCCAATTTATTACTATGTTTTTATATTACATTATGGATGTCTAAATTTCATATATTTATAAGCAGTTTTGAAAGAAACTTTTTGAGTCACTATTTCAGTAGTCACGTGTAACATTATAATCCATGGATTTTCAAGTCTAACTGGACTAGGGTGTTACAAATGTTGTTTGGTCATCAGAAATTATTCTCAAGTCGCATAGGATTACTATTGTTTGAAGCTCTAGAAAAAAAAAGTGCAGTTGATAAGGAAATTAACGTTATTATTGACAGAATTTACATGATATCTTTTGCATGAAACCCAGCAGTCTTCCCAGTCTTTATGTTCATCACAAATAAGCTTAAAGAGTAAACCAGTCCCTACATTTGATTTTGTCTCTCACTACATAGGGTAACCTAATTCATAATCCTGAAGCACCCCATTGGAATGAAGGAGTGAAGTTGAACTCCAAGAGCTGGAAGATGCTGATTTTGCATTGAACTCGGTCGGCAACCACATCAAGCTGTCCTTTGAACCATTCATATCCTTGAAACAATCCAGTACTTGATCAGATATTTGTTCTTCCTGGGGATAACCCGCTGTTTTGTTATTAAGAAACTCGTCCAGCTCGTCCTGCAACTTCGAAACTGCTTGAACATCACCATTATTTCCATTTCCCTTTGACACAATTGTTGAGTCCATCAAATTGTCTCCGGTTCCAAAGGGAACTGAGCCATCCGATGGAGATATTCTATCCAAAGAATCATCTAGCACTTCAATCCCCTTGGCTTTGAAACTTTCTGGATCATAGAGATCATCAACGCTTTGTTCATTTGCAGGCTGAGGGTTTGGCAAGAGAGGCTGCACAAGAAGGTTAGGGTTTCCATTGGAGGCAGCAGTCTGCATGCTTTGGATCATCTTGTCTTGCAAGGGGTGAATGTTCTTAGGCCATAAAGCTGGGTTGTTATAGAAAGAGAAAGGGTTCTGAAGACCTTGAAGCTGCATATGAAGCTGGAGTCGTTCCAACGCCGAGTTGCTCAAACCCGGAGAGAATTGATTATCATCGGAGGCTGAGCCAGTGGGCTGATGATCATTAGGGTCTTGATTGGAGGACGATAACCTATGGATGTTGTTAGATTGTTTGTGCCTCCCAAGTAGTTTCTTCTTTAATTTGGTGTTCCAGTAGTTTTTGATATCATTATCAGTTCTCCCAGGCAGTTGTGCAGCAATTATGGACCACCTAAAAAGTAGATCCAACTCAATCAAGGGTATCCTCAACAAGAAAAATACGAAGCATGGAAGAACAAAGAGAGAATATCAGAAACCCTAGGGAAATGAAAAATAAAATACAACATAAATAAAGAAGATCTAAATGATCTGACTGTAAAAGATGCAGCTTTTGCATATAGTTTTTGTTAAGGGTATCTATCGAGGAAAAAGAATAAGACAAGCAATCAAAGCCTAAAAGTTTGAGAGGAAAAGGAAAGAGGGATTGATTACCTGCTTCCAATACTTATATAGAGACTGCAGATGATGTTGTCTTCTTCTTCAGAGAATCCACCATGCTTAATGTTTGGCCTCAAATAATTCAGCCATCTCAGCCTGCAACTCTTCCCACATCTTTTAAGGCCTATGAAATATTACCCAACAAATACAAAAGGTCGAGTTAAATCAAAATCTTATAACAAACATGCAAATAAGCTCCCACCATATATATATATATATATATATATATATCGTTCAAAACAAAGTTTTATGTAGGGTAACTAGGGTGTATATATATATATATATACCAATTTTCTGAGGAAGAGCAATCCAATTGCCTCCAGTGCCATACTGTTCGATATAAGCCTTGAGTTTAGCATCTTCTTCAGGTGACCATGGTCCTTTCTTCACGTTAGCTTTGTCACAGCAAGGGGCTCGACCCATGTCTTCTTCTTCTTCTTCTTCTTCGTTTTGTTTCTTCAAAGCAAAGGAAAAAAGCTAGTTAGATGTTTTGTGGGAAATGGGGAAAGTTGATAGCAGGATATTATAGGTGAGAAATAGTGGGTGACGTGAGGCATTTTGTTCCCATAAAATGCTTAAATTTTTATCAGGGCCTAACGATTACAAGTTGGCTAGTTAGGGTTGCTGAGTAAATGAAATGAAAATTATAAAAAAGGCAATACTTTAAATAAAGTAAGCAAGAAAATGCCAAAGGGATTGAGTATTCAAAACCTTTTTAATTAGCAGCAGCACCACTCATTGACCTTGGTTTCCTTTCTATAATATTTTTCCTTGATTTTATTATGCTAACAAAAAGGAAGAGAAGGGTCCCCGGAACCCCAACTACATAGAAATTAACATGAGGAAAACTATCAATTTTCAAAAGCACTAATACTAATATTCTAATCATACATTAAATTATTGATTTTGATTAACACATATTTCTCTCATTATCTTATATTTATCATAATTCTGAACATAACGATCAATTGTTATCATTGTTAATTACGAGAGATCACGGATGTACGAAAATATTCAAAATTATAAAATTAATGACAAGTAATCAATATATATAAAAAAAAGAAAAAAGTATGTTTGTGCTTGTCTTTTCTCTTAACCTTAGAATCTCAGCGTTGACATATAAACACTTGTGTTTCATCATCAGTAAGACCAAAGCTTAAGACTCCTTTGAGTGAGAACTGGTAAAGGGTGGGATCAGTCATTTGATAACAAGATAAGCTTAGATACTTGTTGTGCATACTATATTAATAAAGTGGAATGATTGATGCCAATTGCAAACTAATTTGATTGATTTAGTGAAATATTTCTATTAGGCCAACTTTTGTTTTAACATATAATATACATATAGAGTATAATATAGTAACAAACGTACAAAATGTTGGTTGACTTTTGTTTGTGGGAAACTAATTTCTTCTTGCTTGGCTTTGTTACCCATATAATTGACTCAAACCTAATGGATAATCCACTTGTTTTGTGGGAAACACAATTGGAATTGAGTAGTTTTGATTTGGATTAAGATGTTAACAAAACTGGTTAATTAACTATAGAATAATAAGCTTAGAGAAAGGAGTAAGGTAACTTTAATGTACTTTCTTAGGCATTCTTCTTCTTCTTCTTGTAGGGATTGGGACTTCTAGTTTGCCTTTTTTGACCACTTCTTTTAGTTCTAGGCTCTATCAACCTAAGTGTTTAACATATTAATTATCTGTCGATATTTTTTGGTTTAGGCTTTCTTCTTTATCCCCTTACTCGTTGTATTTTTTTAAAATTACCATAAGATTAGCTCTTATTTGTTTAGTGCTGAGCGGGGTAATATCTAATTAATTCTTTTGTGTATGTATTAGGGTGAATATTAGGCGTGATATAGTAAGGACAATAGCTAAGTTCAAACAAATTAAGCTCTTGCTTTATCAATTTTTACTTATTTTATTCATTCCTAAGATCACCACCTGTCACTTCCCCCAAGGGAAAATCTAGAAAAGATTGGTGATATAACCCAGAAATTCATTAATGATAATGCATGCAATTACTGGACTTTTCATGTACACCATAGCACTTGTTTAATTCTTTCAGGATAGAAATGTAAAATGTGACACTGATTAAGCAAGTCGCTAATTTTAAATTTTAGTTATGTATTTTTTTATTGAAAATTTGTTTCGGCTACTAGAATTTTATTTCACCCCTAGAATTTTAATTCATCCTCATTAAGTTTAAGTTTGTCCTCATAACATAAAAATCATACGTTCGTCCCCGCATGTCACTATTTTTACCTTGTGTCTCGTGCCATCAATTAGATTTGAGTAAATTTTAGTGTAGACAGTATATGTTTAAAGATAATTCTCAACATTGAACGCTCACACCTCTGACATTCCTAGTGCTCGAACCTGAGATCTCAAAGAATAACAATAAATCCTCTATTACCGAAGTCGTTTGATTCGTGCACAAATTAAAATCAATGTTAAGACTGGATATCTCAATACATATGATATTATAATAATATTTGGGGCACATCCTTATGATTTTTGTTCTCTGCTTACTAACGTAGATGGAGACCATGCATACTCAAATTAAATGCCCGCCTCTATAGTTGCAAACCTAGATGGCATTAACTCATAAAATGTATGATTATCTGAATAAGGGTTAGGTTTAAGTAGTAAGCAACTTGATATCACTTAAATAAGGTCTTGAGTTCGAATTCTTGTGTATGTAGAAAATTATTGTTTGGAGACTTACCCACTAAAACCAGGTGTGTGACGTGGTTTGGTCAAGACTAATTAAGGCAAAGCCTTAGAATTGTGAGAGAAAAAAAATTATATCTTTATTTATATGTCACATTCCACGAAATTTCCATATTATAGACTCCAAAAGATTGCTTAAATAATTTATTATATTCAATTGCACAAAAAATGACGATAAAAGGATAAAGGTTTACGTTGTTTTTCAAGATTTAATATGTAAAACACTTTCCTAAAAAAACAATAGTTTAATCCTAGTTCTTTTTTTATTTTATTTTGTGTTGTCTTCTTTTTTATCCTTTGATTTTTGTTTAGCCGGTAGCGACATTAGTATTAATGTTGATTGTTGACCACCAATAATTATTAGCTCTGTTGTTTTACATACTATGTCCTTTATTTTCCTTTTCCTTTTTTAAGTTTTTTTTTTTAATTTTGAATAAGAATCTATGTTATCCTTACATGTTTTTCTTTGTTCTTGTGGTATGTGTTTTTTATGCTATTGTTGCACGATTCTTATGACTTTTGATATGTTTTACGAATACATTTACGGTCGTTTTGGTGCTCGCACAGAGACCTTCAAGACATTTATTTTCTAATTAGTTTGTCGGTGGTTACATATAATAAGATACCCTCTTTGGTAAAAGGTTGTCTGTTGATATAATTAAAATTATATAGTGAAATAGTCTGCCAAATAGTTTGGTTCGTTCAATAGTCCTTTATTACTTCGTAAAACGTTTCGTTCAACAAAGATAAAATATTTTTTATGAAGGTTACTGAATTCTTTTGATGTTGATCGTCATTCTCAAAAGAATGTTTTATTTTTTTCGTATATTTGAGTCTAATATTTATATTCTTTTATGAATTTTTTTAATAACCATTGTCTTCATTTTTCTTACTATGTTTGTTTGCATTGTAATTCTGATATTTTTAATGTTTTATTAATAGATTCTAATTGTCATTACTAAAAAAGATATAGGTGTATGAAGCTACTTTTAAAAAGTAATAATAAGTAAAGGTGTATGAGGCTATGTAAATGAAACATTGATGATAAAATTCAAAATGATGATTTATTCATTTTATTAATATTTGAAATTTTAATTTTAAAAATTGATAGTGTGGCCTCTTGAGATTTTACCATTAACTTGTAATAGTTGATTGAATTTATGAAGAGTTTATTCACCAAACCATAACTCTTTTATTATAATAAGATAAGCCAAAAAAAACTTCAATAACTAATCATACAATTACCTCATTAGTTTTTTAGAAAGTCGTTGACACATGAACACTTTGACTTGTAAATTAAAAATGTCTTCTCCGAGCATTAGGTGCATGAGTCATGGGAATAAAATGTAGCCACTATAAATTTCCAGAGCATTGTCATAAATCAGTCATGTTGGTATGTTTTTATGTTATAATCGCGCTTCTTGTTCAAAATTATTATGAGAAAATATTTAATTAAAACCATTAATAACTTCTGTTGTGACCTTTCTCTATATGTTATATGTTTATATAAATTTTGATTCATTGGGTAAATTACGCTCAGTCGCATTGTGAGTTTAGTTAAGTCATTTTTCTCTTTAAAAGTTGTAAACATGTCATTCAGTTATTACAAACATGTTATTTCGTCGTTAAAATTAAAACAAAAGTTAAATGTATTTGAGTATAATATTATTTTTAGTCTTCAAAATTTATACATTCTATCAATATTATCTTTATTCGAAATAATTCAACGAGTTTAACTCTTCATATTTAAAAAATCTACTAATTTATTCGTTTTTAGGATATTATCAAATCAAAGAAGCCCAACAAATTGAAGCAGTAGTTAGATAAGTGCATTATGTCATAAAATAACAAGAAGTTATTGTTAAATTTTATTATACCAGGAAAGTAATATAACATTTATGTGAGAAAAACAAAGATTAAACTGATGAAATCTTTAAATATGAATAGTTAAATTTATTGAGTCATTTCAATCAAGACTAAATTGATAAATCATGTAAGTTTTAAAGATTAAAAATATTATTATACTAGGTCGTGTTACTATTGAATGATTTGTTTATAACTTTTTTTTAAAAAAAAAAAGTAGCATCTTTGTTATTAAACCCATAATTAAGTACATTGAATGTAATACACCTTTAATTGTTTCTGTAATATATGTTAACATATGAGTATATTCACATTATTTTGTTCATGCCGTATAATATTTGAGTTCCCCTAGTTATTCTTGTGAAACAGGGATCACAGAATTTGACTCCATGGGGGGAGTTGGTGTGGGTGCCGTTGACATGCTAATTCCTACTTAATTCATTTACCCTATTTCTTTAATCATTATCATAAATATTATAAGCCCTTCGATGCGACGTTAACTTCATGCGCATTATAAAATAAAAACAAGTTATAGCTGAGGAATAAAGTCAATCCGGTGTTGTATTATTTGATTAGCGTATCACAATGATCTCTTGTCAGTGAAAGTGGGACATTCAGAGCATATAGAGATACCAAGCAAGCTCTGGTGATAGAGCATAAATTCTCGATTAGAAAATTTAGATTATAACGTTAGAATTAAAATATATATATTTAATTAGGTAGAGACATTCATTTTATTTTCAAAGTGGAATTAATATTTTTTAAAAATAATAATTAATTTTATTTTTTCAAAAAATTTGGGTGTCAACCAAAGGTAGTTCGGCCATGTATAATGTATATTTGGATGGTATTGTTTTAGTTAATATTGATAGTAGAGCAGGTGAGAGCCACTTCTCCAACGATAATCCCCCGACTGAAATGAAATTCATACAAGTGTAGAAAAAAGTTGAATAATTACCCTAAACTTGTATACAGCTGGAATCCCCAGGTGTTAATGATGAGGGGAAACCATTTTCTGGAATTGGAGGAATTAACTGTGGTTGGTAAAAATCACATCCCGATTGAATTTTCATGGCGCTTCTTCGTGTATGATTCAGCCACAGGCGTATATTCTTGAAAGAACTTGTAGCGAGATCTAAAAGATATTAGGGTAAACTATACCAGTAACCATCCAACTATAATCATTTTTCATTTTGACCACTATTTTTGAAATTTTGTCAACCAGGCCACCCAACTAGTTAGATGCATTCAATCAAGCCACTAGCTGTTAACATTTAACGGAGGAGGTGATGTGGTAAATGTTAACGGTTAGTGGCTTGATTGAATGTATTTAAATAGTCCGGTGGCCTGTTGATAAAAATTCAAAAATAATGGTCAAAATGAAAAGGGACTATAGTTGAGTGGTTACTGGTATAATTTACCCAAGATATTACAATACATGGCACGTACAGAAGCACAATGAACATATACAGAAACATGAATAAAATCAGTATCTGTCCAAATAAACAAATATATGTCACGACCTACCAATAATCTTCATGAACCAAACACCATAATTTGAAATCTAACATTTACAGTTACATCCCCATAATGTTATATATCATTCAACTACAATGTAATTCATAAATCAAATGCCAGAACTCCTTAGATCCAAGATGAAGAATGAAGTCAAAATGTGGGATGGAGCAAGACTCCTTAGATCCAAGATGGAGGATGAGATATATGTATTATTCTCACCATTTTTCTTTTATCTAGAAAGAAATTTAGAGACAGTTCCATATTATTTTAGGATTTTCACTTTGTTTTTTTAAAAATAAAAAATAAAAATTGACAGACTAAAAACACCACCAACAAACTCTCAAAAAGTCCAACAAATCCACCCTAAACACAAGAAGACTAACAAAATTTATAGCCTCTTTGTTTTTAAAAAAAGTCCAACAGAAAACAAATAAAAACCATGGAGTCCGCCAAAACCGGCTGTCTTGGGACATTGGCAACAACCAAGCAGAGGCTAAAGGAATCAGATATGTGAATCCTTGCAATGGTGTTTTATTCCCTGTTGTTTATACTAGTTTTCACATGCAAATACAAACCCCAAAGATTCGTAGAAGATATTTACAAGTAATCGAGTAACACTTGCATCCTACTGTAAAATTCAACTCATTTTTTTGTTAAAACCAAACACCCAATTGAAATACACAAGTTGCCACCAGGTACCTCATTAACTATGCCAAAGCTTGAGCCATAATTGAACGTTGCGACAGCTGCTGCTCATAAAGTTCAAGGAAGATACGATATTTGGCATCATGATACTTCTTCACCCTTGGGTCTGTTGATGGATGAATGACCTGCATGGTTTCAAGAGTTGAAAACACCAAATTTATGTCAAGTACAATATCAATGACTAACTTAAGTGGAATGATGTTGGTTGCATAATTAAATAGAGACACATATGGAAATAAATCGCAGAACATCAAACTTAAATTATTTAAGCCAGTTAAAAAAATTGGTATCAACAACCTAGGCACCAGCCACCCAAATCATTAGCCCAAATAAATTTAATGCCCAAAACAGGCATGTCCTTTCGATTAATTGATGTCAATCAATCAGAGATCACACGCAACTTACCTTTGCACCACAAGGAGATTCAGCAAATTAAACGAGACCACCTTCCTGAGCTAGATTTAATGCATTGCCATCACTTAACTTGTTTATGTTCAACCACTTTATGAATGATGTAAAATCGAAATACAGCTGAATTTTCAACTGGACCTTCTACAGTTCTAAACATATTTTCATGATAAAAGCACAAACAATAAAAACAAAACATGACTGCTAGCGTACCTGACCAGCTGCATTAAGTACTTTCATAGCCTCATTAAGACAAGTATACTTCTTTGCAGCAACTGCACCGAGAATAGCAGCCCCTAAGAGCACCGACTCACTTTCACGCGGAAGTATTATAGGGCAACCTGAAATTATGAGCAAATGGTCTCCCACCAATAAATGAATAAATAACAAAAGAGGGAATAACAAATTATTTGCAAGAAAGACACGAGTTTTTAACAGCATGTGCCGAGCAATAACTAAGATGCCAACACCCTCCTAGATGACCTAATTCACTTGTTTTATGTGAGAATTACATAAATCTAATTCAAAGTGACTTGCTGTCTTCTATAAAGATGTAAGAACCATAACTGACAATAAAGTTAACTGTTCTACGTTTCAACAATAATGTGTAAGATAATGTTGAAATCTTTCATTTTAAGAAGTCTCCATGACAAAGAAAATGAATCTTTGCCTACGGGATACAGCAGCTACAAATATAGAACCAGTAAACTCTATTAAAGACCATACCCTAAGTAAGCTCAAACTCAAGAAAGGTCCTGTCAGTCACTAAATTACACTTTCAAGGGGGCATCTACTGGTTCTTCAATACATCCTAAAAGGAGACAAAATTATACTTTTAAAAACTTATAATTATCATAACATTAACAAACACACTTTTAAGGTACATTAACAAACACAGTAGAGTTTCATTATTCCATTCCACTTTATCTTCAAGTCTTCTAAAATAATCTTCAACCATAATAACTCACAAATTCTCAATGCCATAGCTCGAAATTCAACTTCTGCACTTGATCTAGCCACCACATTCTGTTTTTTGTTTCTCCAAGTAACTAAGTTTCCTTCAAAGAAAGTGCAATAGCCTGAGGTTGACCTTCTATCAATTATGGATCCCACATAATCGGCATCTGTGTATGCTTCCAGAGTCAAGTTCCCCATCTTCTAAATAGAATCCCTTTGTCTGGTGTACCCTTCAAGTACTGCAAAATTTGGACTACATCCCTTAGGTGTGATTCCTTGGGATTGTGCATGAATTGGCTCACAACCCCAACAACATATGCTATGTCTGGTTTGGTGTGTGACAAATAGATAAGTTTTCCCACCAATCTCTAAAAAAAACTTCTGTCAACTTCCATATCATCCTCCTTTGAGCCTCCAAGCTTGTGATTGACTTCTATAGGAGTTTCTTCTGGTTTACTTCCTTATTTTCCAGTTTCCTTCAACAAGTCCAATGTATACTTTTGCTAAGATATAAAAATCTCTTGCTGTGAGTGAGCTACCTCAATACCAAGGAAGTATTTTAATCCTCCAAGGTCTTTCACTTCAAACTCCTTTATAAGACACTTCTTTAAATTAAAAATTCCTTCAAAATCATTACCTGTAACAATTATATCGTCTACATATACCAACAGTGTAGTTACTCCCCCTGAATGAGAGTATTTCACAAATAGAGTATGATCACCTTGACTCTGTTTGAAGCCTTGTTTTAGCATTACTTTAGTAAATCTCCCAAACCAAGCTCTTAGGGACTATTTTAGTCCATAAAGAGCTTTCCTCAATTTACACACTGCCTGTCCAGTATTTGAATCAAATCCGAGTGGAATATATATGTAAACCTCTTCTTCAAGGTCCCATGCAAAAAGGCATTCTTGATGTCAAATTGCTGCAAATTTCATCCCTGAATAATTACTAAGAACAATAGGACCTTCACTGTGTTCATCTTTGCAACAGGGGCAAAAGTTTCAAGATAGTCAATTCCATAGGTTTGAGAGTATTTCTTTGCCACCAATCTTGCTTTGTACCTTTCTACAGAACCATCTGATCTATACTTAACAGTAAATACCCATCTACATCATACTGTATTTTTCCCTTATGGCAGCTTCACTAAATCCTATGTCATATTCTTCTCCGGCGCCTCCATTTCTCTTTCATAGCCTTTTCCCAGTTCTCATTTTTTAATGCCTCAGATACTGTTTTAGGAATAACAATGTCATTTAGGCTAGTAAAGAAGGTTATGTAATTGGGGGATAGGTTTTTGTAGGTCAAAAACAGATAGATAGGATGTTTGGTGGTACATGTTCTTTTTCATTTTCTATTAGCAGTGGGAAATTCAAAATCAGAAGCAGATATAGTATTTTCAGCATCACTTTGTTTAGGAGTTTCATAGTGTACCTCAAATTGTATAGTAGCAGGACCAGGAGATGATTGAATCTACATAGGTGCCTTCTTCCTCGAGTAGACCCTTAGTGGACAAGTAGTGTCCTGAATATTGGGTTGTGATGTATTAATGTTTGGTTGAGGAGTACTAGGTTCAGACTAGGGAGAGGATGAAGTAAAAGCAAACTGTGTTTCTGTAGAATATATAGGTATAGGTGTAGGTGTAAGAAAATCAATAAGGGGCTAAAGTAAAAATAAATATGTATTCTTATCTTCCTTAAATGATACCTCCCCCTGAAGATAAGGAATTGTAAAATAACTCTCTTTTTCCACAAAAGTGATATCAACAGAAGTATAGTATTTTCTTTTAAGAGGGTGGTAGCACTTGTAGCCCCTTTGAGTGGAGGAATACCCAATAAAAATACATTTTAGTGCCCTTGGATCAAGTTTCCATCGGCCTTGAGAATGAACGTGAACAAAAGCAACACACCCAAATACCCTTGGTTTTAGGTTAAGAGATGGACTGAAATTTGGAAAGAACTTTGTAAGGGTTTGAACGGGACTTTGGGATTCAAGGACTTTAGTGGGTAGTCTATTTATCATGTAAGTAGCAATTAACACAGCTTCCCCCAATACCTTTTAGGGACATTGTTTTGAAATAAAAAGGCTCTAGTTATGGCAAGAATATGTCCATTCTTTCTTTCTGCAATCCCATTCAGTTGGGGAGTGTTTATACAAGAGGACTCATGTATGATACCTCTTTCTAAGAAATAAGGAGACAAGACTTGATTAAAGTAGTCTTTGGCATTATCTGATCTGATTCGTTTTATTTTAGCCCCAAATTGAGTGTTTCTGCAACCCCAAGTAACACGAGTAAAATCGTCTATAAAAGACACAAACCATCTAGCCCTGGTTATGTTAGGAATAGTGGAAGGCCACCAAACATCACTGTGGATATGGGTAAAGAGACTGTTGATTCGTTTATTATTTGCTGGAAAAGAGGAACGTTTATGCTTTGCAAATTCATAAACTTCACAATGAAATTCTTCAACATTTAAGGAATTACACAAGGAGGGAAACATAGTTTTTAAGAGTTTAAAAGGTGGGTGACCAAGACGAAAGTGATGTAGCCAAATTTAGTCTTTTTTTTTTGATAGGAATAAAAGGCCTCAAAAAACCCCCTTGGTGGTTAACGGAACTTAAAAATAGTTCCTTAATCCACATAAGGAGGAAAGGAGTGCCATAGGATTCAATAAATTCAAATATAACAAAGTATACAACCCATCTCCCTCAAGAGAGATAAAACCAAAAACAAACAGCCCTTAACAGAGCATAATTCACCCAATACCCGCCTTAGCTAGGACATCCGCCTCTATATTGGCTGTCCTACTAACCCACCTAATAAAACCTTCAAAAACACTAAGCTTTTGAATAATTTCTTTAACTGTTTGAACATAAACAACAGGACAAGAGACCACATCCTTAATCCAGCCAACTGCCACCTGGCTATCACTCTCAATAATCAATCTATCTTTAACCCTATGACGAATAGATTCAAAAAAATCTAAACCCTTTAGGATAGCCTTCAATTCCATTAACGTTGGGGGCCCCGGACCAGCCGGCTCTTTGAAGGAACCAAGAATCGAACTAGACATGTCTTTCAAAATACCACCTAAGCCACTCCTCTTCCAATCACTCGAGGTAGCCGCATCCACATTAAGTTTAACAAAACCTTTTGGAGGTGGGGACCAAGGAAACACGGTTGAAACCCGATAAGAATGGGATGAGTAGGAATCCACTATGGACGGGTCAGCAATAATATCATCCTTGGAAATAGAAACATGAGTTTCCTTAGCTAGAAACCATGAAGCAAGCCTGCACCTAGCAAGAAAGAAAATCTCTGCTCGATCAAGCTTCCCTCCTTCAAACACAATAAAATTCCTGGTCTTCCAAATTGTCCATAGCACAGCTCCAGGAATGAATGGCCAGATAAGAGAGTTGGACTTCAAGTCATTCCAAGCCAATAGGAATCTTTTAGCTTCTGTATGAAAAACCGATTGAAAATTCCAATATCCCAAGAATTTCATCCAAATTGGCCAAACAAACGAACATGAAAAAATAAATGCGATGAAGACTCTTCTTCAAGATTACAGAAAGAACACAAAGTATCATTAATGCCCTTAACACCTCTCTTAACCAAAGCTGTCTTGACCGCCAACTTCTTTAATATAACTTGCCAAAGAAAAGTCTCAACTCTTGGAGGCAACAGACCCCTCCAAACATTAGACTTCCAAAATTTAGCTTCCTCTGAATCGGGAGAACCCGAATAAGATAGGTTGACACATGATTTCACTGTGTAAACCCCTTCCCCATTCCCCTTCCAAAACAATCCATCAGTGGCATCAGCAGAAATAGAGAAATCAGAGATAACAACCATCAAATTTGCCCATTGCTCAAATTCCCAGTCATTCAACTCTCTCCTCAATTGAACGTCCCAAATCCAACCCCTTGAACTGAACTCCCCAAACTGAGTTAATCTTCCTTCTTTATTGACTGCAATAGAAAATATTCTAGGGAACAATACCATCAACGGATGATCCATTGTCCAATTGTCTTGCCAAAACCGAATGCTCCTCCCATTGCCAATTTTAAAGCTATATTTACCTCTGATACTACAGCCCAACGAATCAGCATTATAATGGTTTCTCACCATATCTCTCCACATCCAGGATAGTTTAGGAGAGACTTTACTGTCAAACTGCATCAAGGAAGGATCCAATTTATATTTGTTGCAGAGCATTTCCCTCCAAACCGCATCCCTCTCAATAGCAAACCTCCAAGCCCATTTTTCCAAAAGTGCCCTATTCACCACCTTTAAATTAGGAACCCCCAATCCTCCTTCAATTTTAGGTTTACAAACATCGGACCAGCTTACCCAATGTATCCTCTTTCTCCCATCACCACCTCCCCACAAAAAATTTGACATGATAGAATTGAGAGTCTTGTAAACTGATGCTGGAACCTTGAACAATGACAAAAAGTAAATAGGGAGTGAGCATAGAACTGATTTAATTAGAACTAGCCTGCCTGCCAGTGACAGAGAGGAGCCTTTCCAGCCCGCCAGTCTCTTATTAAAGCTTTGAACCACTGGATCCCATAGAATGTTGGAGTTCCTATGTGGACCTAGTGGGAGTCCCAAATATTCTGAGGGAAAAGAGCCCACTGAACATCCAATCATAGATGCCCAACCCTTAATTTCCTCTTCCTTTAAGTTCACTCCAAATAATTTACACTTCTTTAAATTCAGCTGTAGACCAGAAATAATCTCAAACACCCGAAGAACCCTCTTTACATTCAAGATCTGTTTTTCCGACGCCCCACAGAACATAATAAGGTCGTCAGCAAATTGCAAATGGGTTAAATTAAAATTCCTCTCCTCTTTTCTAATGACCAGTCCCGAAAAAAGCCCTCGTGAAACAGCCTTCGCTATTAATAGATTCAATAGCTCCCCAACTATGTTGAACAACAATGGAGACAAGGAACAGCCCTGCCGAAGACCCCTCGCCATAGGAATTTCCTCAGTTGGAACTCCGTTCACCAAAACTGAAACAGTCGCTGAAGTGACACATCTCGAAATCCAACCTATCCATCTAGAACCAAAGCCCATTTCCTTCATTATTCTGAACAAAATAGGCCAGTCAAGAGTATCATATGCCTTCTTGAAATCAGCCTTAAAAACACACCCTTTTAAACCATTCTTCCTCCAAAAGTCAATCCCTTCATTTGCTATAAGAGAACAGTCCAGGATTTGCCGACCGGGGATAAAAGCGAATTGACTTGGACTGATCAAATCTGAAATGCAGCTCCTAAGTCTTCTTGAAAGACATTTCGAGAGTATCTTATACAATCCACCAACAAGGCTTATAGGTCTAAAATCGTCCAGTCCACCAATGTTAGAAATCTTAGGAATAAGAGTGATGAAAGTGTGATTTACACCATGTTCCCATTCCTTCCCCAAGTAAAAATCATGAAAGAATTTCATAATATCTACCTTTAGGACCTGCCAAAACCTCTTAAAAAATCCCAAATTAAAGCCATCAGGACCCGGAGCTTTGTTGCTGCCACAAGATTTCACCACTTCCCACACTTCCTCCTCAGAAAACTCCTGTTCTAAGAACTGTTTCTGCTCCATAAAAATTCTGGGAAAATCCAGATTCAAATCATCAATCTCTAAAGTAGTTCGTTCATTATAGATCTTAAAAAATACTCTTTAACTATGGCCTTAATTGCCGTTGGGTCTTCCACTGTTTCCCCTTCGAAGTTTAAACCAAGTAGAGCATTCCTTTTATTCCTAATCGTAGCACAAGTGTGGAAGTATTTAGTATTGCGATCCCCATCAACAATCCAATTAGTTCTCGAGTACTGAAACCAGATCTGCTCCTGAATCTTGTGAAGCTTCCACAATTCTGCTCTTAGATTCTTCAATTCAACTAATACCTCACTGTCAACCGTTCCTTGCTTCTGTTGAATATCATCCTCTATCAACGAAATTTTCTTCTCTAACTCAGAAATCAAAGCACCTGGATACTTCACTCTGTTCCCAGACCACTTCTTAATTGCATGTTTGGTGTTCCTCATCAGACTAAAAACGCCTGCCTCATTCCGACTATCCTTACCACTCTGAAAAGAAGAAACAACCAGATCCTCAAAACCCTCCTCATCCATCAAATAATTGAATAATCTAAAGGGTTTTCTACCCCAGTCCACCCCTTTATTCTCCAGAACTATAGCATTATGATCTGACAAGGATCTTGGTAGAAGCGACTGCACAACGCCCGGAAACAGCTCTAGGAAACGACAATCAACCAAAAAACGGTCCAGTCTAACAAAAGTGGGATTATCTTGGTTATTACACCAAGTGAACCTACCCCCGTTCAAAGGAAGATCAATCAAACCCGTATGGAGAATGAACTCATTAAAGATCTCCATTGAACTCCTACTTTGACCCCTTCCCAATTTCTCATCTTCTTGTAAATATACATTGAAATCCCCTCCGACACAAATGGGATAAGTCTGTCCACTAAGAAAACTGCTTAACTCTTCAAAAAAACCAGATTTCTCCTCCTCCACTGATGGACCGTAGACATTGATGAAACCACACCCGGAATCAATACTCCGAATTTTACCGAAAGTAGCAATGAATCTCCTGCTAACAAACTGATTCTCCAGCTCAAAAACCTTATCATCCCAACAACACAACAGCCCCCCCGCTGATCCAACTGAAGGGGATTCCAAAATTCCTTTAAGTTTATTAATTCCACTTCTCCTAAAAAAAGACTTCCTAAATTTCTCAGTCTTAGTTTCTTGCAGCCAAAGAAAAGTAGGATTAAAGTTGGAGACTAAATTCTGAACAGCCCTCCTTTTCTCGTTTTTCCCCAAACCCCTAACATTCCATGAACATATTACTAGCTTTGTCATCATCAAAAAGGAAATAGGTGCAGACACACTCCTCAAACAACCAATCCTTTATTCACCCCATTTACGCCTTTCTCTAAAGCTATGATTTTATCCAAAAAGGCTTCTTTCCCTTCCTTAAAAGACACACCCAAAAGCTTGCTAACCTCCCAAGTTTCCATCGCTTCTTTCAACAGAATCGAAAAAGCTGAGGAGGATGCTGTATCAATGCTCACCTTGTCAAGGGCTTCACGATACAGGATCCTTTTAGTTCTTCTCTTCCTTCTAATCAGCAAACCAGATTTGGACTTTAAGCCATCACCTTCTGAAAAGTAACCTTCAATCTCCCTTCCTACACTCCCACCCCCATATCCTTTGTCAAGATAAGGATCAAGACTCCCCTCAGCAATGTTCTCTGCTGATAAACAGAGCTGAATATTCGTACTGGAATCAACATCTAGCTCCCTCTGCTTAACTACGGCACCCCCTGTTTCAGACGAGATGTTCAACAAATCCCCATACCAGTATCTTCTTTCCCTCGACCTGTTGTAAACCCTTTTACAATTGCTCAGACTTCTAGTTTCCAGCACATTACTCTCTTTTGTAAACTCCCTTCTAGAGCGAATTAACTGCCTCCCCCTAGAGTTGTTATTTAAAACCTGTTCCGATGGTCTTAAGTTTTCTTCTTCGGGGTCTATCTCCACACTGAATGGCTTCTCTACAATTGGACTCGATTCCATTACCTTGGACACTCCCCTGCATTTTCCTGATAAATGGATGTTTTCAATAAATTCCCCAAACTTATTAATTGTATATGCTGGCCCAGAAATAAAACCCGAAAAGTATTTTGACCCAGACTGCCCAGATTCTTCAGAATGGGCCTGAGATCCATCAGCCGAATAATTTTGACTTCTAATCCCCAAACCTGCATACTCACCAACTTTAAACTTTCCAACAGTCTGACTTTCTGACAGACCACATTTAATATCTTTCCTATCTAAGGAAAGTCTTGCTAGCTGTCTGTCCTCACTAGCTCCTCCAGAAACATGAAACACTCCCTGGTCAATCCAATTGTCCACTGACAAACGATTTTCCCCTGCTGCGCATGTCTCACCTTCCCCATGAACTGACAACAATCTGTCTTCATCCTTCTCAGACATCCTCTCTTCCGAAAATATCTCGCCGGAATCCTCCACCGGAAAATTACTGAAAAACGAACTAGAATATTCACTAGCTGATCCAATCTTGATACTTACTTTGTATGATCTTCCATACGATCCAAGAGTAATAACTTCTGGAACATCAAAAGGACTTTCCACCTTCAATAGGATTCTTGCCATTGTGAGATCTTCTCTTTTCCTTGTACTATCATGGATATCTACCACACTGCCCCATCTGCCAGCCAACTTCTCGAAGAAGGGTTCATTCCAACACAACAAAGGAACACCTTTTAATTCCGCCATGCAGAAGGCCATTGGTTTCCCAGCTTCATTCAGTAGAGGTTCCACTCGCTCGAACCACTGTTTTAAAACTTCTTCCTTCTTACTCCATAACTCCAGCATCTCCTCATGAGATTTGAGAACTATCACACAAGAATTCCAGACATAGCCCCATTTCGCAATTTGAACATCGTGACCTTCTTTTAATAATGCCGTCCGAATGAACTCCACTTGAAAGGAGTATTTGATAATCCCTGTTAACGACCTCTTCACCCAGTTGGCGCTGTCTGTTGGGATATGCATCTCAAATATATTTCCCTTGACATTCCTCCTCTGGGTATCCTCAGACAGCAGATCATTGTTCCCCCTTCTATTCCCTTTAGACAACAGAGCATCCCTGTAAGATCTATCATCCCTCCTACTTCTATTAATATTATCTCTATCTCTTGATTTTAAAGAATCTGCACTAATCTGACCATCATCTTTGTTTGAAGAAGAAAGCAACACCCTTGACCTTGAACGTTCATCCTTAAACCTGGCAGGACTAACTGAGATCTTCCTTCCATCAATCACAATCCCATTTAACTCCTCAACAGCCCTCTTCAGATCCTCCTCCCTCTTAAAATGAACAAAGGCAAAAGTAGAGAACCTGTATTTTGGATTTCTAGTTTGGCTGGGAATAAAAACTCTCGTAACAGGACCATGAACTAAGAATAATTCCCTAAGCGTACGATGGGAGACCCTTTTACTAAGATTATCGATAAACACCGACCAACACTCAACCGGAACTGACTTTCCTTTCAAATTCTCTCTCTCTACGTTTTTCTCTCTCTCACTCATTTTTTTCCAATAGTTAACCCAAATTTAGTCTTTAGATTCAGACAAAAAAGACAATGGTAGAGTATTCAAAACTTTAGTTGGTCCACTAAGGTCTTCAAGGTAGTATAAGCCATTTATTTCCCTAGCACGCCCAATCATCCTCTTCGTTTCTTGATCCTGAAAAATTCAGTGTAGGATGAAATAAGCACTGCATTTAGTGTCTTTGATAAGCTTTGGAATAGAGATAAGGCCAGTAAATAGTTTTGGCACATGTAGAAATTTTTAAGCAATAGGTTTTTACTGATGGCAATATCTCCTTGGCCAGCAACCGTTATCATAGTACCATCTGCAACTGTAATTTTCTTGTTTCTAGAGCAAGGTATGTAAGTGAAGAAGTTCAGTGAAGAATTAGTTATGTGATCAGAAGCTCCTGAGTCAATTACCCATGAGTTTTGGGTAGGTATGTGAATAGATGATTCCAAGGCATTAGAATTTTGAGAAGAGGAAGAAGATATACCTGAGAAAACTAAATTGCATGTACCTGCAGAGGATGGTTTTTCTAAGGATTCCAATAGGTTCTTCAATTTTCCTACTTCTTTCTAGTTGAATTCAACAGATTGTTCATCAGACTCCTTAGCCGCATGTTTAGTTGCATAAGCTCTGCTTTGTCCTCTTGCTGAACCTCCTTTCTGTGTGAAGTTCTTATTTACAGTATGAGGTTTTCCATGCAACCTCCAGCATTTCTCTTTGGTGTAACGAGGTTTTTTGTAGTAAGTACACCATAAGGAGTCCTTGTTAGTCATCCTTGTTCCTTCTCTACCTTCAATATTCTGCTACTCCAGACGATTTGGTCCCTCAGGAATAGCCCTAGTAACCAAGGTTGAGCTTTCTACTTGATTATTTTCAACCACCATCACTCATCTTCTTCCTTCTTCAACACGAATGATAGCAATAGTTTCATTCAGAGAGGGTAGGTCTTCTTTTCTTAGAATCTAGACCCTTACTGCATCAAATTCTATATTTAGTCCAGCAAGAAAATCATAAATCCTATCTTTTTCTACAAAACTTTTTAGGATTGTTGCATCCTCACTGCATTACATCTGAATGCATTGGTAGTGGTCTATTTCCTTCCACAGATTCTGCAGCATATTAGAATACCCTGTTATAGATTTACTTCTCTGTTTAGTGGCTGAAATCTTACTCTTGATTTTATAAATCTGGGCAACATCTCGAACTTTCGAATAGGTTTGTTTTACGACTTCCTATATCTCTTAGGTTGTTCCAAGAAACATGCAGGTGTCACTAATTTCAGGCACCATTGAATTCCACAACCAATACATAACCAATGAGTCTTGTTCATCCCAAGCCTCAAATCTAGGATATCCTTCCTTTGGACCCGTTCCTAGGAGTGACTGAGTTTACCTCTCCCTTTTAGGAAAGTTTGAACAAGTTGTGACAACTTAAAGTAGTTTTTCCATTCAACATATAAGTGACTTGTATGTTTTGTAAGTCACTTATCGAATTAGAGTGACTTCCTTTACCCATTGTGCCTCCTTGAGCAATTTCTGCACTGCTGAAATCACCTGTATCGCCTATATTTTACTGATCAGGTGTCATACTATCTAAAAAACTATGAAAAGACGCTCAACAAGGAGATTAAGACTCAAAAATGACTAGCTCTGATACCATGATAAATGTCATGAATTTTACTGTTATTCACTCTTATTAAACGTGTAGGAAACTTACAATTATATATACAAGCCTAAGCCTTATCTTAGGTAACTTCTAAACTAGGTAAGAGACTAATTCTAGTAATAAAAAGAATCCTTAGATTTAGGGATTCTAACTAGATAGAACATTTACAAATCCAACTCAATCTTCTTAACTTAGGTAACTAATCTCTGACATCAACATACAGGAACTTGCACACAGGACAATGCATGCATGCAAAAAGGAAGAAAACAAATGTACAAACCAATAATATCCGCATTCTCTTGCATGAAAAGGAGATTTTTTGAGAGGCCACCGCATGCAAGTAATGTATCAATCTGCACAAAGGGAGAGACATATTAAGGATTTCAGGGTATAAGTGAAACAATTAGAATGAATCAATGGCCCAATGCTAAGAAACCCTATTGTTAAGCCATAACAGCAGCAACAACATAAATTCATTATTAAGCAATAATTAGATGGCTTCTAATTGGAACTTCTTGCACGTAGACATCAAGGTCAAGTGACAATGTTTGGGAAACCAAGATTATTGACAGGGTCCAATCAAACAGATGTTCAATATTTGTTTCCTTATAATGGTGTAAATTCACTATTTGCTTGTTCAAAAAATAAAAGAAAAAAAAACAATTGAACCATTGAGCTCATCATCGGTAAGGTTGAACTTTGCTTTATATATATATATATATATATATATATATATAAGAACAGGAAATGAGAAAGTGCAAGTGAGGACATGGAATGAATTGGAACCAATTTAACAACCAGTCGGGCCGTTTGCCAACAGCCATTCTACATTCTAATTTGACAACTAGACAGAAAGCTTACACTCTTTATCACAGAAAAAGCAGGCATTATGGATTGAACTGAAATGATTAATCTAATTCCATTTTTAGCCATTAAGGCGGGTAGTGTAACACCCCCAACCCGTATCCGACCCGGATACGAGTCCGAAGTGACACATTGACTTTTTAAACATTTATTCGTATAAAATAGTGGGTAATTTAAAAACTTTGATAACATTTAAATTATTTCCAAACGTTTACGACAGATATCAGAGTTCATACCATTTATATCTTTAGACTACATGCCAACTACACTCTGTAAACAGTACATACATTTTCTGATCTGACATTTGGTAAGGAAAACTGACCTGTCTTGCTCCGCATTACTCTTTACTCTTCTCGAAACCTACGTGTGAAACAATCACACGCTAAGTCGAAGACTTAGTGAGGCATAACGACTTATAATGCACTTCATAACATATATCAATACATGCATGTTCTGTTCTATCATGTTATACCAATTTCATGCATTCTTCGTATCATATAAGATCATATCAGATTAATTACAGTAAATACATACAGACACATAATTCATCATTAACAGTTTATCATGTAATCACATACTCTTATTGTTAACAATTTTCAATCAAACACTATACACACACAACATCATATGATTCACGTAACACATTTCAAACCACTTATAAACCCATCGTATACATATCACATTCAATATGCTTGTTTAATCACTTTATTAGCCCATGTACACTAGTGAGAACTTAAGGTATGTGAGTACATTGAGGTTGTGCACACATATGCTGTCACCACAGCTCGATCAATGTCCCGAAGGACCAGTCCATAGATTCCGAAGAACCTAGGTAATCAGTCCATATGTCCCGAAGGACATAGGTAAACAGTCCATATGTTCCGAAGAACATAGGTAAACAGTCCATATGTCCCGAAGAACATAGGTAAACAGTCCATATGTTCCGAAGAACATAGGTAAACCCTCGACCCTTGGCATGCCAACTATACCCCTAGCTCTCATATCACATAACATGGGCATTATCATTTATAACAGTTCACATTACTTATTCATATTCTTTCTCTTATAACCACATATCTTTTCTTTTCAGTCACGTATCACATGTACGTGTAATCATTAATCTCATAACATATACTTGTTTTCACATATATATTTCATATCATTTCACATATACACTTTCATATCACAGGCCATATAAGCTCATATCTTTCTCATGCAGTCACATAGTTCAGTTTCACATATGTTCATATATATACATTACATAGCACATACTTCTCATAACATTACATTCAAAAGCATGTTAACACATATAATCATGCATGCATACAATTCATGTCATTCATATACGTATAATCATATATTCATGCATTCTAACAGAGGAAAAAGACTTGTCGCAAGTCTTGTTTCCATTTAGCACCATAAACTAATTAATATGCACTCACCTGGCCTCACTAGTCAATTCCAATCTCTTATCTTTCCCTTTGATCGATCTTACTTGTCAAACGTTCCGGAATTCTTTATGCGTAGAATCTACATAAATGTACATTTCGGGACAATCATTAGATACCTACACCTTGTAATTGGATACTAGCAACTTAAACGAACTTATTAAACCCATATTCCCAATTTTTCCTTTAGGGGGAATCGGTTCCCCCCTATGGGGTATCGATTCCCTCCAGACATTCTGGAATTCTGTCGTTTGAAGGGGTATCGGTTCCCCTTGAATGGGTACCGATTCCCCTTACCCAGAAATCATATTTTCAACCCGAAAATTCCTTCATTTTCACTCAAACACTTCATATATCATCTCCTTTTCATTCTTAACTCTAGTACACATACTTAAACCAATCTATATTCATTTATTTCATCTTAAACCTCAAAATCCTATCTTCCATATATAATTCAAAAATCATATCAAATTTTCTATATGTTCAAAATCAAATTCTATCATTCCAAATCTCTTAATTTAACCATTGACAAGTCAAATTTAACTTCAAATTCTACTTATCAATTCTTTTCCAAAGTTTCATATAAAAACTCCAAATCTTTAATCTCTCATAACCCCTCTATCATTTGTTTTTAAGATGATTTAAGCTTTCCTTAAGCTTATTTAATACCCAAAGAATCAAAACTAAGCTTAAAACTTAAGAATTAACCAACTGAAATTAACTTACCTTTTGTAGCTAGCCCCACGTGAAGAAGAGAAAGCAAGAAGAAGAAAGCTTCCAGATAGCTCTCTTCCCACGTTTTTCACTCTTATAAAAGGGGGAAGAATATCTTTTAAAGGAAAAGACCATACTACCCTTAATTTCCTTTAATAATTACCAAATAACCTTTAATATAAATTCAAATAATCATTGAATTCTTTCATTCTTATACTTTAGTCACCAAATTCTGAAACTCTACAATTTGGTCACTAACCCGGTATTGCGGATGTTACAAATCTCCCCTCCTTATAAGAAAATTCGTCCTCGAATTTTCACTGCACATCTTAATAGGAACATATCTTCTAATGTTCTTATGTTGCTTCCTTGACTTATTCTTTCTTGTCATTATCAGAAACTTACTTTTCAATCCTTTAGTTTTCCAACTATCTTTTTCGTTTATACATCATCTCTATATCAAAACTATCCTCTGTACTTCCATACTTATCGTATATGATTCTTTTAAATCAATCCCTTTCATTTCTTTACTCCTTATTCCTTATACATAAATCATATATTTCCTTTCATATTCACACTCTTGTCTTATCACTTATACTCATCTTTATGTACCAATCTTCATTGCATCCTCATTATTCTGATAACCCCTTTCTTATACATAACTTCATTCTTTATCATTTCTTATACTTGTATTTTCCTTCCTGAAGGTTCCATTCAAATACTTATCTCTGTTTCTACATCATAGCTATCTGCTCAGAATATACAATTATATTCAAATTCATATCATAATCAATTAACTCCATTCTATTTTTCCTCCAATCTTATAACTCTAGCACATTTACTCTGACAGCTAGATAATAACTTTGGTTCAGTCTAGGGCACAATCCCTCTTATACCAATCATATACATTCTTTCAAATCTAAATTATCTTAACATTCGCTTACTCAACTTATCAATTTCACCTCTATTCTCATACATCCTGAAATTTCTTTTACTCAAACTCAACATTCTGACTTCCTGTGTCCTATAATCTGATCATCGATATACATATTCTCAAACTCTTCTTATCAATCCTCAGCTTTACTTAAATATACAAATTCTTACTTTGTTTTCCTTTACTATACCACATTACTATGATCCAAATATGCAACTGTATCCAGATCCATTACGGATTTGGTTCTCATATCCTGACAATATCTTATAATCTTATCATTCCAGTACATTTTTTTTTATCAAATACTCTAGTTAGCCCATACTAACTCTTTTCATCTTAATTGCAAACCCTTATCATAACCATACTCTTGTTTATGCGCAATACTATCACTTCGTTTCAAACTCATAAACTCTGACTTTATACATCTTATACACTTGTCACTGATGCACTTATCCTTAAGTTCTTCTATACGTACTCATCACGTCCTTAGATCTTTTTAACATTCTTATGGTGACACCCGTTCACCATATTCTATCTTATCCACATAATAACTCTATATCGTTTTTCCGATTCCAAACGATGAAAACTTTCTATCATTATTCAGATATGATTTCAGCTTTCTGAAATCAACTTTTGATCTTACTAGGCATTTCCTGAGGTGTCCGCTCTTCATCCTGCCTGGCCAGGGCAAGTGAATAGCTATCACAATCAGGAATATCACCTTTCACTTACTTCGAAATTATCACGATCGGATTTCTACTGTATTAAACTATTCTTATTCTATTAGCAAGACAACATATTCCTTACACTATCAGATCAGAAATTTTTCAATCTATGTTGGCATGTACACCTTTTATGACACTTTGGACTTCGGTTTATGCCGAGAATCGGCTAAACCTTAGCTCTGATACCATTAAATGTAACACCCCCAACCCGTATCCGACCCGGATACGAGTCCGAAGTGACACATTGACTTTTTAAACATTTATTCGTATAAAATAGTGGGTAATTTAAAAACTTTGATAACATTTAAATTATTTCCAAACGTTTACGACAGATATCAGAGTTCATACCATTTATATCTTTAGACTACATGCCAACTACACTCTGTAAACAGTACATACATTTTCTGATCTGACATTTGGTAAGGAAAACTGACCTGTCTTGCTCCGCATTACTCTTTACTCTTCTCGAAACCTACGTGTGAAACAATCACACGCTAAGTCGAAGACTTAGTGAGGCATAACGACTTATAATGCACTTCATAACATATATCAATACATGCATGTTCTGTTCTATCATGTTATACCAATTTCATGCATTCTTCGTATCATATAAGATCATATCAGATTAATTACAGTAAATACATACAGACACATAATTCATCATTAACAGTTTATCATGTAATCACATACTCTTATTGTTAACAATTTTCAATCAAACACTATACACACACAACATCATATGATTCACGTAACACATTTCAAACCACTTATAAACCCATCGTATACATATCACATTCAGTATGCTTGTTTAATCACTTTATTAGCCCATGTACACTAGTGAGAACTTAAGGTATGTGAGTACATTGAGGTTGTGCACACATATGCTGTCACCACAGCTCGATCAATGTCCCGAAGGACCAGTCCATAGATTCCGAAGAACCTAGGTAATCAGTCCATATGTCCCGAAGGACATAGGTAAACAGTCCATATGTTCCGAAGAACATAGGTAAACAGTCCATATGTCCCGAAGAACATAGGTAAACAGTCCATATGTTCCGAAGAACATAGGTAAACCCTCGACCCTTGGCATGCCAACTATACCCCTAGCTCTCATATCACATAACATGGGCATTATCATTTATAACAGTTCACATTACTTATTCATATTCTTTCTCTTATAACCACATATCTTTTCTTTTCAGTCACGTATCACATGTACGTGTAATCATTGATCTCATAACATATACTTGTTTTCACATATATATTTCATATCATTTCACATATACACTTTCATATCACAGGCCATATAAGCTCATATCTTTCTCATGCAGTCACATAGTTCAGTTTCACATATGTTCATATATATACATTACATAGCACATACTTCTCATAACATTACATTCAAAAGCATGTTAACACATATAATCATGCATACATACAATTCATGTCATTCATATACGTATAATCATATATTCATGCATTCTAACAGAGGAAAAAGACTTGTCGCAAGTCTTGTTTCCATTTAGCACCATAAACTAATTAATATGCACTCACCTGGCCTCACTAGTCAATTCCAATCTCTTATCTTTCCCTTTGATCGATCTTACTTGCCAAACGTTCCGGAATTCTTTATGCGTAGAATCTACATAAATGTACATTTCGGGACAATCATTAGATACCTACACCTTGTAATTGGATACTAGCAACTTAAACGAACTTATTAAACCCATATTCCCAATTTTTCCTTTAGGGGGAATCGGTTCCCCCCTATGGGGTATCGATTCCCTCCAGACATTCTGGAATTCTGTCGTTTGAAGGGGTATCGGTTCCCCTTGAATGGGTACCGATTCCCCTTACCCAGAAATCATATTTTCAACCCGAAAATTCCTTCATTTTCACTCAAACACTTCATATATCATCTCCTTTTCATTCTTAACTCTAGTACACATACTTAAACCAATCTATATTCATTTATTTCATCTTAAACCTCAAAATCCTATCTTCCATATATAATTCAAAAATCATATCAAATTTTCTATATGTTCAAAATCAAATTCTATCATTCCAAATCTCTTAATTTAACCATTGACAAGTCAAATTTAACTTCAAATTCTACTTATCAATTCTTTTCCAAAGTTTCATATAAAAACTCCAAATCTTTAATCTCTCATAACCCCTCCATCATTTGTTTTTAAGATGATTTAAGCTTTCCTTAAGCTTATTTAATACCCAAAGAATCAAAACTAAGCTTAAAACTTAAGAATTAACCAACTGAAATTAACTTACCTTTTGTAGCTAGCCCCACGTGAAGAAGAGAAAGCAAGAAGAAAGCTTCCAGATAGCTCTCTTCCCACGTTTTTCACTCTTATAAAAGGGGGAAGAATATCTTTTAAAGGAAAAGACCATACTACCCTTAATTTCCTTTAATAATTACCAAATAACCTTTAATATAAATTCAAATAATCATTGAATTCTTTCATTCTTATACTTTAGTCACCAAATTCTGAAACTCTACAATTTGGTCACTAACCCGGTATTGTGGATGTTACAGGTAGCCTATTTATTCATTATGCAGGTAGCTCAAATTAATCCTTGCTTAATTCTTCATTATGCAATCACTTCATCCCAAGTCCAATTGCTTCCGAGTTTTCTATCACAAGTTCACAACAACCAGGTTTAATTCTTAACTGTTTCAACCGTGTGTGTGTGTGTAACAAAAAAGAGAGAGAAGAAAGGTGCATATATTGCCTTGTGTCCATTAGCATTGCAACGCTCCACAATATGGCGTGTACATATGCAATACCCTGTACTGTGGCAAGGTATAGACGAGCCAATTGTTGTTCACTAGGGTCAAGAGTCAATCCAAACACTACTCCTTTTGCTTTTGGATCTGCAATGGGAGACCTGTGCATCACAATGGTAAAATCTTAAGCTCATTCATACTGATATGAAGGCAGTAAGAACTGGAAAACTCATAATTCATTTCTTTAAATGCTTTACCTATTTCCATGGAAGTCAGGAAGGACATGTGTATCTTCAGTCAAAGCAGCAATAAACGGACACTGCATCTCACACATCATTGATTCTAACATCATGTTCAGTAGCAGAAACACAGAAGTTTCTGGAATGAAACATAGAATAGAAAGTCAAGCCAGTCCCTATAATCAGAAAGGGGGAAAGAAATCAATTTCTTACTCTGAGAGGCAGCACGGTTTGAAAGTTGAGGAGAAGCGGCATGGTTCTCAATAATGTAATCCAATAATGCACCAGTAGCACTCTGCCCCCCTTCTGTGAGCCAGTACTCAGGTATCATTGCTAAAAATCAAAGCAAAATGGAAACACCAAATTACCATTAATAATGAATATTTACCATAAGTAAACTTACATGGTATAATAGAAAATCATTCAAATTATGCCATTGGTGTTGACTAAATTAACAAAAAAGAATTGTTAAAGAATGAGTTAGACTTTGAGAGAAGTCTAACCCAATCAAACATTATGTATAGGCATGAGTATGTGTACATGCTAGTAACAACTAACAAATGAAAAAGATATATAGATGCCCAGTTGGCAAGAATTATCAGATAATATTTAACAAAGCCAGTCTCATAGACCACTAACTACATTATGTATTTTGAGATTGTACCTGACCAAAACGGTCCCCAGACCCCAGGAATAAAGAGCTTGTCCCGTGATACAGCCATGTGACAAGTAGAAGTGCCACACACCAGCACCATACGACGGCATATAACTTCATTGTCGTTCTCTGAACATGTATCACTTTTTCCAAAAAGTTAAATATTATAGCAAATAAGGAAAGGAAAGTCAAAAGTGAAAAATTTCTCCAATAAATAAACCTTTTTCAGGCAGACTTTCCATTACCCCCACGCCACCAGCATGTGCATCAATCAGTGATGTTCCCACTGGTGTTTTGGCTACAAGACCAAGTTCCTGAAGATACAAATTCTCACTTATAAAAGAACCAAAATAAGGGTCAAAATCTACAGACAAAAATGAACAAAACTACAAGGCCACATAAAAGGTCCATGTTCACATTCTCATATCTAAATAAGTACATTGTCTTCATTAATTGACCTCAAGGTAGGACCACTTGAAATCAATTTCAAATCTACAATACAAAATTTCTTGCCTTTGCAGCAGTAGCAGTGAGACCAGATCCCAAAGCATGGCCTGGAAAAGCTACACTTCGTCCTGTCATTATAGCATGTGTCATGTTGTAAAACTAAAAGGTTAGGTTAGAATTATTAAACAGATAACCAAAGAGTTCCTTTCAATGTGAATTTAAATGTTTTTTGACACATTCATAATACAGCTGCATAATCCAAGTACAAGAGTCTAAAACTGACAAGAAATCACTAACAAATTCATTGCGCTTCTACGTTTAATGCCACTGTCAAAATTTCTTCCGTATTTGAATCTTGAATGGACAATAAAGTAACATAATAGGCGAGTGATATTGTAAAGAAAAGAGCATTTTTAACATAAGTAAGCCTACACCAGCAGTGAGCTATTTAATGTAATTTTACAGAATGATAAGCTATGTTGAGAAAAAGGAAATTCTCCTTGAGTTATGGAAAGGGGCTTTGTAATCTAAAGTTCAGTCACTCCAGAAAAACAAAAATTAAAAGGTAGATCCAAAATAAAGCAAGAGAATTTTAGATAGACACACTGCAAATTAGTTTCAGCATTTAGGTTCAATTAAAAAAAGGATTGGGGATATTGCCAGGGATATCACCCACATGACCTAAGCATAATGGAAAAAAGAAGAAATACACTAGAATCTTGACTGATTGCATAATTTTATAAAGGAAAATACAAGTCTAACGAAATGATGAATTTTGGGTAGCTCAGTTTCACTGTTAGTAGTACTTTTTATAATTTTTGTTATAACTGGCTGAGATCGATTTTCTGGTTGTTATATAGCGGCCATGATCAGGGCAGCTGGCATGAATGAAATATACACAATGAATTATCTCTTCCTATGATGCTCTTCTCTCTGTTTCTCTACTCTTGTATTTCTTCTCTTCTCCATCTTACTGTTTTCTTCCTTCTCTTTTCTAACTGCTCTTGAATTGGCTTCTATCAATAAATGACGGATAAGACAAATAGACGAATGAGTAGAAAAGGGAAAAAGTAGTGAATAATATCATACATAGAAGGAAAAAATGAGGGGAAAGGTAATTAGACATGTAGAAAATAGAAGTATGAATAATCCTCGTTTTCTTAGTTCGTTGGTTCAAAAAATTGCTTCCATAATCTTGGAGAGGGAAATCATTATTAGACATATCCCGAGGAGTTGCAATTGTGAGGCTGATTCTCTAGCTAAACAGGGGATTGGATGAATATTATTAAGTGTCATAGAGGTTTTCTAGCAGGTTCTTGGTCTATTGAGGCTGAAGGGGCTGGGAAAGTTTTGTTATTGTTTAAGGAAGGTTTGGTTGTTTAGGGAGTTTTGTTTAAATATTCTGTAATTTTTATGGCTTTGACAGTGTGTCTTGATTGTATTTTATGTAATGAGTCCCTGATCAATAAAATCCTAAGGCACTCTTTTCCTCCCTCCAATGATTAAGGAACTTTCCCAAGAATTCCTTTAATCAAGAAGGGGGTTTTTAATTTCTATCAAAAAAAAGAAATGTATAATATGACCAAAGTTGCCAACCTAACTACAAAATGGCTCAACTCAGTCTAGCTGCTATACCAATCTGTTGAAAATTATCCGTGTACACAGGAGACTACTCTACTCTCACATCCAACCAAAAGATAAAGATCAAGAGATGAAATTCTTAAAGCATACCGATCTTAGCATGATGGCCCTCAACAAGATCACCTAAGCCAATCTCCTCCCAAAAATCATCATCCCATCCACAAGCTTCCATGTCACGAGAATCTCTCTCATTCATCCGCTGCATGTGTGCATGACCAAGATATGTCCATTTGCATACCGTGGTGCATAGACTTCGTGTATCATCTCCTGTTGCTCTATTAATGGAAGTAAAAAAAATAACGTTGGGTTCATAAGGTAAAAGAAGAGCATGATGTCTTGACATTAAGAAGCAAATGAGATAGATGAGCAGAAGAAAGAACCTGTATGACAACCAATCACTCAAGTCCATCCACCTAAAAGCCATTGACCAAGACTCTTGTAAATTTTCTTTCACCCATAAAAGCTGCAAGAGGAAAAACAAAATTATCAATCATTGTCTTTGACAGAAAACAGAAGAGAATCCGAAAAACAGAAAGAAAAAATAAAAAATGGAGTTCTTATTTTCTAATCTGCAGTATATGCATATGTCCCCTATTTAACACTTAGTAATTAACTCCTAAAAAGGTACTCCACTGAAAGATAAACTTTATCCAGAGACAAAGATAATAAAAACTAATAATTTTAAAAGACTCCTAAAACAATAGGTACTCTTAATAAACAAAATCATTTGTTCATTTTCACCATGTTCGCATACAGTTTGTATTCGTTTAAAATTTCAAACTGTTTGTGTTCGTTTTGTAAATAATAAACGAATCTGTTCGTGAATATGTAATTGAACATGCCGAGGAGCAATTATAATCTGTTCAAAAATAATAAACAAACAAACTGAAAATAAAAATATTCTTAATTTTAGATCTAATAATCAAACATAAATATTAAAATTATATTAGAAATAAAAAAACATATATACTTTTCAGTATATGTTATAGGAAAAATATCAACTTTAAATAAATGAGCTTGTTCGCGAGCATAAACAAACCAAACACAACTTTGTTCAAATAGGCTGGTTTAATTAAACAAACATATTTTTTGTCCATACTCATTTATTTACCTTAACAAACAAACAATATACGAACGGTTCACAAGTTGTTCATCGAATGATCTATTCGTTTACAGCCCTATTTTGACCTTCCTACCACACATCCCCGATAAATTGAAATAGTTCATAATTTGAACTAATTTTCAACTAAGAAGAGCACACCAACAAGAACCACTGCTTTATAAACCCCCCCCCTTCTAACCACCATTTTTTCCCACAATAATTGCCCATTTATCATCTACCCTAAATAGAATAAATCTAGTGAGCTTATTTTAGAGATCCCTATCTCAACAAAAAATGCACCTGCAAGATTCATGGCTCAGATCCAAATATTCAAGATATGTACCTATAATATGCGATGGAGGATTCTTGTTCAGTAAGTATTTGACAAAAAGATCCATTTATATTACCAGGGTGCATAAGACTGAGGGAGAAAAAGAAACCAGGCATTATCATTTTAGGTCCACATTCCAAAATATGAAACTATGATTAAGCCTACCGGAAATGGGTAAAATAACTTCAAATTCCATTTTTTTATTTTGTATATCAGAATACAGGGTGTTCTATCTCCCCAACATAAACATTCCGAATAAGTATTTTTTATGACTATTTTTCCAACAAAAGAAGCTGGCATATTTAGGGTAGATTTACCCTGCAAAATCATTCAATATTAAATATAGGCTATGCAAAACAATCAGATGACGAGACTTGTTGACTGGATACCTTTGGTGGCTGCATCTCAGGGGAAACAGATCCACCACAGTATTGTAACACAGGCGAGTTATGGGAATTAATCTTCTCAGCTTGTTTCAATGCCCTGTGGTCCATCCAGACTATAATATTTCTTCTTGAATCACCACTCCAAGAAACTGTAACGGGAGAGTCATCTGCATCTACAGCCACTGCATGAAGAAGCCATATTTTCCTTAACATTGCAATTATCTTTCCAGTGCAATACATGGCATACAGCATTAACGAAAAGATTTCTCATTCAGAAACTGTGTTGGATAAATATTTCCAAATACAAACCAAGTGAACAAGTAGCTGCAAATCCAATGCCCTTCACCTCTTCCCCTTCAACTTTTGCATGTGAACATGCTGATTTCACAGCTGAACAGACTGCATGCCAGATATCAGTTGAAGATTGCTGGTATAAAAAGAAATGGTCTATCAAGTTCCTTTCGAAAAAGTCATTCGAAATCATGAGTGAGAGAGCTAGAGAGAGAGTGAGCGAGGAGAGGGTAACAAACACTTCTCGAGACAGAGGTAAAGTGGTGTTTAGAGGAGTATCGTGGGTAGCGTTCATTGATAATCTCAGTAGGGGAGTGCATAGAAGTGCTTTATGGAATCGTTTTAGCTTTCATGGCAAGGTGATTAAGGTTTTTATTCCGTTCGTTAATAGGAGACCAAACTATAAGGTCAGTACTTTTGCTTTTGTGCATTTTGCTAGCAAGGAGGATTTGCTGAAGGCAGTGGAACGAATGAATAATGTTGTGATCGATGGGAGGAAAATATTGGTGTCGATTGCGAAATATCAGAGGAATAGTGCTGCGAGGAACTTTTTTTTTTTATAGGAATGTAGGCCTCGTTAAAAACCCCCTTCATGATTAATGGAACACTAAGTGTTTCTCAATCAGCGGAAGGAGGAAAAGAGTGCCTTAGGATTCATTAAAAACCACAATATACATAATGTTTAACAACACCACATAAACACTCCCTTTACATAATCCAACCCAAAGACTACAAAAGCAAATCACAAATGTAAAACTAGCCAATACCAGCTTTGGCTAAACTATCAGCCTCAACATTGGCTGACCTAGCAACCCATCTAATAATACCATTCAACTCCCTTAACTTAGTAACAATATCTTTTACTAAATTAGAGTATACACCGGGACAGAGATCAAAATTCTTGACCCACTCTACTGCAAGTTTACTGTCAGATTCAATCAATAAACGTTCCTTCATCTGCTGATGAAACGGCTCAAAAAAAATTAGGCCCCTCTTAACTGCCAACAACTCAATCAGCGCCGGAGGACCTGGACCAGAAGGCTCTTGAAAAGAGCCCATCACCGAGCCATCCTCATCTCTAAGAATTCCCCCAACACCACTCTTCCTCCAATCACCATTCACTGCTGCATCCACATTAAGTTTAATAAAACCCTTTGGAGGAGGAGACCAAGACACAATTTCAATGATCGAACACCTTGACTTAGAGCAATAATCCCCAATAGTAGGATCAGAGATGAGAGAGTCTTTTAGAATAGAGACATCCTTGGTATTCGTTATGAACCAGGTCGCCAGCCTACATCTTGCCATAAAAAACAGATCGATCTGATCGAGCCTACCCCCATCAAACACAATGTCATTCCTATATTTCCATATAGTCCATAGCACCACACCTGGAATATATGACCAAATTCTAGAATTAGGGACCAAATGCTCCCAAGCTATCAGAAAACTTTGAGCATTGGCCTGCAAAACCGAACTAACACCCCACAATTTCAAAAATTTCATCCACAATGCCCATGCCACAAGGCAAGTAAAAAATAAATGCAAAGAGGATTCAACCTCTTTTTTACAAAGGGGACATGACACATCTATAACAGCTGAAACTCCTCTCCTTTGTAGTTCCTGTTTTACTGGCAGTCTATGATGCACAACCTGCCACAAAAAGACCTCCACTCTGGGAGGCACCAAACCCCTCCAAATGAATTTCATCCAAAAAGAATCAACTGACAAAACAGGACTGCAAGCTTTGACACTGGTCTTAACAGAATAAATCCCATCCCCGTTTCCTCTCCAAACCCACCCATCAGACAGATCCTTGGACAGAGGTATATTGTGAATTAAGGTCATCAGATCGCAGAATTGAACCAGTTCCCAGTCACTCAAACTCCTTCTCAATTGAACATGCCAACACCAACTGAGGACTTGAACTCACCAAACTCTTTTAACTTCCCATTTTTATTTACAGACAGAACAAATAATCTGGGGAAGACCTCTTTAAGAGGGGAAACAGTCGCCCAATTATCAGACCAGAAACTGATTCTGTCCCCACTGCCTACTCGAACATCTAACAGACTTCGAAATTTAGCTCCGAACTGGTCATCTTTGAAATGATTATTGACTATCGATTTCCAAATCCAAGAAGAAAAAGCAGGTAGTTTTTCCTTGAAAATCAACAAACTAGGGTCTAGATTATACTTACTGCAAATAACCTTTTTCCACACTGACCCTCTATCATTCGCAAACCTCCAAGACCACTTTCCTAGGAGTGCTCTATTCATGTAATTAAGATCTAGAACTCCTAGACCACCCGCACTTTTTGCAGAGCATACTGTCGACCAGTTTATCCAATGGATTTTTTTAACCTCTGCCCCTCTTCCCCATAGAAAACTGGCCATAATGGAGTTTAGCTTAACAATCACGGAAGAGGGTATTTTAAACAGGGACATGAAATAGGTGGGTAATGAGCATAAAACAGCCTTTAATAACACTAATCTTCCTGCCACAGACAGAGTCCTCGCCTTCCAGCTGGCTAGCTTCTTGTTAAATTTCTGCACTATCGGATCCCACAACGCTATAGAATTTCTCTTAGCACCAAGCGGTAATCCCAAATATTCCGAAGGAAAATGTCCCACTACACAACCAATAGTATTAGCCCACTACAACACCTCTTCCTCACTAATATTAATCCCAAATAATCTACACTTAGTAAGGTTTAATTGCAGTCCTGAAATGACTTCAAAGACCCGTAAGACCCTCTTGACATTTAGAATCTGTGTCTTCGAAGCCATACAGAAGATAATGAGATCATCTGCGAATTGCAAATGTGACAAATTAAGAGCTGTATCATCCTTGCCAACAATCAAACCACTGAACAGGCCCGAAGATACTGCTTTCCGAATCAGTAGATTAAGTAACTCGCCAATGAAATTAAACAGCAATGGTGACAAGGAGCACCCTTGTCTAAGACCTCTAGCCATAGGAAATTCATCCGTAGAAACCCCATTAACTAGCACTGAAACCGAGGCAGTTGACACACATTTCCGAATCCAGCCACACCATTTTAATCCGAATCCCATTCTAACCATACCTTTAAATAAAATATCCCAATCTACCGTATCGTAGGCCTTCTTGAAATCCACCTTCAACACACAACCCTTCAATCCTTTCTTCCTCCACAAATCAATACCTTCATTAGCGATGAAAGAACAATCCAAGATTTGTCTACCCTGAGTGAAGGCAAATTGTGAATCACTAACAACATCATCCATGCAACACCTCAACCTTCTCGAAAGGCACTTGGAAAGAATCTTGTACATCCCACCTACTAGGCTAATTGGTCTGAAATCATCTAAACCCCCAATATTAGAGCCCTTTGGAATTAGAGTTATGAACGAATGATTAATGCCATGCTCCCAATCCTTTCCCAAGTAAAAGTTATTGAAAAAATTCATAATATCACCTTTCAATGAAGACCAAAATTTTTTGAAAAAACCCATACTCAGCCCATCCGGACTCGAAGCTTTGTTACTATCACACGAATTCAAGGTTTCCAAAATTTTGCCTTCCGTAAACTCCTTTTCTAGCATAAGACTCTGCTCCATTGAAATTCTTGAGAAATTTAACTTAATATCCTCCACTTCCAAGGTAGTGCGGCTATTGAAAGCTTTGAAAAAATGCTCTTTGACAGCAGACTTTAACCGGACCGGGTCCCTGATAATAACCCCATCAACACAAATAGCATTTAGAGCGTTCCTCCGCCTCCTAATGGAAGCACAAGTGTGAAAAAATTTAGAATTCCGATCACCATCTTTAACCCACTTCTCTCTTGAATTTTGAAACCAGATTTGCTCCTCAATTCTGTAAAGTCTCCAAAGCTCATCCCTCAGTAACTTCAGCTCTGATGAACTATCAATAACTCCTGAAACTCGATTCTTCTGAAAAGAGTTCTCTAGGTGATGGATCTTGTCTTCAATAGCAGAAATCTGTTTACTAGGAAACTGATTCCTATTTCCAGACCAAGTCTTTATAGCAAACTTAGTATTTCTAAGAATGCTCAGAATTCCTGCTTTTTTTCTGACCCTCTTGAACTCATTAATAGACTCTGCAACTTTCTCTTGGAAGCCGTCCTCAGTCATCAAATAGCTAAACAGCCTAAACGGCCTCTTGCCCCAATTGTCTTCCCCACTCTCCAAAATAATAGCATTATGATCAGAAATGGACTTTGTCAACAGCGATTGGGTAATATCAGAAAACTTAGAAAGGAAGCTGACATTAACCAGAAACCTATCCAGCCTAATAACAGTGGGGCAATCCCGATTACTGCTCCATGTATAATTCCCCCTATTAAAGGTAAGTCAATCATCCCCGTTTGCTGAATGAACAGAGTGAAAATATCCATTGAATTTCTATTTTGAGACCTGTCATCCTTCTCCTCCTCTGTTAAGTAAGCATTGAAATCCCCTCCCACACATAATGGCAAACTGCACCCATTTAAAAACTGACCCAATTCTTCAAAGAAACTGGCCTTCTCTTCTTCCACAGACGGGCCATAAACATTAATGAACCCACACCTAAATTGATTGAATTTGAACTTCCCAAAAACAGCAATAAACCTCCTATGGATAAACTGGTCTTCTAACTCAAAACAACTATCATCCCAACAACTAAATAAGCCTCCTGAAGATCCAACTGCTGGAGACACAACAAACCCCTGCAGCTTATTCAACCCACTTCTTCTTAAAAATGAGCTTGGTAAAATCTCAAGTTTTGTCTCTTGGAGAAAAAGAAACATTGGTTTTTTCTCTGAGGATAACTTCTGAACAGCTCTCTGTTTTTCCTTTTTGCCCAGCCCCCTAACATTCCAGGACAAGATAATGAGTTTTGTCATCATATTCAATTATAAAAAATACCAAAGCAATCCCAGAATCCATCTTATGACTCAGCTAGCCTGACTCAAACCTTTCTCCAAATCCATAATTTTTTGTAGAAAAGCATTCTTCCCTTCCTTGAAAGAAATGCCCAGCATCCTGCTTATCTCCCAAGTAGCAATCGCTTCCTCCAACAGCCCTGAGAATGTTAATGTGGATAATGTAGTCACACTAGCATGGTCTAGAGCATCCCTAGTGAGGGATCTTTTCATTCTCCTGTAAGAGCGCTTGCCTCTTTGATCAACACAAACCCCTTCAGCCAACCCGTGCTGCGAGGAACTTGAAGAGATATAGCAGGGTGGGGACTGGAGGGGCAGGCGTAGAGGAGCCGAATAGGAAAAAACCAAAATCCCCTGTGGATGATGGAGGGAAGAAGGAGCTGTTGAATAAGTTTTATGATGGTAGGACATACAAGGATACGGTTGTGGGGGTGAAAAAAGTTGATGTCCAACATTTGAGCAATGTAGGAGATAAGAGGGAGGTGAAAAAGCCTATGCAAGTGTTTATTCCAATGGAGGAGAGAAGATGGTTGAGGTCGTCGTTAACAGGCATTTGTAAGGCGATTTTCGAAGTGGATTTTATGCAGAGGGCATTAAGGACAGAGGGATTCAATGCTAAGGTGGAAAGGTGGGGTTATGCATAGAATGCATGTTTGATAGTCTTCAACACAGTGGAGGAGAAAGAAGCAGCGATAGAAGATAAGTGGGAGGCTCTGTCCTTCTGGTTTGAAAGATTGGATTCTGTTATGGAGGAGAGTTATGTTCCATTAGCTTACTGTGCAGTTTCCTTGTTAGGGGTTCCATTAAATTGTTGGACGGTTCCATTCTTCACCAATTTGGCATCGAGATGGGGCAAGCTAGTGAAGATTCAGGAACAAACAATTCAAAGAGTGGACTGTAGAGTGGCACGTGTTGCTGAGGGTGGAGAGTGCTTTTGATATTCCTCCTCAAGTCACCATTAATACGTATGGAAGATCGTTTATCATTAAAATCAAAGTGGAAGGGAGTGAATTTTTTTTTCCAGAGTTGGATGATGTGGTTGAAGAAGACGGAACAGTGGCTTCTTGAGAGGAGAAATCGTCGGATTGGAGTCAGGGTGATGTTCAGCGGAGACAAGAAAAGCAGTTGAGTAATCAGTCCTTGTCAGATTCTCAGGACAGGGTTGAAGCATGGGTTCGGGGTGACAATCAAGGAGATGATACGTATATCGATGGAAATTTGAATATAAAAGTAGGAACAAAAAATATGTTGGTTGTTGACTTTTGTTCTGAGGAGGCAGCAGTAGGTGATGTTCCCAGTCAAAAGGGAGTGTCAGAGGATTTTAATGAAGAGAGAGAAAAGGAGAGAACCTTGGGAGGTGGCATAGTAGGCCATGATGAGGCCGTCCAAGTCCAAGATAATGGGCTTTCTACAAGCTTGGTTAGGAGCTGAACAAGGAAGGTTATGGTCAAAGAGGGATGGCATTAAATCTGCAAAAATGGCAAAGGAACAAAATGCTTTAAGTGTGCAGGACGAGTCAATCTCATCAGTGAGGCGTTGACGCGTCGACATACTGGGAAATGTGCATCAGTAAGTAATATTGAAAGAGGTTTTTATAAGCATGTGTATTCTAGGAGGTGGGAAGCTAAAAGCTGCAATGGCAAGGAGTTGGTTTCCGTTGTAGAGAATGAGTCAGAGGGGGTGGCAGAGGCTTTGGAGTGTTAGAATGTGTCCAAATTGTTGGGGGTTAAGTTCAAAGGAGGAGAGGAAGCTTTTATGGCCAAAATGGTTACTCTGGTTAATGAAAGTAATTCGAAGGAGGGACAGTAGTTGTAACTGGGTTGTTAGGTTATGGAATGTTAATGATGGTAGAGTGGTCGACGGTGTCTTGGAACGTTAGAGGGTTGGGTAGGAGGGTGAAATCTCGAGCTATTAGGAGGTTTGTGGATGAGAAAAAACCCACAATGTTATTTTTACAGGAGTCTAAATTGGAGATTGTCAGTCATCTGTTAGTGAGGAAAATGGGAGGGGGGGAATTTACTTACTGGATCGGCAGTAGCTCCTGCTATAGGTTCTGCTGCTGGACTAATAACCTTGTGGAATAAGAATGAATTTGTGGTGAAGGATGTAGTCATTTGTAGCAGATTTGTAGCAATTAAAGGGAATATGGATGGTTTTACAGGAAGTTGTTGTTTCATCAATGTGTATGGTCCTAGTGTGGATGTTGATAAGGAGATATTCTTCAGGGAGTTACTAGCATTTGTGGAGAACGTTGATTGTCCTTTATGCTTAGGAGGAGATTTTAATGCAATCCTGTCACAGAAGGAGAAAGAAGGAGGAGTTGTGAATTCGGTTTCTATGAATATATTTAGAGATTTTGTGTGCAAGGCAAATTTGTTTGATCTACCAATGTCTGGAGGCCGTTTTACATGGTGCAATAATAGGGAAGTTCTTACGTTTGAGAGGTTGGATCGTTTTCTGGTTGATCAGAGATTAGTAATATTGTTTCCGAGGATAAGCCAACCATTGCAGCCAAGGTCAGTTTCAGATCATAATATTATTCTGTTGGAGAACAAAGAATGTAATTGGGGGTTGAAACCGTTTAGGCTGTTTAACTATGTTATGGAGGAGGACGGTTTTACTGAGATGATGGAAAAGGAGCTGGATAAATTTTGTAGAGAGGAAAAGGGGAAGCCCATGTCTAGGGTGCTAAAGCGGGTGAAGGATATGGTAAAGAGATGGTATGGGAGGGGTTATGTAGAGTTGCCCCGAAAAATTAAACTGTTGGAGAAAGGAATTCAGGACATGGAATTGGATATGCAACAAGGTCTTCACTCGGTGACAATGAAATCAATAATTGAAGCAAAGAAAGAATTATGGGAGCTTCATAAGAAAGAAGAATCGATTTGGCTGCAAAAATCGAGATTGAAATGGAGAATGGAGGGAGATAAGAACACCAGATTTTTTCATCATAGTGCTACAGTTAAAGGGAGGAAAAACGGGATTTAGTCCCTTAGAATGGGTAATGAAGTTATAGAAGATCCTACCCTAATTAGAGATTCAGTAGTGGAGTTTTTTAGTGGATTGTTTACTCAGAGTAATTCACTGGAGGCAGAGGAGTTAAATCTGGATTTTCTCCAGCTATTAGAAGGTCAGAGTTTGGCTCTTGAGAAGCCATTTTCGGAAGAGGAGGTTTGGGGAGCAATTGCTATTTAAGGATTTTTTTCAGGGGAAGGAGTGGGACTTAGAGGTGAACCATTCTTTCATTTCCCTTATTCCTAAGAAGGATAACCCGGAGGGGATGGGGGATTTTAGGCCAATTAGCCTTGTGGGAGGGCTATATAAAATTTTATCAAAGGTCTTAGCTAGGAGGTTCAGTTTGTGCATTAATGAAATAGTTAGTCCGTCTCACTTTGCATTTATTCAAGGGAGGAGCATAATGGACTGTTCCTTTATAGCAAATGAAGGAATTGATTTTTGGAGGAAGAAAGGGTTGAAGGGGGTGGTTTTCAAGGTGGATTTTAAGAGAGCATATGACTCAGTTGATTGGTCGGTGTTGTTGAAAATAATGGGTAAAATGGGGTTCGGAGAAAAATGGCATTCTTGGATGTATCAGTGTATGTCAACTGCTTCTATTTCGGTTCTTGTGAATGGGACTCTTTGT